>NC_082660.1:8396116-8699770 GCF_028023285.1 Balaenoptera ricei
CGTCAGGATGACATAATGACAATAAATGTGTATATATTTAATAACAGAGCTTCAAATTAAATGAAGAAAAAGTGCCAGAACTAGAGAAGAAAAAGACAAATCCATGCTCCTAGTTGCAGATTTTATACCTCTATTTATTTATTTTTTTAATTACTAGCACCTTTAATTATTATTTATTTATTTTTTTGTCTGTATTGGGTCTTCGTTTCTGTGCGAGGGCTTCCTCTAGTTGCGGCAAGCAGGCGCCACTCTTCATCGCGTTGCATGGGCCTCTCACTATCGCGGCCTCTCCTGTTGCGGAGCACAGGCTCCAGACGCGCAGGCTCAGCAGTTGTGGCTCACGGGCCTAGTTGCCCCGCGGCATGTGGGATCTTCCCAGACCAGGGCTCGAACCCGTGTCCCCTGCATTGGCAGGCAGATTCTCAACCACTGCGCCACCAGGGAAGCCCTATTTATTTATTTATTTATTTATTTAAAGTTTTTAATCATTTATTTATTTATTTATTTTTGGTTGTGTTGGGTCTTCGTTTCTGTGCGAGGGCTTCCTCTAGTTGCGGCAAGCGGGGGCCACTCTTCATCGCGGTGCGCGGGCCTCTCACTATCGCGGCCTCTCTTGTTGCGGAGCACAGGCTCCAGACGCGCAGGCTCAGTTAACTGTGGCTCACGGGCCCAGCTGCTCTGCGGCATGTGGGATCTTCCCCAACCAGGGCTTGAACCCGTATCCCCTGCATTGGCAGGCAGATTCTCAACCACTGCGCCACTAGGGAAGCCCTATTTATTTTTAACCATTTTTTTAAACCATTTTTAATTCAAGTATAGTTAATTTACAATTGTGTTAGTTTCAGGCATACAGCAAAGTGATTCAGTTATACATCTATCTATCTACCTATCTATCTATTTTCAGATTCTTTTCCATTATAGGTTATTGCAAGATACTGAATATAGTTCCCTATGCTATACAGTAGGTACTTGTTATTTATCTATTTTATATATAGTAGTGTGTATATGTTAATTCCAAACTCCTAATTTATCTCTCTCCCTACCTGCCCCTCTGCTAACCCTTTCCTAACCATGTTTGTTTTCTATGTCTGTGAGTCAATTTCTGTTTTGTAAATAAGTTCATTTGTATCATTTTTTTAAGATTCCACATATAAGTGATATCATATAATATTTGCCTTTCTCTGACTTAATTCACTTAATATGATAATCTCTAGGTCCATCCATGTTGCCGCAAATGGCATTATTTCATTCTTTTTTTTTAAACTTTTAATTTTATATTGGAGTATAGTTGATTAACAATGTTGTGTTAGTTTCAGGTGTTGTGTTAGTTTCAGGTGTAAGGCAAAGTGATTCAGTTATACATATACATGTATCTATTCTTTTTCAAATTCTTTTCCCATTTAGGTTGTTACATAACATTGAGCAGGGTTTCCTGTGCTACACAGTAGGTCCCTGTTGGTCATCCATTTTAAATAGAGCAGTGTGGACATGTCAATCCCAAACTCCCTAACTATCTCTTCCCCCCACCCTTCCCCCTGGTAACCGTAAGTTCATTCTCTAAGTCTGTGAGTCTGTTTCTGTTTTGTAAATAAGTTCATTTGTATCGTTTCTTTTCAGATTCTGCCTATAAGCAATGTCATACAATATTTCTCTTTCTCTGTCTGACTTACTTCACTCAGTATGATGATCTCTAGGTCCATCCATGTTGCTGCAAATGGCATTATTTTATTCTTTTTAATGGTTGAATAATATTCCATTGTGTGTGTGTGTGTGTGTGTGTGTGTGTGTGTGTGTGTGTGTGTGTGTGTGTATATACACTGTATCTTCTTTATCCATTCATCTGTTGATGGACATTTAGGTTGCTTCCATGTCTTGGCTATTGTAAATAGTGCTGCAAAGAACACTGGGGTGCATGTATCTTTTTGAATTAGAGTTTTCTCTGGATATATGCCTAGGAGTGGGATTGCAGGATCATACGGTAACTCTGTTTTTAGTTTTTTAAGGAACCTCCATACTGTTCTCCATAGTGGCTGCACCAATTTACATTCCCACTAATAGTGTAGGAGGGCTCCTTTTTCTCCACACCCTCTCCAGCATTTATTATTTGTAGACTTTTTTTAAAAAAACTGGAATATAGTTGTATTTGTAGAGTTTTTAATGATGGCCATTCTGACCAGTGTGAGGTGACACCTCATTGTAGTTTTGATTTGCATTTCTCTAAAATTAGCAATATAGATCAACTTTTCACGTGTCTGTTGGCCATCTGTATGTCTTTTTTTTAAAATTTATTTATTTTATTTATTTATTTTTGGCTTCATTGGGTCTTCGTTGCAGTGTGCGGGCTTCTCATTGTGGTGGCTTCCCCCATTGCGGAGCACAGGCTCTGGAGTGCAGGCTCAGTAGTTGTGGCACACGGGCTCAGTAGTTGTGGCTCTTTGATATTAAGCTGTATGTGCTGCTTGTATATTTTGGAAATTAATCCCTTGTTGGTAGCATTGTTGGCAAATATTTTCTCCCAGTCCATAGGTTGTCTTTTCATTTTGTTTATGGTTTCCTTTGCTGTGCAAAAGCTTTTGAGTTTAACTAGGTCCCATTTGTTTATTTTTGTTTTTATTTCCATTACTCTAGGAGATGGATCTAAAAAAATATTGCTGTGATTTATGTCAAAGAGTGTTCTGCCTGTGTTTTCCTCTAGGAGTTTTATAGTTCTACAGTATATATGCCTCTATTTAAGTAACAGATACAACAACTAGACAAAAAAAGTCAGGTCTTTAAAAAATCCCCAAATATTTAAAAAGTAAATAACACACTTCTAAATAATCCATGAGTAAAGGAAAAAATCACAAGGAAAATTAGAAAGTACTTTGAACTGAATGAAAAAGAAAGCTCAATACATCAAAATTTGTGAGATGCAGCTAAAACATTGCTTAGAGGGAAATTTGTAGAGTTAAATGTCTATAAAAGAAGGAAAGTTTAAAATCAGTGATCTAAGTTTACACCTTAGGTAGCTAAAAAAAGAGCAGCAAATTAAATCCAAAGTAGTGGAAGGAAGGAAAAGTAATACATCACAACCAGGAATATAAGGTTAATTTAACATTCAGAATCAATCAACCAATAAAATTCACCACATTAAGAGGAAAAAGGAGAAAAATCAGATGATCATTTCAATAAAGGCAAATAAGGAGTTTTATAAAATTCAACATCCATTCAATGATATAAAACTCTGTAAACTAGGAATTGAAGGCAATTTTATCAACCAAATGAAGAGCACCTATGGAAAAACCTACAGTTCACATGTATGATGTGAAAGATTGAACACTTTCTCCCAAGATCAGGAACAAGACAAAAATGTCTGCTCTAACCACTAATATTCAACAACGTACTGGATACTATAGCCAGGGCAGTAAAACAAGAAAAGTAAATAAAAAGACATAAAAACTTAAAAGGAAGTAAATCTGTTCTTTGGAAAAAAACTGCATGATTGCTTATATAAAAAATTCTGAGGAACCTACAAAAAATTGCTCAAAATAATAAGTACATTTAAGAATGTTGGGCTTCCCTGGTGGCGCAGTGGTTGAGAATCTGCCTGCCGGTGCAGGGGACACGGGTTCAAGCCCTGGTCTGGGAAGATCCCACATGCCGCGGAGCAACTGGGCCCGTGAGCCACAATTACTGAGCCTGCGCATCTGGAGCCTGTGCTCCGCAACAAGAGAGGCCGCGATAGTGACAGGACCGCGCACCGCGATGAAGAGTGGCCCCCGCTTGCCACAACTAGAGAAAGCCCTAGCACAGAAACGAAGACCCAACACAGCCATAAATAAAAAAAAAAAAAAAAAAAAAAGAATGTCACAGAATGCAAGATTAATATAGAAATCAGTCATATTTTGCATAATTGCAGCAGGATAAAATACAGGGAATTGATTTAAAGATGTGCAAGACCTAGACTGAAAACTATAAACTACTGCTGAGAGAAATTTTAAAAGATAGAAATAAATGGAGAGATATACCATGATTATTGCTTGGAAGAGTCAATATTGTTAAGATGTCAATTCTGCTCTAATTGATCTATAGATTTAAAGCAACTCCTGTTAAAAGCCTCAAGGCTGTTTTGTAGAAACATACAAGTTGATTCCAACATTTACATGAAAATGCAAAGGAAAAAGAATGGCCAATCTTTAAAAAAATAACAAAGTTGGAGAACCTACCCTACTTTATTTAAAAACTAATTATAAAGCTACAGTAGTCAACACAGTTTGTTTCTGGCTTAAGGACAGACTGAGACCAATGAAACAAAATAGAATCCAGAAATATATTCACATATACATGGTCAGTTGATTTTCAACAAAGGGGCCAACATAATTAAGCAGGGAAAGGAACAGTCTTTTCATAAAATGGTGCTGGAATAACTGGAAAATCATGTTATAAAAAACGAACTTTGACCTCTACCTCACATTACACAGTCATTAAATCGAGATGTAGCACAGACCTAAACTTGAAAGCTAAAAATGTAAAGATTCTAGAAAAAAATCAAAGGCAAACATAACCACAAAGTAGAAATACATTTTTCACAGAAGAAACAAAAAATAATAAACATAAGAAACTGAAAATTGTGCTTCATCTAAATTTAAAAGTTCTGTTGGACTTCCCTGGTGGCGCAGTGGTTGAGAATCCGCCTGCCAATGCAGGGAACACGGGTTCGAGCCCTGGTCTGGGAGGATCCCACATGCCGCGGAGCAGCTAAGCCTGTGCGCCACAACTACTGAGCCTGCACTCTACAGCCTGTGCGCCACACCTACTGAGCCCTCGTGCCACAACTACTGAAGCCCGCACATCTAGAGCCCATTCTCCACAACAAGAGAAGCAGCCACCTCAATGAGAAGCCCACGCACCACAATGAAGAGTAGCCCCCGCTTGCCGCAACTAGAGAAAGCCCATGCGCAGCAACAAAGACCGAACGCAGCCAAAATTAAATAAATAAATAAAAATTTTTTAAAAAAAGGGCTGTAAAAAAAAAAAAAAAGGCCTGTTCATCAAAGACACTGTTAAGGAAATGAAAAGGCAATATATAGACCAGGAAAAATATTTTATCTATCCATCTAGCCATCCATACACACACACACACCTGACACAGTAATTGTATCCAGGATATATACTGAGTTGGCCAAAAAGTTTGTTCGCTTAATGAATACGTTGTTCAATAAAGTTCTTGGTAAAAATGAAATATGTGCCTTTTATTTTTACTTAAAACTGAAGGAACCTTTTGGCCAACCCAATATAATACCCCTCCAATTCAATAATAAAAAGATAATCAACCCAATAAAAATGGGTAAAACATGTGAAGAGAAATTTTACAGTGGAAAGTATATGAACAGAATAAGTACAGAAAAAAGGTTTTTAACATCGCTGTTTATCATCAGGGAAATGTAAATTAAAAACTCAACAAGATATCATTTCATACCCATGGGAATGGTAAAGATTAAAAAGACATCACCAAATGTTGGTGAGGATGTGAAGCAACCAGAAGGATTTGGTGTAAAATGGTACAGGCACTTTGGAAAACTGTTCTGCAGTTTCTAGTACATACACCTATGCTGTTCCCAGCAATTCTGCTCTCAGGTATTTACCTAAGGGAAATGAAAACACATGTCCTCACAAAGACTTACACACAAATGTTCAGAGTAACTTTATTCATAACAGCTCCAAACTGTATATAACCCAAATGTCCATCAGAGGTGAATGGATAAATAAATTGCGGTATGTTCATGCAGCAAAATACTACTCGGCTATAAAAAGGAACAAAAAATTGATGTAGGCAACAACATGGGTGAATCTCAAAGTATTATGCCAAATAAAAGAAGTCAGACACAGAGAGTTCACAAGGCATGATTCCATTTACACGGTGGTGAAAGTGAGAACAGCCAATGCCTATGGGAAAGTGCCTGAAGGAACTTTCTTGGGGGTGCTAACAGCGTTCGAGTGGTTGGACTTGCGCTTCCTTGGCGTATAATAAAACTCATTAAATTGTGCCCTTCTGATCTGTGCGCTTCACCTTATGTCAGTTTTTACCTCAATTAACAAGTTTTGGTGATTCCTATCTTTTTCATAGCAGTGGTTTGTCAGTCACTGCTAGCTTATTTGAAATACAACATAGGAATCTCGGGGGTCAGTTGCTTATCAAGGTCACTTCCAGTTGGTATCTCTTCCCTTCTCTTTTCCACCAAGAGTCCATCAGACATAGTAGGGACTAAGAAACACAAGCATTAACATCATAGTAGTGGCCTCCAATTACATCCAAGTTTCTCTCTGTCCTTACTGCTCTTGCTGTTTACACTGTATGCCCTTTTTCCCCTACCCTAAAAGAAAATCTATGATCTGTTCTCTAACAAGGTTAGGGAATTTTTGTTGAATTTTAAGTGTAAGTGAGTCTCAAGCTGAAGTTCTGTTTAAATTTCTTACCCTTCAAACTTCAAAGTATTCTGCCTTTAAAGGCAAGGGATTCCTGCATATAATTTTATATACTTATTTATGATTCTCGTGGTACACCGTCAGGGTGTGCTACCATCGAATATTTTTCTAACCTCTACCATGGAGTACATATTACACGTGAATTAAAATCAGTTGTCAAGGGTTGGCTATGATATCCTTAATCTAAAATTGTTGATTTTACCCTAATTATGATTCTCACACTGAGTCTGAAATCACAGGGTTTTTCTGAGTTGGGTGGGAGGGGTTGTTTTTAAAGCAGCACTTCCTAATGGCTCTATTATTGAGTTTTTCTTTGGAAAGAGCAGAGAATCATTTTGTCCTCGATATTCATAAGCCATGTTTGCTGTTGTTGTTGTTCAAGACTCCAACTCCCTCCCTTCCCCAAAGAGAGCCAAGGATAAGGCTGTTCACAAGTGTTAGGGTTTGATGACGGAGGTGGAGTGTTGTTCTCAAGGTCACCAGGCTGTCCTCAGGCCCTGAACATGTGGTGGAAAGCAGAAGACATGTTGGCGTGTGAACTTCGTCCATTTGTGACCAGAACATCAGACTTCTGAATTCCAAGGTGTTTTGATTTTGGCAGGGCGACCTCCTTTTCCCTGCTACCAAAGAATTCTTTGAGCTAAGGCTCATTTCCTCTTACGCTTATTTGTGAGAGCTACTTAAGATATTTTGTTAAAATGAAAGTGCTTAAACCTAATTTAAACTTAAACCAAGAAGTGGCATAATATCACTAAATAAAATCAGAAACCCCCAAATTCCTCATTCTTTCATCCCTAACCATGGTTCGTGATAACATCCTAAACAGTCTTTTTGTATAATCAAGTATTTACATACAACCACAGGCTTTAGAGGATTTGTACATATATGTGTATAGTATAGATTCCCATTCAGATATAGTTTATATATATAAAATATATTTTGAAGAAATACATGTATAGAGTTATTGTATTTACATTGTATATATGTGTGTGTGTATATATATATATCCTCTCACACAAATATGTAAGCACACTCTTATTTCAAAATAGTCTCTGCATTTCCCCTCCAGATTTGGGAAATAAAGAGTCTAAGAATATTGCTTTTCATTCTCAACAAGGAAGTGGGAAAGAGCTTATGAAAACCTTATTTTGATCCCTTCAAAAATATGCTTAGGAACAAACGTAAGCTCCAAGGATAAGAGCGATTTGACAGAATCGCGATTCTCAGAGCTCTCCGAGAGCAATTTTCTCAGAATTCTCGAAAAACTGGTTTCTACAAAACCAAGCAAACACATCAAACACACACACACACACTGGGGGCCTTGTAAATGAGGCCCTCCCTATCGATGCTCAAGGGGTGCTAGAAACTGCTCTGTCCCTGGTTTCAGTAAATCTGCTCTCTGGATGGATCCTGCAGCCCCAAATTAAGTAGGTTTGGTGTGTAGATTTGGGCCAACCCCTCACAGAAAATGTCATTGTTCCCAGTGGCAGAGCCTGGAAGGAGAAATATCACAGAAGGTCCCTGCCACAGTCTCAGAAATTCCTCCTCTGTAGAGTGACGCCGATGGCAATGCGTGAGACAGACAGGGGGAAAGAGGGAGAAAGGAAGAAAGGGGGAGAAGGTGGGAGGGAGGGACAAAGGCAGAAGAAGGGCAGGAGGCCAGGAGTAATGGAGCGAGGGGGAGACGCAGAGTGGAGGGAGGAACTGGAGCGCTGGAGAAGACAATGGAGGGAAGGGGCTGACAGGACCGGAGGGGAGGGATGTAGGAGAGCAGAAGTAGAAAGGGGCCTAGAGAGACTAAAGCGAGACCAAAATAGAACAAAGGGAGGGATGCAGGGACAAAGACACACTTAAAGGAGAAGAAGATAGAAAGATAAAGGGGAGAAGAGGTGCAGATTTGCAGAGACAGAGGGAGGGATAGAAAAGGGTCTGAGGGAGGCTGTGCAAGAGGGGATGTTGGTCCGTACCCTGCTGGTCTGCAAGCCCTGTACTTGCCCAGCCTTGAGACCAAAGAAAGAGCCCGGAGACAGCAACAGAGACATCAGTGGTTTCTTGGATAGGGATCTTAAACACCTGAAGCAAGGTCCTGGCGCCTGTGTGCAGCACACAGCGGGCAGGACATGGCAGCAGCGTTCACTACTCAGGAGAGAAGGAGGCTACGCTTTATAGGGGGAACTGACGTCAGGTGGGCTCATCAGCTACCAGGGGCTAATTAAGCCCTATAATTAAGAGGGTTGGACAGTCACATGAGTGAAGCAGGGACTGGTTAGGCAGGGGATGTGCAGAGATCAGGAGAACAGCCACCTGGAATGACCTCACCATACAGGAGACCACGCTGGCAGCTAAGCCACCAGAAAGGGCTGCAGCTGGGAGCAGTATGGGCATGGCCCAGCCGTGCGGCTGGACACCCCTGTGGTCCATCCCTCGGGCTGCTTCTCTCATGAACTGCAAAACCTCAGAGGGCCGAGTCCAGGGAGCTTCGGGTCACCTCTCCAACCACCAGGCTGTCCTGATCTCATTGCAAACGTAGATATCACCACTCCGGCCTTCTCACTGTCTTGATGAGTTACAAGAGGCATTCTCTTTTCCCTCCCCAGTTATGGCTCAGAAGAAGGGCACACACATAACAGGAAACGCTAGAGTAAAGCCAGGGGGTGCCGGAGGGGGAAGCAGAAGCTCTAGCCCTAGGTAGAATCACCCGCAGCAGGTCTCACTGCCTTTCACAAGGTCGTGGGCAGATTTTACCAGTCATACCATCTCCAGTTGGTCAACAGAGGGAGGGGCCCTGCCCAGGAAGGATTAAGACCCAGACCTGAAAAGCAAATGAGAAAGTCTCTGGTATCAGGATACTTTGTCTGGAACCTTCTTTCTCCAAGAAGTCAGTGGGCATTTCAGCCAGAATTACCAGGTTTAGCAAATACACAGACGGATGCCCAGTTCAATTTGAATTTCACATAAACCATAAATAACACTTTAGTAGAAGTAATACTTTTTGAAGATAAATATATCACACATAGAGAGGGAGAGAGACATGACACACTGAAAACAGGGGTGAAATGGGAAGGGGGAGGAGAGAGAGTGGCAGAGACAAATGCAACATTTGGGACACACTGATACTAAAAAGTTATTTGTTGTTTGTCTGAAATACAAATTGAACTGGGCATCCTGTAGTTTATCTGACAACCTTGGTTTCAGGTCTGTTTTTTTTCCCCCTGTTATTTTCTTAACCTATTTTCACTAATTCTACTGTCTCATCCATCCTTTTTATATCTACGGTTAATGACATCTATTACGATTTACCCTCACAGTGTAGCAACTTTCTGCTAAATACAAAAAATTTCCTAAACTTTTGTCCCACGTGCCAGGGTTTTCTTTTGTTTTGTTTTGCTTTTCATTCTAGCATCTCTTTTGATTCAAGCAACATTTTGTCAGGAGAAAAGACAATGTGTTTACTTCTTCCAATAGCAGAAAACCTGGTATGGGATGGGAAGGATGTCAATAGGTTGGATAAATTGTTGAGTGAAGATCCAGTGAACGGAAATAAGATTGAGGAGGGGCGGTTGAGGAGATGGAACTGCACAATTAGACATCCTGTTCCTGTGTGTGGGTAGCATGGATTCCCTGTCCCGGAGCTATATTACTGCCTTCCTGTACGAGTGGTGGGTGGGAAATGAGAATAAATGACCTCTAAGATTCCGTCTAACTGGGATTTTTCTGGCATTGATTTTAAAAATGGGCCCATGTGTACTCTTAAGAGTCTTCAATCCATTGAAAAACTCTATCATCTTAAGAGTCTTCAATCCATTGAAAAACTCTATCATCTTAAGAGTCTTCAATCCATTGAAAAACTCTATCATCAAGCCTCATCATTCTGTGAAACACCTCCTATTTGCCTTTAGAAGAAATGAGCATAGAAAACTTGGGAACCCCCCCAAAATGATTAAGCTAAAGTTTTAGCCTTCCCATCAAATATTCTCAGAGAATATCAGGGCCCTACACGGACTTTGGGATGACCCCAGCATGTCTCGGGGAAGTGCCAGTGGGTGGAGTGGAATATGGATATTGCAAGCGAAGGATAAACGTATGAAAACGTGGCAGCAGAAGAGTGAAGAATGCAAAACGAAGATTAGAAACAGTAACTGGGGCAAAGAGGAGTCTGACCGTGGAGAAACAAAAGCCCTATTCAACTTGTTACTTGAACATGGAGCGCAGCGTACGCCGCGGCAATACTCTCCCTATCCCCCCGTGTCCTAAAATGTAGATTCTCTTTTCTGAGCGTATATAGCCACAGCATTGGAGAACTCAGGAGAGAATTAGCCAGAGGCTAGGTCTTGGAGGATAGGTTGCATCTGTTCTGAATATGTTCATGGCCCACGTGTGGGCACTGACCTCCTGTCAGAGAGGCCTCTGAAGTGCAACCCAAGAAGATGTGTTGACCCAGAAAATGTTTATACAAAGCTTACATACTTGAAATCTTCTGTGCCTTTGGCACAGCAGTTAAAGATATTCTAGAACTGTACCGCTATCACCTTTTTTTTCTTTCTTAGTTTTAGAACTGGGAGGCCGTAAGGCATAAGGGGGAAAGATAAATGGAGAAAATCCAATATATGAACAGATGTTAACTTACATTTATGGGGCACTTCAGACTTTACACAGGGCTTGGGGTTGGCTATATGCTCACATGGGACCCTCCCAACATTGCAATAAGGTAGGAATTATTGATGGCATTTTCGAGATAAGGAAACAGTAACTCAAGAAGTGAAGGTCCAGCCAGGGACCAATATCAGGGCTTTTAATTTTCAAGTTCCATGCTATTCTCGCTAAACCAGAGGTGCCTTCCCCAATGCCATATGATTGATATGAGGTAAATTGACCTTTATGATCTTTCTTTGTGTCCAGGCAACTTACAGAGGTTAATGAAAAGAGCAAGAAGGGTAGTATAGTGATTAATTACTGAGTCCTGGAATCAAATCTCTGTTCCATCATTTATTAGCTGTACATCCAAGAGCAAGTTTCTCTCCTTTCCCAGCCTTAGTTTTTCTAACAGTAGAATAGGTTGAAAAATAATATTTTCTCCACTGAGTCATTGTGAGGATTAAATAAGTTCATATGTGTAAAGTCTTAGCATAGAAAATGCCCTCACCTGGATGGACTTCCCTGGCAGTCCAGTGGTCAAGACTCCGTGCTTCCGTTGCAGGGAGTGCGGGTTCGATTCCTCGCCGGGGAACTAAGACCCAGTGCGCCCGAACAAAAGAAAATGCCCCCACCTGCACATACTGTTGTTAGTATGATGATTATCTCAAGGTGTGGATTATACTCTTTCCTTCAGTGTTGACTTGCCCATCAATCTAGGATGTTGCTTGTGGAGTCTCGTTTTGTGGGCTTGCTCTAAGAGCATCAGGCATTTTGAAAGAAGGGATTAAGAGCGTCACCAAAAAGTAACTTATCTTAAAGTCCAGTCAGAGCAATCCATAGAAATATTTTCTAATGATTTTTGAGAAATGTGCAAAATTATCAGAAATCAAATGTGAGATGTGGAACCAAGCCTATTAGCAACTGAAGCTGGACTTAGAGGAAATGCACACAAAAGGGGGAAAAGTTCATTGTGCTCCTGCCAAGGGTATCTGTGTCTTGTCAACATCATTTTTGCTTAAATGCCTCTAAGTTTCTAAAGCCCGGAAGATAACCTTGGACTTTTAAAGCTAGGATTTTGCTGATAGGATATTAGATGATGAAGCATTTCATGACACTGTTATTTAATTTGGAGAGAAAAGATAAACTTCGGAAATAAATTAAGACTACCAATTTCAACACTAAGAACCTTAAAGTATGGAGTTATTCTGAAAATGTTTTGAGATGGTGAGAGACCTGCATGCTAGGGATCTGTGTGCAGACAGGATGTGTAGATCAAGACAGCAGCCTTGGGCTCTCGGCTGCACCCTGAATCACTGTACGTGGTAACAGGGTAGGACAAAGACATGCTTTCCTTTCTTTTCTTATTTCTTCCCAATACACTCTTTTTTTCTTAGGTGATTAAGAAGGTTTCAGTCTTTGAAAATAATCTTTGTTCTTTTTACAGCTGTTAAGAATCTAGAGGAAGGTAGTTGTTCCAAGCCTGTCCACTGGGGGAAGGAGACAATTGTTCATAATCTGCTGAGCTTGCAGTAGGAACACCATAAAATACAGCCCAATGGAAGACTGATTCCACTGTTGGGAGTGGGGAGACATTCTACTAAAGGAGCAACTTGTAAAATGAATTGTGTAAAATCATGTCTCAGGAAGAAGGGGGATTTAAGAAGAAAAAGAATACCGAGTGACATTTAATTGAGATGTTTTGTCTTTCCAGGAAAATTAGTCGATGAATAAATATACTCAAGGTTACAACTGAGTGGAATGTCTGGAGGAATAAGTGGCTAAAACTAGCTATATTCAAGGGAATGAAAAAAGCATGTTATATTTCTATAAAGCTCTTGGTAAAAAAAAAACAAAAAAACTGGAGGAATAAGCAAACCTAGGAAACATTTTGAAGTAAGATGAATTTGATATTGAGGCCTGAGTCTTCCAACTTAGTTCCCTTTTCCCCTTTTCGGCTCCTGTTGCTACTAAGAGACCTCGCCCCATCTCTCTCTGTGGCCCAGTGCCTTCATTTCTCCCTCCCTCCTGTATTTGTTATCAATTCCTGATCTCAGATGAGAGTCTGAAACCCTGGCATTTAAAGTTATAAAAACTGATATGAGATGACCATATTTTACCTCCCCTTTTCCAGAACTGCATTTTAATAGGGATCAAAGATTAATGTTAAAGTAATGATTTTACGTGGCATTCAAGACTGTGGCCAGAGAGTGGGAAGAGGGAATAAGGGAGTTTGAGGAGGAAAGGACCAAAAGAAGGGTTTTCATGAAAACACACTATGTTAAAAATAAGAATCCCCTCTACACGTGTGGAGCACGGACCTGCGAAAGGCATTATGTGCTTACCGTAGAAGGTCGAATTTAGCCCTTCCAACAACCAACCTAACTAAATCTACTTTTCTCAGAAAGCAAAGAAAGGGAATGTTCTGCAATACCTTATTATGACTTTTCTTTGGTAGTAACTTAAAAACACTTTAAATGGTAAAGACAAATTGCTTGTGGTTTAAACATCCAGAGGGCAAGACACTTTATCCCTGACTTCTTGATTTCTTCAAATAATTACAAATTATTCTCAGTAGAAAAATTAGACTCATTTTCTTCACATGTCTATGAAATTTTCACGTCCCCATCCTAACATAAGTGGCCCTGTGGCATTTCAAATCTCCAGTCATTGGAACAATTGGTTGACTTTGGCAGTCTCTATGACTAATGCGTTAACTCCAAACCATCAAATGAACTAAAACCGAGTGTGTTTGAATATTTGGTCTACAGATAAGCCTGTTGGGGACATTCAAACAAATGAAGTGAACTTGACTTTTCTGGTCCTTTCAAGATTATGTTCAGGGGAAAGGTTACCCAACAGTTTAGTAGAGCCAAGCCAAAAACATCCACTTCCAAAGCCTTGCTTTCAACAATAGACTGTCTTTGCATTTTGCTAAATTTTGTTACTTGGAATTAAAAGCTTATTAGAAGCAAGTCTTCCCTGCAAGCTGACATATTCAATTACAGTCATCTGTTCTAGAGAACAGACTGCGTCTAGACAGAAGAATACCACTGTGGCTTAGAAGGAACACGATGCGTTACAGAGGCTGAATTCTAGGGCTGGGTGACCGTTTTTACCATCTGCGCTGGGAACACCGTTTGATAAACTGTTTCACAGCTTCCCAAATGCACGTCGGTACAAAACGACCTGAATGGCTACAGCTGAGAGCAAAAAAACCCAATGAGATTAAATGACGAAGATTTGGTGGTGATGGGAGAAGAACGCGTAAGCCGAAGAGAAATAGGAAACAGAGCATTAAAAATGCAAAATAAAAGCAAGCAAACAACACCAGATCAATAGAAATGAAAGCCAAGATTCCAAGCTTTGCAAGAGAAACAAATTCTAGTCTTTGTTGCATGTTCCAGGATCTTCACAACTATGTTTAGGGCGGGGGTGTGGGATGAGTTATTTATTCCCACGTATGTGGAATAAGAACAAGCAGTTGGCTGGCTATAAGAAATTAAACATCTGTCCCAGGAAGCTTCCTCCCAAACAGAACCATACTGAGTGCATACCACAGGCAAAGGAATAGGCTAGGGGAACCGGCTGGTCCTGATAGAAACTTGTAAGGAAGCAGTCTTCATGTTTTGAAATGTTTAGGCTTAAATGCATGTCTAGCACTTCAGCGACTTAAAACGCAGTAGACATGTTTGATCTTAGGAAGAATCTCAGTTTAAATCAATTTTCCTAGGATGAGTTTACACGTGCTATAAATCATGCGTGCTTTGCAAACCATTGCCAATAGGTAAGAATAGGATTCTGCTCCCCGATGCACCACCCCCCACACGGCCCATGAAATTGGTCATCATTTTGAGAGACTGAAAATGCAATCATTGTCAGCTTTCTGGTTTCCATGGCTTAGAAATCTGAGAAGGCAGGGGTTCATTTCTTACTACATTTGCCCCCTAGGTTGGAGAAGGAAGACACAAATAAAAGGAAGGACATGACGTACGGGTGGTTGCTAAGAAACATGCAACTGAACACAGGCTGCCACTTAATAATGGCCAGAGGGGGTGTGAGCTGTGATAACATCAGCCCTGATAGCGCTGCCTCTCAGCCCAGCAGGGGCCAGTGCGGTGGGGAAAATGAAAAGGAAAGCAGTCTTGTTAGGGAAAATGTAAGAAGATCTGCAAAGGGAAATGAAAGTCTGAGGCCCTTCTCATACTGAGATGGTGCTACGGGTGCCTTGTGGGTAAAGGTTAAGCTTTGTGCTATTTTCTACTAGTAATGAAGGTGGACGGGATTAGGACTGATTCCCACTCTGCTACTTGCTCACCTGGTAGCCTAGAGCTCTTCTTTGAAAGACCCGGGGCCCTGTGAGTTCATTGCTCAGGACTCCAAGAGCCCACGCATATTCCAGACTTGATTAGCCCCATCAAAAGGAAAAAGGGACTTTAGCCCTGAGCTAACTAGCTACTTAGCTCCAAATAGCCGTAGGACAGACATACTGTATTATGCAACTGCCATGATCAGCACAGCCCAGTGGTCCAGAGTATAGCCTCTGGGGTCTGGCTAACCTGGGTTCAAATTCTGATCCTTCCGCCTGGTGACCTGGGGCAAGTTACACAAACTCAAGTCTCGGAGTGTTCACTGTGCTTAGAGGTGCATAATAATATGCACGGGCGAGTTTTCAGCCCAGCACCACGTGCCCCTTTTCTTCCAGTAACGGACCTCCCCTGCTCTTATTGTGGAGAAATCCCCGGCCAACGTAGGCTCTAGTGGGGTTACAAGTCAGAACACCAGCACCTGCCAAACCCACCCCTGTCTCAGCTACAGTAATTGGCACAAGGATTTGGGCAATGACTCAAACCAGGTTGACCAGAATCCTGCCACTGGGATTTTAACTAGATCAGGGGATGGGGTTCACATATGTCCAGGGCAAGATCCTTTCTGTCCAGTGGTGAAGCTGGCAGGGCTACTGGCAATCGCTTTTCCCATCACATGGATAAAGCTGGTCTACGGAGGAAGAGAATGACATTTACAAGCACAGACATGCACAGATGGGAGAAAGAAGTGCCCCAGATCATTTGAATACCTGGCTCTAGTTCCTGAGTTCCCTGAGACCATCTTGGTTCCCACCTACCACGGATCTAGGTGACAGTTAGATGAGAAAAAAATCTTTAGCACAGTGCCTGACACAATGTATTTCATAAATGTTTATATTAATACTCTCTCATGCCCGGGTGAAGAAGTTCATTGAACGGCTGCTTCTCCCCCCATCTGTTAACTGAATCCTATGGAAAGTGGCCTGTCCAGGATGGAGGAAAGAGGACACGATGTGACTGATGTGACTGCAGAGTGATGATCTGCTGTGGAGTGGCCCCGCTGACAGCGATCACCCCCACTGTGCCCCCCGACTCACTGAACCAAGTTGCTGCAACTGTCCAGATGTTCCAGCTTCCAGATGGACTTATTCTTAGTGGCCAAGAGTTCCTGGTTTTCACTAAGTTAAATGCAAACAGCTAAACGAAAAGGGCTGGACAAAAACATTACAAAGACTAGATCCCGGCCCCGATTCTGCCACGTGTAAGTTTAAGATTAAGCATCGCTTTGGGAAGGGGTGGAAATTGAGTTCACAACACTATTGAGAAGATCCCATCCTTAACAAGTATAAGCTCTAGAGACTCTGAGAACATGTGGGAGAGTTATTAATATTTTCCTAGAGGGCAAGAGAACTGGTATTGTGACTAAGGCCATTTCTACACATGCAAAGGAGAAGAAGCAAAGATGCAGTCCAGCAATTAATGTACTGAGCACCTTCTGTGTGTCGGCACTGAGGTTAGAGAAATTAACCACAGCTGCTATTCTTATGGTGTTCACAGTCGGACCCCTGAAACAGACCCAGAGACAAGGACTAAGAGAGCTGTGAAATCCCAGAGGAAGACGCAATGATTTACATCTGGAAGAAGGCCAGGGAAGGAGGCACAAAAGAGATAATGTTTGATCTGAGCTTTGATGTTCAACAGGCAGAGAAGAGATGGGAGGTCTTGGTGAGCAGAGACAATGTGGAGTCAGGGTGGCGGGACAGCACAAGGCACGCTTGGGAAGGGCCGAAAAGGCAAAAAGAACTGTGGCTAGAACACAAGGTACGTTGGCCCTGATATCCAGCTGCGCAGATGAAGGAGCCATTGAAGGCTTCAGAGCTTGGGAGGGAGGTGCTCAGTCTGTTAGTGGGCTCAGCATGGGAACAGGGGAAGGCTGGAAGGGACAGGGGACACTAGAGGAAAGAAGAGCCATCATAATCGTTGAGAACAGAGTTGACGAGGATTAGCACGACAGTGAGAGTTAATGTAGTGGCAGCTGGGATATGAAGGTTTTTTTCTTGTTTTTTGGCTGCGTCGGGTCTTAGTTGAGGCATGCAGGATCTTTCGTTGTGGCGTGTGGGCTTCTCTCTAGTTGTGGCGCGTGGGCTCCAGGGCGCGTGGGCTCAGGAGTTGTGGTGCGTGGGCTTAGTTGCCCCGAGGCATGTGGGATCTTAGTTTTCCGATCAGGGATCCAACCCGCGTCCCCTGCATTGGAGGGCGGATTCTTTACCACTGGACCACCAGGGAAGTCCCTGTTTTTGTTTTTTTTTAAAGCAATCTATGAGTCAGAGGATTCCAAAACATTCACAGTCTGTTTTAAAACTCAAATATTTGTGAATTTCAAGTGAAAGCAAATCTTCAAAAATCGCAACTTCAAGACCTTATTGACCGGCTATATAAATTTTCCTAATTAAGGCAAGGGCTGTGGATGATAAGACAATAAAATGATCATTTGTGTGTGTATATTAAAAATGTTTTCTCTAGGCTTTAAACTCATTTCTTCGTGGAAAGCTTTAAACTCATTTCTTCACGGAAAGCGTTTTCTCATTACCTTCCCTCTTCTGTGTATTTGGAAGCTACCCATTAAGTAGTCCTTCCTTTGAACCCCAAATTTGTGGGATTTATTTCATGAGGAGACGTTTATGCATTTAAGATCTGCGCACACCTTTTAAAAGTTCCTCACACTATACCTTTCAAAACCAAAAGCTTCAGACATTAGGCCTGATCTTGCAGGAAAAAAAGGAGGAATTTTTTTTTTTTTCAGATGTACCAATTCTTTAAGCTTCTGGGATCCATTTAGTGAGCTGGAGATGACAATGGTTCATGAGATTCTAGTGGCCCAAATCACGAGGAACTTATACAGTCTTGCTGCCCCCGGGAATGATATTCCTATATTTCCGCTGGCAACTGGCTCCAGCTTCTCCCACCTGGCCGGCCTCTCCCCTGCTTGCTGTTCACAGGGCCCCTCTTCAAGCAGTCCCATTGTTCTCCGGCCCCCGCCCATCGAGTCGGCTGTCATGATGCTAAGACACAGAGCCAGCAACGGCAGGGCCAGGGCTTCACGGTCCCAGGCCCAGGTTTAATTTATAGCCCTTTCCCATGGGACAGAAAACAACTAAATGTGAAAACTCACCTTTGATTTATGAGGTGCACTTTGTGAAGTCTGAAATTAAACAGCAGGCAAGTTGAGATCATGCTGGTCAATGTTGCTAGCCTTAAAGATTTATATACTAGCCCGAACAACTCAGAAGGAGGTCTGAGTTACAGATGAGTGCGTATTTATAGGTTATTGACGCCTTTACATCGAGAAAAAACTTCTCTTAATTTATAGGAATTGACTATAATGTTGGGTAGTTATCACCTGAGTAATTTATTGTTATGAATTAACCCATCCCCGAAAGCTAGTGGGAACTATAATAATTACAATGAAGTGAACGAATGGAAAACAAAGTAGGGTTTAGGGAGACGTAAAACCAATTTCAGGGTTATCAATACACACGCTGGTGGTCGTGTAGCACGTATGCCATGTCACCCAGAAGAAAAATGGCTTCATCCACAGTGTACAGTAGATGGTGGGTTATATGATAAGCAGGGGTCTGACCGCTGGTACTTTCAGCCTCATTAATTCAATGTGCCAGAGAAACGTGTGACAGGGCATGTCGGTACCACGGGGATGGGGGTGGGAGGTACGCTCTGGTGCTGTCATAAGGCAAGAGAGTCTTTGCTGCTGCTACTGCAAGAGCACCTCCTTTCTACCTCTGCAGTCAGCTCTGGGGTCACGCGTATTTTTCATTTCTGCAGAGCAGATTATTTCTGGAAGGTTCTGACCCTGTCCTCACGCATAGCCACACTATGTAACGTGGAGTGTTTCGTGTATCTTCACCGCCAGAAATGCCTCTAATAATCCACCACTTCCCCATCCTCTCTTCCAGCTTTATCTGAAATTCCCATCATAGGGGCTCTTCCTCAGTGTTCCATTAGGCCTGAAAGAGCTCTGTCTCCGCAGGGCACTGATAAATTGCAGACAGTATGTGAAGAGGAAGGCACAAAGGGTCTGAGCCGAGACGTCATCGCCAGAAAGGGTAGACCGGGACCTCACTACTCCCGGTGCGGTCCACGGGCCGGCAGCATTGACGTCTCCTGGGAACTTGGTAGAAACGACGAATCCTGGGCCCCGCCTCAGCCCTGCTGAGTCAGAGTCTGCGCTTTAACAGGATGATTTGACTGCACGTTACGGTTTGCACTGACCTTGAAGATAGAAGAGCAGTGTTGTTTGGAACAAGGATGGCCAAACCAAGACGACTAAAGAGATGGTTGAAGATAAAGTCGCTATTGTGCCAGGGAGCAATATTCTACCCACTGATTACCGAAGCAGGGTGAGCATTTGACTATTTACAAATGTACATTTCCAGATCACATTTCAGAGATTCAGGTTCTATTGATCTGAGGAGGTGCCTAGGAATCTCCATTTTTAGCAAGCACCTGCGTGCTTCTCCTGGAGCTGGTTGTTTTTGGATCTCCTGTAGATCACTCTGTGTCCCAACTAGCTACTACCTACCACTGCTTCTAAGCCAACATCATAACTTCATGGGCACCCACGTCCGGATCTGGTTGCTGAGTAACCCGGGCCCATTCTCAAATCCACAGCCATCTTCAGACTTACTGACCATGAAAACTTGAAATTATAGACCTGGCATTTGCTGTTGGCCTGACTAGAGTTATCCAAGACAGCTGATGAAGTGTGAGTCTATATTTAGAAGCATACTAGTGAGTATACTTTTGTTGAGGGGAAATGCCAATGATTCCAAATGGGCAGTGGACATAGGGTTGTGTCCTCAGGATCACAGTCACGCCTGCTGGTGATGCTGTCACTTCATCAGAAAACGATACAAAGTCAACGCAGGGTTTCTCTCAGTAATTTTCTCATTTAAAACAAAGGTCTCTACTGCCTGAAATAAGAAGGGAATTGCAGGCCTGATGCCTGATCGACGGTCAGCATTTGCCCTCCCTGTCCCCTCCTGAGGCTTCAGAAGAAACACCCAGCTCTCCACACGGGGCCCACTTCTCTCCTGGAGTCATAGGAAGCGCTGGCTTCTCTCGCAAAGGATTTTGCCTCACGGGGCAGCAGTTTGGAAAGAGTCTTCTTTTCCCTAAAAATGCCAACGTAGGGACTTGCCTGGTGGTCCAGTGGTAAAGAATCCGCCTTGAAATGCAGGGGACGCGGGTTCGAGCCCTGGTCAGGGAACTAAGATCCACATGTCGCGGGGCAAGTAAGCTCGCGTGCCGCAACTGCTGAGCTCGTGCGCCTCAACTAGAGCCTGCATGCTGCAAACTACAGAGCCCACGCGCTCTGGAACCCGTGCGCCACAACTACAGAGCCCACGCGCCCTGGAGCCTGCACGCCACAACTAGAGAAAACCCGCACGCCACAACTAGAGAGAAGCCTGTGTGCCGCAATGAAAGATCCTGCGTGCCTCAATGAAGATCCCGTGTGCCGCAACTAAGACCCAACGTAGCTAAAAAAAATAATAAAATAAAATATAAATAAATCTTAAAAAAAAAAAAAGCCAATGTAAGGAGTATGGTGCAGGGACCAGGAGTGTGAATTCTCCGGCCAGTCTGCCTACTTCAAGTCCTACTAGTCTCTTACAAACGATGAGACCTCGGGCAAGTTCCCCTGTGCCTCAGGTGGGCCCTAGAAAACGGGATCCTCATAATACCTCTGTCACAGAGCCGCTGAGAGGATTAAATGGGAAAATGTAAGGCGATGGACCTAGTAGACAGCATCGTCAACCTGCCCCCCAAAGTCCCTCCACCTAGAAACTTGCAAGAGCAGATGGGGGCCAATTGCCCAGACCCCTTCCTCCATGGCCTCCTGGGTACCCAGATTTCTCTATCCTCTGCAGGGAAACTGGCACCCAAATGGGGACATTGTTCTGTAGGGCAGCCCATGAGATGAGGACATGTTTTTCTGCCTTTCTCTTGTTCACCTCACCTTTCAGAGTCTAGAGTCCACTACTTCATTCTTCATTTCTTTCAAAAGAAAAGTCTGCAAGAACTTCACTCTAACAGGCCCAGTGAAAATGCATCTGAACTTCCAAAGGCCCTGCCCCACCCTCTCACGCCCCCCCCCACCGCCGCCCCCGCCAAGGCCTCTTTCATCTGGCAGTCTCTAATCTAGAACCAGTTAGAATGAACAGACGCTCCTCCTCTGTAAGTCCTGCCCTTTTCGGCAGATGCCTGCCGAATCTGGCCCTTGTTACCTCTGTTTGCTCAAATGGCTTTTGTCGTATTGAGGGGAAATGGGAATAGGACATGTGATGGGAAGGGGTGGGTGGAAACAGAAATCTTCAAAGACAAAACAAATGAGCGCTGAGCCCCCAGCTTCCACGTGTAACATCCTCGGGAGTCACGAGGTTGCAGAAACGGTGGCAGTCGTCGGCTAACTACGAGGGTGAATGGTATGCTGTCCTGGTTTGGCTGAAAAGACTGTCTTCCCCAGTAAGCAAATTATTGATTATAAACTGTTATGATTCCATCGGAGCCGTTGTGGCCAACTGCATTATTCCATCTGCCTTAAATGTCTGCTGTGTTCCCATGCCAAAACCCTTATGAAATTTCCACTGGAAAAAAAAAAAATGAGTAGCAAATTCGGGTCTCAGTGCTCATATATAATTTCAGATTTCATTAATGGTTATTAAATATATGCCCTGAGGAAGGATAAAGTTCCTCATATGAATGGAAAGAGAATTGAATTTATAAATAAGGTGACTCTGTTTTCAAGGACTATTCATTAGACATATCCAGGACATACTTTTTTTAAAAAAAACTTTCAAATGAAAGGTGTTTAAAATCTCACAGGATAAAAATGTTGGGAAAATGCAGTCTTGTTCAAAAAATTCAAAAAAAACCCTAAGTCTGAAATATTGTTCTTTGCCTGGAATTTGAAAATGAATTTGGGGGAAATTTTTTTAAAAGTTGTAAAAATATTTTCATATCGGGGCCAAAAGATATCCACATTTAGGAAATATGGATGTATCTATTGGTAGGTGGAAAACTGGATGTTAAATAGAATGTTGAAATTAAAAAAAAAAACTCCTTTTAAGAACCACAATTATAAAAAGACGAAAAGAGGCTATTTAAGTAATTTTGACTAAGTGAAGCCCTTTGAAGCTTTAGGCTACTAAAGCCACGTAACCTGGACAATATATTCTTAGGAGGAGTTGTCAAATGCCCAAGTAAGAAATTCAAATCCTTTTCAGACCTGTTGCAAATCTCCCTGAAAGCTGTACAAATGGCACAGTTTTAGCTTACAGTGAATAAGTAGATGGAGAATATTTGAAAGAGATAGTGAAGCTGTCGAAAGTTTGGAAGAACCGAGCAGAGCAGTTTGGTGTTTTTTTTTTTTAATCTTATGAGTGCAAGTGAAGTATGTGCCTGAGTGCTAAACTCCTAAGGAGAGATATTGTTGAACTCAAGACATTTTTGTACCAGGTGAGTTTTCTGACATCTATTTACACTGAATTGTCTTATTAGCCAAGAAGAGATAAGATCATTTTTTTGTCATCAGCTGGCCTGCTGCTGCTACGTGAAGTATCATCAGAGATAAAATATACAGAAGGTCTTCAAGAGTAGTGAGTTCAAATTTCAGCTCTTCTCACTAAAAAATGAACTTGGTGATATTTTCTAGCCAAAAAAAGAGCTTTTATAAATAACCTTAACACAAATCAACTGTTGATGCAATGAAGACAATTTTTCTATTTGAATTTTATGTCATGAGACCCCCTGAAATGGAATTTTATCTTTGAAAACAAATAATTCCCAGAGAGGGGCTGAGATGAATAAAACCTCCCTCCTGCCCTATCTTGTATTCATTTCTTGAGTGAGGTGCGCTGTGTGATGGAACAGATGTGATTAGCCCGACCTGTGGGACCAGAAGGCCATTTTCTATTGACCCTGTAATCTCTACGATCAGTCTCAGATCTAGGGAACATTTCCCAAGGAAAATTCACATCATCACAAATGAAAAGTCTCATTATTCAAAAACAATAATTATTCAGTTGTAGAATACATCAAACATAATTCTTATTTTTACTGTTTTCTAGGTATCCAAATTCAAAGAAGTTGGCCCCAAACATATGAAAATGTTGAGCTTTACATTATCCTAAAATTTTTTTTCTTATAAGTTTGATTCTAAGATACAAGTTCTTTTTGTTTTTTGTTTTTTTTTTAAAAAACCAGGTTGTTTCTCATACCAGAAGTGCAATGCCAGAGAACTTGTAGGAAAAGTTTGAAAAAGCCATCTTAAAGTGACACTTATATAAGGGGATAAGCACGAAAATGCTAGTGTAAATCCTATCCAGCTGGTTATAAGGTGGACTGTAGTGGACGTTGGTTTGTAGACTGAAGATTTAAACAGAAATGCTTTGGAAAAATAAGCGAAAAGCAACATGAATCCAAATATGCCCTCTATTAGGCTACAGAGCAGTAAAAGGAATTCCTAGAGAAGATTGTAGAAAACAAAAATCAACTTCCCTCCCTGAAACAGTAACAGAAAGTAGAAGCTAGAAAACAACGAAGAATATTGAATCATTTCCACTGTCCAGTGTACAGATTTTTTTCAAGAGTTGCTGATAGGAGATGGGGAGATGGTAGCTAATCTGGCAACGAGCACAGAAAAAAGAATTTTTAAAACAGACAAACTAAATGTCAAATGATGGTTTCATGGAGCAAGGGGAGTTACCTGTCATTTCATAGGGAGCATGAGAAAAAGAACAGATTTATCTGTTTCTTAGCAAAGACATTTGGTACAAGGCAGACTAGGGCCTGGCTAAACCAGAATCTCAGCAACCCCCAAGCCAGGGGCGCTTATCGCCCGCATAAAAGCTCAGGTGGCAGCTGTGGAATCTCAGATGAACTAATAAATATGGAGCGAGCGAGCTGAGTTTAGCAGGAAAGAATGTCAGCAATTTACCAGTGGACGCCTAGGAGCGTGTCGGGAGTACATCTTGTTACGGTTTTCAGAGAAACGAAGTTCCAGAAATTTCAGAATGGCAGAGAGGGCCCACTGGAGTCAAGAAATTCAAGGACAAAATTGGGGTAGGACAACTGGTGAAAAGGGGACATGGCTTGTTTTCATTCTGTGGCTAAATGCTTTCCCATGCTTGCACACCCAAACTTACTATGAGGAAGCAGAAAAAGGTGTACTTTGTAAAAAGTTTCTAATGAATTGAATTCCACGCTATGGTGTGAATCTGTCACTAATTTTCTTGGTGACGTGACACCACCTTAAGAAATGAACAAGATATCCAGGAGATAACCCTGTTTCTCTATTTATGCACACACGCAAACATACAGTCTCATAGAGGGAAGCAAAATTAAAAGCATACAGCAAACAGCCATTTACAACATAGAAGATTTCTGTAGTCCGTATAAATTAAGCTCCTTTGGAAGGAAAAAAAAAAACCCACGCTATGTATTTATGCAGGTGTTTTCAAACAAGTTTCTCAGATTACTTGATAATTATAATGTTATCATCTACGAACGAGCAGTGAAATTAAAAATCAGGACATTGCATGTGTGGAGCAAAGCAGAGAAATTTCATGAGGAGCTTTTAATTCTGGGAGGAACATTTTGAATAGAGTATTAAGATTGATTGTATCTAATTAAGATGCTAAATCATATAGTGAACAAAGACAAGGGAAAACACTAGGGTCTGCGGACTTGCAGCGAAGGCCTTCGGGAGCCCCAGCTCCCTCCCTTCACAGACGAGGAGCCTGAGATCCCGGACATTCCTACCGTGTGAAATCACACACACAAGCTCGGGTCAAGGCTATGTGTGTCCAGTCGTTTATTCATGTATCAAAAGGGGGAGATATGCACACATTCAAACACATAGAGAAAGAAAGGATGTGAAAACAATGCGGTGTGCGGTTGTGGGAATGTATCATTCCCCCAGGAAGAAAACACACACGCTTTGCAGAGAAAAGGAATTCATCAAAGTCGAGCCTTCCTGTTGTGTGCTGAAAGGTTGGGTGGCAGATAGTGACTCTCAGATGAAGTGAAAATGACAAGGGGGTCCTTAAACTTGAGCGTGCATCAGCTTCACCTGGAGGGCTTGTCAAGGCAGTTTGCTGGGTTCTACCTCCAGCGTTCCTGACTCAGCCTGCGGGTGGCCTGAGAACCTGCATTTCTAACAGTTGTCTCTGTGGTGAAGCTGCTGGTACACAGATCATACTTGGATTTAGTGCCCTGCACTAGCACAACTGAGGCTGGTTGAAACTGGATTACTGAACTGAGGGATGAAAATGATGCTCTTTTACTGGATCCCATAAAATATGGTGTGTGCATCTATCACCTGCAAATGAAAGCAGTGACAAAGCCTGAGGTTTCTAGCAGTGCCATCAGGAAAATATTGACAAGCAACCATTAAGACATTTTTCCAAGGAGGGGTTTAAATGATCTCCGTATGCAAGATCAATGGGATGGAACTTAAAAACACAGCTGTCTCAGTAATAAAAGCTAAACAAGTAATTACTGTAATTGTTGAGGTGGATGCACGCGGTTCTAAGAAGTGTGGGGAATTTTTATGTCATTTGGGGGTTAAATTAAGTATTTCTGAAACTACTTCATTAGAAAAGAGCTTTTTAATTACCGCAACTTTACATCCAAACTCTTCCTTTCTAAAGAAAAGTATTACGGAGTTTAAGCTGGATAGTCTTATTATTGGATTTTTACTTTTCAGCAGAAAATGGAACTCTATCAAAATGAAGAAATTAATGTTCTGTTCAAGCCTGCTATTCAGAACAATGTAGTTATTTATAAGTCAGGTTTTCTATTTTGGTTAACTTAATATGTACAAGAAAGAAAATTAATAATCATTTAAATACAGATTTGGGGGCAACTCACAAATGTATTAATCATGGTAACGGTGTTAAACCGTATTAATGTACATCAACTGCTCTCATAACTCACTTTAGATTTTGCATTAAAGACCAGTTTATCTATCAAGACAAGATAGAAAGCTTCTTTGTTCTAAGTTGGTTTATTTCTTCTCTTGATTAACCCTCATCTGAATCTGCAGGCCGTCAACAAAGAGTTTTGTTAGGTCTCCAAATGGCTGTATGTCTTCTTGAAGACAATCTATTTTCTTTTGTTTTTTTGAGGGGGATTGAACCCGTGCCCCCTGCAGTGGAAGCGCGGAGTCTTAACCACTGGAATGCCAGGGAAGTCCCTGAAAACAATCTTTAATAGTACTTTTTACCATGCCACGCTCCTCCACATGTAATTCAAATAGAAAAGCTGCAAAAATTTAAAGAATGCAAATCACAAATTATATCTGTATAACAAGCAGATGAAGTGAACTATTGAAAATCTGTATGCAGTTAATTAATTTTGCACCGGCCGGCAAATGATTACAGATGTTCCCCACACGTAACCTTTCCCATTTTGCATTCTTCATCCTGTAAAACGCTCATTTCTTTCTCAGAAGCTCCCAGATAGTAAATACTCCATTTTCAAGGGACGCGGACGACATATACATACATCATTCTAGTTGGGCAGTGAAGAAGGTGGCTGAAATCATGTAATTTCTCGAGTCGTTTTACCTTTGCAGATGGGTGACAAGACGTTCCCATAGAGCGAAACTCTGCAGCACTTCCTCCTAAGCGCTGCTGCCCGGCTTTGGGCCTCAGCTGAATGCTAGAGGGAGAGCAAGGCGGTAGGTTCCACTCGCATGTGGTGCCTCTAGGCTGTGGGGCAAGTGGCCTTAACGATTTGCAGAACTTTCTCCTGCAGTGTGAAGGGGTTGGAAACACAGATA
This sequence comes from Balaenoptera ricei, assembly GCF_028023285.1. Taxonomy (NCBI): domain Eukaryota; kingdom Metazoa; phylum Chordata; class Mammalia; order Artiodactyla; family Balaenopteridae; genus Balaenoptera; species Balaenoptera ricei. Next base: position 8,423,381 of record NC_082660.1, read on the forward strand.
CATCAAATCTGATTTCCCAGGTGATGTGAGATAAGGAAGACTTCTGGTGAACGATGCCCACGGGCAAGATCACCTGAGTCACTTTCTGCTCGTCTACGAAGCCACCCTCCTTTACCTGCTGCCTTGGGAGCACCTGTGCAGTCTCCATGCTCCAGAGAGTACCTTCACCTCGCTTTCCAACGCCCCCTCCTTCCCCCCCCACCCCCCACCCCGGTTTCTCCTTAGTCACTTTTGTCACTGACATCACTGTGTCGCCCACTTGATACGTGATTCTCTGCACCCATTCCATCTGCCCAACTTTCCAGTTTTAACTCCTCTCTTCTGGGCCACCTCCGCACTCAGTCCTCTAATAAAAGGAGTATCCGTGTGGTTGGTAAAGCGCAACTTAAAAACGGATATAAAAAGTATTCCAGGGACTTCCCTGGCGGTTCAGTGGTTAAGACTTCACCTTCCAATGCAGGAGGTGTGGGTTCGATCCCTGGTCGGGGAGCTAAGATCCCACATGCCTCGTGGCCAAAAAACCAAAACTTAAAACAGAAGCAATATTGTAACAAATTCAATAAAGACTTTAAAAAAGCAGTATTGTAACAAATTCAATAAAGACATCAAAAAAAATCTTAAAAAAAAAAAAAGTATTCCAGGCAAGTGAATTCAGCTGCCGGATATATTAGGCAAGAATAAGCCTAATGGCACTGTTGGTGGGAATGTAAATTGGTGCAGCCACTATGGAAAATAGTACGGAGGTTCCTTAAAAAACTAAAAATAGAGCTACTATATGATCCAGCAATCCCGCTCCTGGGCATGTATCTGGAAAAGAGGAAAACTCTAATTCGAAAAGATACATGTACCCCCATGTTCATCACAGCACTATTCACAACAGCCAAGACACAACCTAAGTGTCCATCGACAGATGAATGGATAAATATGTGGTACATATATATAATGGAATACTATATATACTGAGTAGTACGAATACTACTCAGCCATAAAAAAGAATGAAATAATGCCATTTGCAGCAACATGGATGGACCTAGAGATTATCACACTAAGTGAAGTAAGCCAGACAAAGACAAATCTCAAATGATATTGCTTATATGTGGAATCTAAAAAAATGATACAAATGAACCTATTTACCAAACAGAAATAGACTCACTGACATAGAAAACCAACTTATGGTTACCAAAGGGGAAAGAGGGGAGGAGGGATAAATTAGAAGTTTGGGATTAACAGATACACACTACTATATATAAAACAGATAAACAACAAGGACCTACTTATAGCAGAGGAAACTGTATTCAATATCTTGTAATAACCTATAACGGAAAAGAATCTGAAAAAGAATATATGTGTATGTATAAATGAATCACTGTGCTGTACATCTGAAACATTGTAAATCAACTACATTTCAATTAAAGAAAAAGAGAAGGCTCAAGGGGAATCTGGGCTGGACCCTCAGCTGACCCACGCGGACACCTCTCCTCTCCAATGTGCTCGCTCGCGGTGCTATTTTGCCTGTTTCCCACAGGACTCCCCTTCCAGGACGCCCAGCCTCAAGGGTGCAGTCCACATACCATCCTGGGAAGCGCTTTTCCAACCCAATCCATTTTTCTTTTTTTTCTTTTAAACATTTATTTATTTAGGCTGCGCCGGGTCTTAGTTGCAGCATGCGAGATCTCTAATGGCGGCATGCGGGGTCTTTAGTTGCGGCATGTGGGATCTAGTTCCCCAACCAGGGATCCAACCCGGGCACCTTCACTGGGAGCGGGGAGTTCCCTCCACTGGACCACCAGGGAAGTCCCTGAAACCAATCTATTCTTCGAATTGAACACTTTGCATTAAGTCATCCACCAACCACAGCCCTGAAAGATGAAGGCTCAGTGCATGACTGTGATGTGAGCCCTGGATAGTCAAGGGCAGGTGAAGGCTCTCGTTCAGGGGCAATAAAAGCGCACGCTGCCTTTCATTAATCTACAACTGCACCATCTCCGCAATGGACGCGGCAAATCCTGCCCACTCTCCTCTTCATTCTGCTGACTTACCTAGTTAAGTCCCCCTCCCCCTAAAGATACGAGAAGAATGGAATATCACTATATACTTCATTCCAAAACTGTAAAATGACTTTTATTTTCTTGGGTATGCCTCAGATAACAAAGAAAATTTTTAAATTTACATTTCCTTTTTATGCTGTCCGCATAAACATCTCATGTGCTTTTGTGACTGTATTATGTGCCGGGGGGGGGGGGCAGGAGGGGGGGAGAATGTTAATATGAAGTTGTCTTTGTCTTGTCAAAAAATAAAACAAAAACAAAAAAGAAAACTGGACCCATCTTGAAAAAACTGGGTTGCCCTAAGCTTTGGGTAATCATTGGGGAAAGTCCAGAATTGTCTTGTCTGCTCTTCCGGCAGGAGAATCTATAGAATATTCACACCAATCAATAATTCCTGCCTGGAAACTAATTGTCTAAGCTTCACGATCACTTTTATTTTCTGTTAATGACTGTGTAAGTACCTGAGAACGAACGGCAGGAAGTTATCACACGGCTGGCATCAACCATCATCTCTTACTCAGAGCAACTAACAGTAAGGAAATCATTCCTTTTACTAAAATACAGACTAGGACTTTCAAGTAAATGGTTACACAAGTCTAATTATGTAGAACCTGCATTCCGTTCTTTCATTCCCCGCCCCCTTTTTTCCCCCCTCTAGTGTGTGCACACGTGCGCACACACACACACACACACACACACACACTACACTTGTAAATCTTCTATAGATGGAGAAGATGCTGCTTTCCTTAACTGGTAAAGACCTATTTTATTTATTTATTTATTTTTTACAAATTTATTTATTTATTTATTTTTGGCTGTGTTGGGTCTTCATGGCTGCGCGCCGGCTTTCTCTAGTTGCAGTGAGCGGGGGCTACTCTTCGTTGCGGTGCGCGGGCTTCACATTGCAGTGGCTTCTCTTGTTGCAGAACACGGGCTCTAGGCATACGGGCTCAGTAGTTGTGGCTCGTGGGCTCTAGAGCGCAGGCTCAGTAGTTGTGGTGCACGGGCTTAGTTGCTACACGGCATGTGGGATCTTCCCGGACCAGGGCTCGAACCCGTGTTCCTTGCATTAGCAGGTGGATTCTTAACCACTGCGCCACCAGGGAAGTCCCAAGACCTATTTATTTAATCAGTGGTAACGTGCTCCACCAAGCATGTCAGGGGCTTGTTCTCTAACCAAGTACAATGAAGTGCTGGCTACTCTCGGGGCAGAGTTTTGTATAAAATAGGACTCAGGTGGTTGAAAAGGGTCCAAGGAACTCTGTGAGGCTGTGTGTCCAGAATCCGACAATGTGCATCTCAGATGTTCCCGTCATGAGGTCTTGGTAGAGAACAGTAGTTGCCTGCCTCTTTGGTTACAGGGTAATTACAATTGAAAATAAGCATAATTCTGGGCCTGGCTTTCAGATAATCGAAACTTGTAACATTTGGAATAAAGTCCTTTTACTTTTAATCAACCTATGAGTGGAAGATTGGCTCTGATCCTTCACTTCTCCCTGTGTCCCAGCCCTTTGCCATGGTACACCGTGAGCAGGCTGTACTTCTCTGCCTCTTGACTTGGCCACGTGACTTGTTTTAGCCCAAGGAACAAGGTCGAAGTGGCACTGTGCCAGTCCTAAGCCCAGGATTCAAGAGGCCTTGTGTGTGTTTCCACTTGCTCTCGCAACTCTGCCATTGCCAGGAGAATGAGATGCCTGAGCTTGCCTACTGGTCCCAAGAGAAGAATGGGAGGCACTTGCAGCAGAGTCCTCCTCAAGCCAAGACCAGATAAGCCAACCCTCAGCTGATCAGCAGACTTGGGAAACATCATAAATCATACCTGTTCTAAGCCACTAGATGTGGGGATGGTTTGTTATGCGGTACTAACTGACAGGTCATTAAATCAGTATCAGGCAGGTTTGGTTTACAGCACTAATTGGTAGTGGTCCATGTGATTAGTTTATTTTTAAATGTGATATAACAATACAATCATGTTACTCAGTATAATCTTGTGAGAGTCCTAATAGAAACAGATTAGCTTTTGAGTCGAATGGCTCTATATTCATTCAAAGGGAATGTTCCCTCATCTTTCAGAGCCTGTTTGGGCATTTGTAAAGCCGGGATTATCATACTTACCTTGAAGAGTAGGAGTTAATGGGTAAAGTACGTAGTTTACCCAGCATATGGTAGAACAGTAAATGTTAGCTTTTTTTTTTTTTTGGCCATGCTGTGTGGCCTGAGGGATCTTAGTTCCCTGACCAGGGATGGAACCTGTGCCCCCTGCAGTGGAAGCGTGGAGTCCTAACCACTGGACCGCTAGGGAAGTCCCTTAGCTATTATTTTTATTCAGTAAAATATACAAGAGAAAGTCTATTTTATACTTGAGTCAGTATTTGTATTCCATGATTTTTTTCATCGTTTAATTTTTTGCTCATTTTCTTCTGGTTTCACTTACATAACTCCTCTCTTTTCCTTGCCTTAGGTCTTTTGAAAAATTCAAGTACAAAATCTGCCATTCTTTTTGCCCAGTGCCCAAAAGGGATGATTTATCAAAAGCGGTAAGTCCCGCTGAGCTATTTATATTGCTCTGGACACAAGTTTCATGTTATGGACAAATTTTCAAACATTAAGTTCTTTTGAAAGAAAATCAAGCATAGAAGATCATTAAATGTCCTCCTTAAAAAGTGAACATTTTTTTCTCTCCCCTCTCTTCCATAAACTTCAAATATTTGATATAATTGAGATGTTTTCTAATTAAACCCATCATCCGCTCTGTGTAAAGCAATGACAACAAGAAAATGCTTGCCTTCCTTTCTGTTGTAGCTACAGAAGTTATTTCACTTTGCAAAGGATCGTAAAACGATTTTGCCAGGAGCAAGCAACCTTTTTCTGGAAAGGGCCAGATAGTACATATTTTCAGCTTTGTGAGCCATATGGTCTCTGTTGCAACTATTCAACTCTTCGGTTGTAGCACAAAAGCAGCCATAGACAATATGTAAACGAATATGTATGGCTGTGTGCTAATAAAAGTTTGTATACAAAAGCAGGTGGGCCATAGTTTGCAGACAACTACTATAAACAATAAACTATAAGACAAAAGTCATGCTGATATTAATGCAAAATGAGCCACACTAAAGTTCAGATATTTTCTTTACTATAATATCCATACTATATGTAAATATCTCTTGGGCTGGCTTTTAAATATCAGAACTTTTTAAAGGTTTTGTGTAGGACAATCATAAGGTTGGGTTTTATTCATGGTATCTATCCTTATGGTCCAAAGTTCCCCAACATTTGCAGGACAGAATATTTTAGTTTCAATCCTGCCGGCAGGCTGATTTAATTCAATTTCATTCTAATTATTCTGTTTAGGACATTCATTCTGCTATTTCCACAAAGATCAACATTGGGTCTATGTAGCACCAATGTAATAGTATTTCCGTCTATTTGCATGTTACTCAGTCCTGTTTTAAATGGTGACCATATTAGACAATACATTTTTTGTTTTCCAAATAAGAGCCAACAGGAATATCAAAGGAAATACATGCCCCTCCCAGCCCAGTTTCATGTGGAATCTCCCCTTGGCTTCCCAAGGCTCATCATTAAGGTGTACTCTGACACCACTTTTATTTAGCTCTTCCTCACGTTAACAGGATCTCACACCAACCCAATAATCATTCTGGTTCACCCCCGTGAAGACTGACTAACTAACACGCTCAGCCCATAAGAAACAAGTTAAAGAAAGGCACGCACGTCCACAGAGTTCACACGAACCCAGCTGCCCTGACACGCTGTGGAAGTATTCATGTGCAAGCTGAGTTTGGTGTGCAGATGTTGGTGAACGGTTCATGAAGACCTCCACGAGAACATCAAGCCTGCCGCCGAGTGAACTAGCTAAAGGTGAATTTCTTCCAGGTTTCCATCGTTAAAAACGTTTCATTCACTAAGATGGGTTTCAGCAATCTCACAGTGTGACCTTTATTTTATTGGGTAATTTAATCTGCCCTTAATTTCAAAGGGTGGTATTCTGAGATAAAGCTAGACTGTGCCGTGTATCCCTTTTGTGAGGCAAGATGCAGGTTCCTCTCGTCTTCAAGAAGAAATGATTTATCATGTAGCATGTGATAGATCAAGCCATAAGATTCCCTTTCATCTCTGAGCCTGTCTATATTCCCAGTTTTTAAGACTCTGGATTTTCTTTGACTGCCTGGATTTTGATTATTTTTGGTTTCAAACCATTCTAACCAAAAACGTTGCCAAGGTGGGCTTTGAAAAAAAATTCCAGTTCATCACTGTTAATGTTAAGAAAGATAGAGTCAAGAAATTCATGTGAAACTAGAGTCCTGGTTTGGACAATGAGTATGTGTAGAAACATCAGTGTTTCTAAAAGCTCACTTCCTGATACCGTATGAAAATAAACGGATGTTTTTAATAGCAGAATTTGTGTAACGATTGTTAATACAAAGCTAAAAGCTGACACGGAACCCTTTCATCTAGGAAGCATGCTGCCTAATGTTGCGCAGGCTGCAAGACAAAGAAAAAAGAATCAAAAACCAAAAAAAAAAAACGGTGCTCAATTCCCCAACGCAGAGCTTCCTGCCTTAGGGTCCGAGCAGGGTGCAGACACTCAAAAACCCAAGGGGAGGCGGGCAGGGAGCAGACCCGAGGGCACTGATAGGTTATGAGAAAAAGAACGACACAGTCATGGCACAAATGGTCCTATCGCTGTGTGACTGTGTTGGGTGGACAGTCTGTTGCCCTGAGCCAGTGGTTCATAACGTGTGTCTGTGGGGGGAGGGGGAGGTGATTTTGCTCACCAGAGGACATCTGGTAACATCTAGAGACACTTCCGGTTGTCACCACTAGAAGGGGGTGCTACTGGCATCTAGCGGATACACAGGATGCTTAGGAGGCTAGTACACATCCTACAGGACACAGGGCAGCCCCACACCAAAGAATGATCAGGTCCTAAATGCAGGAGTGCTGAGACTGAGAAACCCTGTCTGGCCCTGGAGGGTATTTGGGGGGCCTGCAGTGAACTGGAGAGCACCAGCTCTCTCTAGGGGCAGCAGCTCGAAGGTTCCAGCTGATGTGGGCATGTGGGAACCTTCCATGCAGGAAGAGAACCAAACAAAGGACTGAGGTTTATTCAGGATATGATGGAATGACTTCAAATTATCTTTAGAGCCAGATGAGAAGAATTAAAATATCTTAAGACTTGTTGCCAGAAAGACAACACAAAGAAAGCCAACTTCTTTCAACCTAAATCAGATGAAAGAAATGGGTAATGAAAAGGGGAGAGGGGAGGGAGAGGGATGGACCGGGAGTTTGGGGTTGGTAGATGCAAACTATTACCTTTAGAATGGATAAACAACAAGGTCCTACTGCAGAGCACAGGGAACTATACTCAGTACCCTGTGATAAACCATAATGGAAAAGAATACAAAAAAAGAATGTCTAGTCACTTTGCTGCACAGCAGAGATTGGCACACATTGTAAATCAACTCTACTTCAATTAAAAAAAAGTGATAAAAAAAAGAAATGGGTAATGAAATGGATTCAGGGTCACAGGTTGACACGGTGGTTCTGAAAAAAAGGATATCCACGGAGGCGCAGTGCATACGCCCTGGCTGACAGCAGCCCCCCCGTCCTACGCCCTGGGTCAAAGCTCTAACCCAGAAGCTACCATGTTAACACCCTCAGTCAACCCATGATGGAAACTCAGTTGAGTTAATAAATGAATTTCATAGCGTTCTTTTGTTTTAAATTTAGGAACACATTTAGTAACTGTAGTGACAATCTGGGTATATGATTGAAAGCATTTTTAATTTTTAAGAGCCCTCTGGCATTTTAGAAAACGGACATATTTGCTTAGTCAGTAAATATTTGTCAAATGATTAAATGTATTAGCCTTTTTTTTAAAAAAAGTGATTTATTTATTTATGGCTGTGCTGGGTCTTCGATGCTGCACGCCGGCTCTCCCTAGCTGTGGCGAGCACGGGCTTCTCATTGTGGTGGCTTCTCTTGTTGTGGAGCACAGACTCTAGGCGCCGCGGGCTTCAGTAATTGTGGCATGTGAGCTCAGGAGTTGTGGCTCACGGGCTCTAGAGCGCAGGCTCAGTAGTTGTGGTGCACGGGCTTAGTTGCTCCGCGGCATGTGCGATCTTCCCGAACCAGGGTTCGAACCCGTGTCCCTTGCATTGGCAGGCAGACTCTTAACCACTGTGCCACCAGGGAAGTCCCCGTATTAGCCTTTTGATTCAAATTTTAAACGTGAAATTGACTTTAGACTTGTGATTGTAAATTGAAAAGTATAACAGAATTTAACTGTTTGGTAAATAGCATTGGACTCTTAAGGTGAACTTTCAATTCTCTAAATAAGTATGGATACTCCAGATATTTAACAAACTCAACAACTGAAATGTTTAAATGGTAAAAGTCTAAATATTTTAAAGTTTTAATGGTAATAAGTTGAAACATTTAAAGTTTAAGTGGTAATGAACTTGTTGAATAAATTAATCCATGTATTAGATTTACAAAAGTTGTTTAAGTTTTTTAAAAAGATTTTGCCTATTAGGGTTGTAAGTTTGCCCAGTTAGATAGATACTTGAATGGTTAAACAGAAAACAGAATATATTAACTTTATAAATGTAGATTACAATGTATAAAGAATTTTAGCTAATTAAATTTAGAAATGAGAGCAATTGTTTGAGTTTAGACTGTTTTAACTTAAATTAATTCAACACTAATCAAAACCCTCTGTAAAATTATTTGTTCTTATTATATACAAAAATGTTACTTGAATTATAAGCAGAAAAAGAATATTTGTAAGTTGAACTTAAAGCTTGAGGGACATTTTGATTTTTGTCACTTAAATAAGTTAATTATCAATTTAAAGCCTACAGAACTGTATATAGCCCTTTAGGGTGGGAGGGAGGGAGACGCAAGAGGGAAGAGATATGGGGATACATGTATATGTATAGCTGATTCACTTTGTTATGAAGCAGAAACTAACACACCATTGTAAAGCAATTATACTCCAATAAAGATGTTAAAAAAAAAAACCAAAAGAAAAATGCCAGCCTTAGACATTAAAAAAAATCATTAATAACAACCCAATTTGTCTTTCAGCAATCAAGAAATAATGTTAACTATTGAGCAAAGGTGATATGTCAGAAAGGTGCACAACTTTCCAGGTTCCACAGGTACAGGATTTCTGGAGCCAATCCTATGTACCCCATTTGCCTCAAGGAAACTGCAAAGCAGAGTTTGTAGCCCCTGGACAGATAAGGCAATGGTGCTGACTAGAATCCTTTCTGGAAGCTCAGTTACCATTAAATAGAATAGAAGAATGTTAGTTCTGAAGGACCCTTAGAGTTCCCAGGCCTCACCCCCCTCCTCACTTCTCCCCAGGGCTGAAATGGCCAGGACTAGTCCCAGGGCACCCACTGTAGAGGACGTTTCCAACAGGGTTACTCATACACCCTCCCCCGTCTGTTAATTTGTTAGGGTTCATTCTACAGTACTTTCCAGTTTTTATATAGCAGTTTCTACAGACCTCAGTGAGTTCCTTTTCTGCATGAGCAGATGAGCAATGAGGTGCCATGAAGCAAAGTATACGGCGACAACACACTTACGAGAACTGTCTGACAGCGCTGGGTAGGGGGAGCGCGTTTTTGAGTACAGGAGGGCAAAGTGAAGGCTGGCATCTACTTTTTCCTCTAATTTCCTATCATTTGAAAATGATACCAAGACTATGCTCTGCAATTCCATGATGTGCAGTTGTTAAAAGGGGCATATGATTTTCTTTTCTTTTCTTTCCTGCTCTGAATTCAGACAATGTATCCAGATGACCTATGAGGACACCTCATAACAGCTAGAATCCGTATTTAGACAGACCTGATGACAGGATAGTAAGCTGAAAATAAAAGCGAAACCCTTTTTATCTTATTAGCTAAAAAAATAAAACAAAACCAAACCCAGGAAGCTCTCAATTTAGCGCTAAACCAAACAGCGCCATCTGCTGGCTGCTTGCTAATAAGTGTTATCTAATCAGGGCCGCCAAACAATGGTGATGGATAGGAGAAAAGGGCGAAACGGGCTCCCTCCCCACTCCTTCCTCGGTGTCCTGGGACTCCCTGTCACAGGTCCTCCGCAACACAAAGATGACAAGGCTTGCTTCTAGGAGCAAGCATCCCCATTTCCGCTGGGACCCATTTTCTCCCCTTTCTTTCAATGAAGGACACAAGAACCAAAAATACCTTGGATTCGGCTTGGCCATCAACAAATACATTTCTAAGCAAACAAAGATTACGCTTAACTTCCTCATTTTCTTTTTCCACTCCTGTTCTTTTCAGGAAAGAGATTAACTACAAGCTCGCCAACCAATCAACGCAAATACACTGAGACTTTGACTCTTTCACTGAAGCTCCAAAAGGAAGGCCTGGGTAGAAGGAGGTGAAGGTAACTGAGGTGCAGCTAATCTAGCACCAAGCAGGCTGTTTCTACCCACAGGCTTCATGTTTCAATTCCTACGGCAACAGGACTAACTCTCAGCTGAGATGATACTGCTGGGCTTTTTGACTGTCTTGCCATTTCCATAGATGAGCTGGCCTGAACAATATTTATATTTTAATCAAATACAAATCCACATGAAACCGTCTTTTTTGGAGTATCTTTTCCTGTGTAACGAAGTGAAATGAGGGAAAACACTGACCTGACTAATCAGATTCACCACTCCAAAGAAGCTCAAATGTCATCACTATGGCAACAGAACAGTCAGGGTCCACCCTGTCTCTTCCCTCAGACTGGAAACTGCATAGCGCCCTCACTAATGAAGGAACGTGGTGAACACACTAAAAACAGTGAGTTTGGGGCTATGAGGAAGGGTCTTAAGACTGATCTGCTTCATGAAACATTCTATCCTGTTTTTAGTTTTCTCTCTCCAAATTAAATTAGCCTCTGAGGACCTGCTTTGCATAAAGGATTTGCTCACTTGCTGGCTTACTCTGTGCTTTCAGAAGGATCCCATGTTACTGAGCCCTTTGTTCTGGGAAATGACAGGGATCATTTCTACTTTGGAACCCAAACTGGGCAAATCTCAGGTGAAGTAATGCAGAAGGTCAGTCCAGTGTACATATCGGGGGGTAATTTTAACATATTAAGAAGGTATGCTAAAGATCCTCTATTCGTTAGAAGATCATTTATTGAAAATTCTGAATGAGTTTCTGACTAAACTCTTCCAAGGCTGGTGTTTATGTAGGCAGTCAATTAGCTTTAGAACTCAGGAGAAATGTCCCTTTCATCAATTATGTGCCTGATATTTGAGTTCCTTTTGAGGGAAAATTAACCTACACAGCTAGTCTAAACCACTTCATTTTATCAAAATTAACCATTTCTTTTTATCCATTCTTAAAATTGTACAAAATGGCTCAAAACTATCTTCCTTAAGATTCTTTTTACGTCTTAAAAACCTAGTTTTCACACAAGGAGGCCAATTTGCCAAAAGCTAATTTTCCAAGAAGCCAAATACACCAAATCTACCCATTGTAGGTTTAATCACTTTAATAGTTTTGAGTGGAATGTTGGATTTTAGTGACTGATATATATTTTCTGAAATGTAAGTAAATTAAGGGCAGCATAAGAATTCTAAAAATGCTAAAAGTCTGGCAAAAGAGAAATACTGTAAACTTCCCATATGGAAAACTATTTTTAATTTAAAAATTGGCATTTTTTATATATGCCAATATATATAAAGACTGTTTCAGCTACTTCTGATTTTAGTCTGGACGTTTTTAAAAGACACTCCCTGTTTTTTTCTAATTTAAACCATTTATCTAGTTTTTAATGGACTATCAGTCTTTCCCTACTACATCTAGCAATTAAAAAATTTTTTTAATTGTAAATTAAATTAAATAGAAATTAAACTTTAATTAAATAAGTACAAGTAAAATTCAAAATACAAATTAAAAGGCAGATAAGTCAGCATTTAAAATTAAAAATGAAGTTGAAATTTAATTCAAAGTATTGACATTTAAATCCAAAAGCATATATTCATAAATTGCCAAACAATTCTATCACAGGGTTTGATTATACACACACGCACACACACACACACACACACACACACACACACACATACATATATATAATTTTCTTTAAACAGTTGAGATTTGACATGGAGCTAAAATCATGTAAAGAAGTGGAAAGGGGGTATGGTAACCCAGGAAGGACATATGAAGAGTTGAGTGAATGGTAGCTCAATTTTGAAATACATTAACTACAAATATGTAATTGGACATGAAGGATTACAAAAATAAACTGGTTAAAGCAACTAAAAATGCTGAAAGATGACTGCAAAACCAAAGTATTTAATTTAATTTAAACTGAAAAATGACCAATTCTGATATTTTGATTATTGATAATGAAATAATACATTTCTGAACATATTATATTTTATTAATTATTAAATTGACTGTATAGAAAATATACATGTAACCCATCATCAGATGCTACGGTTGACTAGTTGTGTTAAAGCTGTTTAGATACTCCTTGGAATGCTCTAATGCCATCTTTTAATAAATCAGGACATGTCTATATTAGCTTTAGGTGAATGGACTGAGAATCACTGTGTGTGCGTGCATACACAAGTATGTGTGTGCGTGCATACACAAGTATGTGTGTATTTATGTGTGCAGGTTTTAAATTTAGCTATTTCTTACCTCTCCTCCTTTAATCATTGTGTTCTGACCAGTGCAGAGAATAGCAACTCTACTGATTTTTCCATTTTAGATGCTATGATTCTACTAATGCAGCCTCAGAGTACATTGTTTAGTCCCAAAGTCACACTGTGTCTCGTATCAGAGCTTTTAGTCAACTGATACCGCCAATTATTTTTTGCTAGAACTGATGTAAATTCAAATCGCCCTGATTCTACTGTTGTGCGGTTGAACTTTCTTGAACTTAAGCACTCGATTTTTTTCCTGGTTACATTTTATCTTGTTTTACACACTACGTTGCATTGTTTGTTGTGTATTAGTTAAGTCTGTGATTTCTACCTCCCCCCCTCAGTCCTTTGCTCCATTTTGGCCTAAGGTAGCCTATGTAACAAATCCGTCACTGAGGAGTGATACATACTTGCTGAACACACTTATCCTGTCCCCAGAGCAAATACCTCTAATACCTTCCAAGATTCCACTTATCCAACCCTTTGAAATTAATATTTTCATCTCTCCTGCCCTCATTTATTTGAAGTTCAATTATTGAAACATAAGAAAAATGCACTTACAAATGGCATTTTAGTAAAAACTTAATTAATGAACAAATTATGCCAAGTTAATTAAAAACTGAGATGAAAACAATCTGATAAAATCATTAATCTTCCTGAAAGTGTTTAATTAAAGCATAGAGTATATCTTCATTAATATGAATGTCACAAATATATGTTACAGTGATAGCTACATAATCAACTCTAAGTTTTAGGCAGCTATCTAAAATAACAAAAAGAAAGTTTAAATTACTTATATTTTCTTGGGGATTTGGGTATATTTCAAAGGTGCATATATCCAGCATTCTGAGAACTCACCCTCACTCTAAACAAGATAATAATAAAGAATCAAACCATAAAGAGAAGAAAACTTCAAAACCTCAACACTAAAGAAGAGGCAACTCCTCTTCTTCAATTCTTGAAGAAGAGAAGAAATCAAAAGTTTTAAGTGACCTTCCCCATCCCAAACTCAGAATTCTAAAGGATGCTAAGAAATTACGGATTTACTGAGGGAATTCTTCTGAAGTCTCTTGAGTAGCTATTCCTCATGTTAGCAAAATCTTTCTTGGAAATAATTATGGCTTCAATTCTAAAACCTGATAAACTTAAGAAAAAGTTTTAGTGGCCAGTGTCACTCATAAACTTCAAAATGAAACATTAAAATAAAGTAACAAATAGAATCTTGTAATGCTTTGAAATAAAAATAATCCCAAATCCTGGATGATCTCTTTCAGAAATATTAGGAAAGCTCAGTCAATGGAAATCCATTGACGTAGCACTGTATATTCTAATGAGAAAGAGATCATGTGAACATTTCAAGAGATAACAAAAGATATTTGACAAAAATGAATGTGTACTTCCTTAAAGAATTAAAGAATAGAAATAGTGCCCATTAAGATGTCATTGAAGACCCGTCTTACACTGAAAGCCAACAGCCACGCCCTAGCGCATCACTGTCTAGAGCTTTCTGTGATGACGGAAATGTTGTCTACCTGCGCTGTCCCATAAAGTAGCCACTAGCCACTTATGGCTACTGAGTACTTGACATGGACATTGTGACTGCAGAACTGAATTTTAATTTCATATTTATCCATTTAAAATTAAAAAGCCACATGTGCTAACGGCCATTATAAAGCACAGTACAGCCCTAGGGGGTGTTTCTTTGTTCAAGGTGGGAGGGAGGGCAAGAATGTATAGTGTAACCGTTATTTTTGATAGTTTAGCAGTTGCTGTTATCAATTATTAAGACATTTTTTAAAAACAAATAAAAAATTTTTTAAAAGCTATAATTTTATGTAGATAGTATAATTTTCTATCTAAGCAATTAAAAGGAGTTACCTTTAAAAATATAGTCTTAATTAGGATTGTGTAAAAGGGAGAGAGAAAAGGTAAATTTACAGAACTCTGTAGCACTGATCTCCAACAGCAATATTGACACACTGAAAATGGTGGAAAGGTAATGCCATTCACGACAGCAACCAGAAAAAAGGAAAACCATCCCTATCTATTAGAGAACATGAGAAGAATATAATATGGCTTATTCAGAAAACAAGAGCATAAGTCTATCAAAGCATATCCTACACATATCTTGGGGGGCACTTTTCTTCCAGATTTTCAGACTAACACTAACCTTTCAGGCCACAGAAGAAGAGAGCTGACACTGAGTTATGCTAGATGTTTTCTCTATCGCTGCTCGTTGTAGCAGAACAACTGGATTCATTACTTACTTTGCACCCCATTTTTATGGATAAAGAAACTGAGGCACAAGACACAGAGCTAATAAATAGCCAACCTGGGGCTTAACTCTTTCTCCAAAGCCAGTCTCCATGGCGTGAAAACATGTCTATTCGCTTTCTCACCTTTTCCCCACAATATCTGTCCTATTTCTTTCAGATATCTGCACATCTGATTTTTTAAATTTTTATTTTATTTTGGAGCATAGTTGATTAACAATGTTGTATTAGTTTCAGGTGTACAGCATAGTGACTCAGTTATACATATACATGTATCTATGCTTTTTCAAATTCTTTTCCCATTTAGGTTATTACAGAATACTGAGCAGAGTTCCCTGTGCTATACAGTAGGTCCTTGTTGATTTTCTATTTTATGTATAGTAGTGTGAATATGTTAATCCCAAACTCCCAATTTATCCCTCCCCCGCCACCTTTCCCCTTTGGTAACCATAAGTTTGTTTTCTAAGTCTATGAGTCTGTTTCCGTTTTGTAAATAAGTTCATTTGTATCTTTTTTTTAGATTCTGCATATAAGCAATATCATATGATATTTGTCTTTCTCACCTTTTTCCCCCAATATTTGTCCTATTTATTTCAGATATCTGCGCATCTGATTTAGAATGCCTCATTTGGGATCGCAGAGGGCATGAAGGCATAAAAGCAAAAGAAACTCCTGATAACTGTTGCAAACATCAATTGAAAAAAGGAGTTTAGTGTTGATGCAGGGTATAAGCAGGCCCAGTTCACATATAGGCCAACAGCCGACGCTGAAGCTGGTTGTTTGGAGCAGGGAATCCATGTTCCGTGAAACACCAATTATACTGAAGACACAGAACTCCGAGCGTGATTATTAATGCACGTGCTGGAACCTACATGTCTAAGTGAGTGCTGGTCCTTGGGAAAGCCATCTTGGAAATGCAGGTGTAAATTCTAATTAAGCTAAACTCGTTCAAGAATTTCTGAATTACTCTTTTAAAAGTTCCTCCAGAGCCAGTGTACAAGTAACAATAAAATTAGCCTTATAGATTTTCTGTGAGAAAATAACAAAACCAGTATTGTGAAGAAAACAAATAAAATTTATGAGGAATACCTTTAAAAATGACTTTAACTTGAATTCTGGTACTCCCAGAAAAGCAGCTTTGATTAGAACAGAATATGGAGGCAGTCAAAGGCTTTCCTCAAATTCTGAAGGGGCCTTCTAGGAGCTTTCATGGGCTTTAGAGATTGGTGGCTTTGGCTCTTGATTACATCTAAGTCCACTTCAAATCTCAACAACTTTTATTTTCTTTGCTAAAGTGGTATAATTCTAACTACTCCTCTGTTTGGCGTGGATGGTCTTGAAACTCTTCTAGCTCTAGAATGCTTTGAATCTTAGGAAGAAGCAAACTGCAATGGGATTTTTTGGAGGTCCTGAATGGCAGTGAACAGTGGGGCAGGGGATGGGGATGGAGCGAGGAGAAAATGAAAGAGAGAGGGAAGTGGGGGGGGGGGGGGAGGGAGGGAGGGAGGGAGAGGGGAGGGGTGAGAGAGAGAGAGAGATGGGGGGAAAGATGACCAGGCAGGAGTTGGGTGCGAGGAAGGATAGAGAATGGGGATTATAGAGCATGCGTATGAGAAGAGGTGATCTATAATTAACTGAGCTGTAGGAAGGGCTAGTTGGGTGGGGAAAGAAGAGCAAGGCAGATTGGAAAGAAAGGAGGAAGAGGGAGAATGTGGGTCAAGAAACCACACATTAGACATTTCCCAGCATTGGACACCAAAGAGTACTCGACTCAGATGTGCTTGACTGCTACGTAGTGTGGGGGAGGGGAGGGGAAGCAAGGAGGCAGGGAGTATCCCTGCATTTTTATATACAGGTCAGGTCCAGTACTCATTAAACTGAGTCATGAATGAATGATTTGTTTGGACATATCACACTGAGATCCTCAGGATGGAAGCACAGCATTAAGTGTTATAAAAGAGACTATTTCTGGCATTAATGAAGGCCCTGCATCAGACAGAGACACTATAAATTTCCTTCTGCCTGTCAGGGGAGTGTACCGTATGAGGCCCTGCAACGTAGCCTTGGCCTCCCTGAAGACCAGCAATCCTCTGGATTCCTTACTGTGGATAACGGGACCCAATAATGCCAGCCTGTATATTCAGGTTGATTCAAAAACAAGTGACCCCAGGGAAAGAGAGATGTCTTCTGCTAATTTAATCAGCAAGAGCTTCAAGGGTTCTTCAACCTCAGGTTCCTACACAAACAACTCCTGACAGGTAGACAATGGAGGAAGCCTATTCTCTTTTGAACAGTTGTGAGTTAGAAGGGCCAGATGGAAGGAAGAGATTCAATTCCCACAGTAACTGTCCAGATTATCTAAAGGCATTAAGGCTTGCCCTCTATTCCTTCTCCATCAGCATGAAGAAGGATTTCCAAGAGCCTTAACCCCCAAGACAAAGCAAAACACCAGTTTTTTCCCAAAGCAGAATGCCAACAATAAATTGCACTCATAGAGCGATTCTGCCTTTTTTCAAGATGCCTTTCTACTATCCTGCTTGATCTTGGTAATATTACGAGGTAGGCGCAGGCAAGTTTTCAAAATGAGGACACAGATGTTCTAAAAGGTGAAGTGATTAACCTCAGGCCACACCAAACAAGTTAGTTACAGAATCCAGACAGAGCTCAGAAGGCTTGAGGTCTATTCCAATATTCATGACAGCCAGAATATCCAATTTCAGGCTTCTCACCAGAATTAAACTTTAACTTTATTTGAATTAAGTTCTTGCAAAAGTGATGAAAAAAGAGCATCCAATTTAACCCCATACAATTACTGAGCACCTAGAATGTTCTAGATGCTATTTCTGTGGTTAGGTTACAATAAGCTAGATGTAGTCCCTATCTTTAAAACATACTGTTTAGCCTGGGAGACAAGAAAACAGGGAAATAAACAATTAAATGAGTTAGATTTTTCCAGGTGGAGAAGGTGGCAATGGGAATACCAGTCCCTTCACTTATTTTCAATTATGTATCCAATAAATTTACATTAAGCAGTCACTATGTGCCGTGCACTGGGCTGCCATGTGCTGAGGACACAGAGGTGGAAAGGTACATGATTCCTTCTCTCCAGAATCTAGGAAATACATATGTAACGGCCAAATGCCGTGCAATGAGGTCATGTCTAGGGCAGAGATGCACATACGAGAAGCAATGGAACCACAGAGAAAGGAACTGAAAATCTACCTGGGTTGTGTGAGACACTTCCGCTGAGCATGTGTATGAGTAGAGATTATCTATACTTAACTGAGCTGCAAGAAGGGCAAGTTGGGTGGGGGAAGAGCAAGGGAGATTGATTGGAAAGGATGGGAGAAGAGGGAGAATTTGGAATCTGACTCCGAAACTTCTAACACCCCGTCTTGCCCTTATGAAACTTATCACATAGCCAGAACAGGCCATATAAACAGAGAACTACAGTAAACCGTGGTAAGTGCCGCTGTGTTTGCGAAGTGCTGTGCTAACACATCCTCTAGCAACTCCTTCTGCGTGAGCACGTGAGGAAGCACCGCAGTTCTGAGGACTGAGCTGGCCCTTGGAGCACGACCAAGTCTATCAGGGAGAGAAGGCAGGAAGCCATTTCAGGCAGATGAGAACATAGAAACAAAGTCTCCAAAGCATGAACATACTTGGTAATAGGGATTGGGAAGTTTGGAAACAGGATCTGAGATTCGATTGAATAGAAGAATAGGATAGGAGGCAGGAAAGCGAATTTAGATGGTGTTTCATGAGTCCAGGGTAGAAAAGTAGAGGGCCTGAATAGAGGCAGTGATGATTAAGATGGCGAGATTGTATATTTATGAGGAGGTTCAGCTGTAGAACATATGGGACCTGGGAAACTTGCAATGTAAGTGAAGAGAGAGGGGCGGAAGATGGCTCGGAAGTTTCTAGCTTCACTGGCTGAGCGGCTGCAGAAGCATTCACGGAGGTAAGAGACACAGTGGTTTGGGGGTGTGGTCGGCAGAATAATGGCCCCCAAAGGTGTCCATGCCCTCATCCCTAGAAACTATGAGTATGTTAGCTTGTATGGCAGAGGGGGTTTGGCAGATGTGATTAAATTACGAATCTTGAGATAAAGAGATTCTTTTGGATTCTGGAGATTATTCAGATGGACCCACAGTAATTACAAAGGTCTTTGAGGAGAGAGGTAGGAAAGTCAGAGGCGGGGAAAGAGATATGATGATAGAAGCAGAAGTGAGTGAGAGAGAGTGAGAGAGAGAGAGAGAGAGAGAGAGAGAGAGAGGGAGAGAGGGAGAGAGGGAGGGAGAGAGGGAGAGAGGGAGGGGGGGGGAGAGAGAGAGAGAGAGAGAGAGAGAGATTGATTTGAAGATGCTTTGCTGCTGGCATTGAAGATGGAGGAAGGTGTCATGAGCTAAGGGACACAGGTGACCACTAGAAGCTAGAAAAGGCAAGGCAACAGATTCTCCCCCAGATCCTCCAGAAGGAAGGCAGGAATGATGAACCATTTTGGACTTTTTCCATTGTTTTAAGCCACTAAGTCTGTGGGAATCTGGTACAGCCTCAGCAGGAAACTAATACGGGAACAAATAGGAAGATTAAGAATTCAATTTTACAACTGCTGAATTTGAGTACCTGGGGTGCACCTACTTGGAATTCACATGAAAGCTAGAGTAAAACGTGTTGAATTGGGAGTCTGCAGTATATAGGTCATGGTGACGCCAAGGGGCTGAAAGGGGTTATCACTAGGAGCAAGAACCAGAAAGTGGCTGGAGTTACACCCTGGCAAAGAGCAACCTTGAAGGGTTTCACAAAGGAAAAGGGATCAGCTACAGAAATGAGGAGGTGGTGGGAGGGAAACTTCGAGAGCGCTGTGTCACAAAAGCCTGGGTGAGATGGCTAGCAAGGCAATTGTCAGTGAAGTTAAAGTCTACCTGAGGCCAAGTGGGAAGAGCTCAGAGAAGAGGGCGCTGGACTTGACAATATGGCAGGTCTTTGGTGACGTTGGCAAAAGTAGCTGCAGTAAAGCTGTGGGATGGAAGCCAGATCAGGTGGAAGAGTGAATGGGAGGTGGGGAAGTAGAGACAATGGCAGTCCATGATTTCTAGGAGGTTCTCCTGAAAGTTGGGTGAGCAGCAGGGTGAGAACTGGGTGAGTTGAGGCAGAAGTATTTGAGTACTTGTTTGGTTGCTACTTTTTGAAGTTGGGGGTTATCTGAGCATGTTGTAGACTGAGGGGGAAGATATTAAAGTGGAAGAAAGAAGAGGGAATGATGGATAAAGGCTGAATTCTCTGGAAGCCTCCATTTTAAGAGTAACAATTTCAAGAGAGCCCATCTTTATTCATGTGTTTACTGTGAACACACAACATGAGACCAACTCCCAACAGCCTTTCAAATGTCCATTAGCTGAGAAAGTGAGATGACTTCACAATCCTGTGGTTTTCACAATTTATCTCATGAATTTCTACCCATCACCAGGGCTCTGATGGTGGGAGGGGTGTGGAGGGGTGGAGAATTGAAAGTAGAGTTTTTATTTGTATACGTTGCAGGGAGCATCAGAAAGAAGTAAAAAAAACTTAATCCAGACACTTGGTCCTAAATAGAGAGAGAAATCTTCTACTTTGTTTTGGGAGTTATACTAAACGAATTGTTGAAACATTAATTTCAGCCAGGAGCATACTGTTAAATACAGTTTGGGAGGAGAGAAGCAATGAATCCAATCAGTCTCAAAGAAACATAGATGAAGGAAGTAACAATAAGTTCCTGAGTTCCTTTATACCAGGTTGAGTGTTTACAGTTTAAGCTGAGAACTGAATATTGAAATGGCCTAGATAAGTCAAAAAAAAAGTAGTTTTTAAAAATATCAAATCTCCTTTAGTCTGTGAACACAGGAGTTTTCAGTGATGTAAAATATAAACAGTGCATTCTTCACTTTTTGAAAAATGTAAGGAGTAAGAATTATATTTGAAAATGAAATTTCCTTGCCTGTCATTACAGAAATTTGCCCCAAACACCCAGGACAGTGATACCCTAAGTGATACCCTGTGATGTACAGGTCCATTAAAAATAATACTCTCAAGATGGCTGCACTGCTGTTTGTAGGTTTAAATCTGATAGATGTGTTATGCATGTTGAACAAGAAAGGAAACCATCAAATTCCTTTTAGTGACCTGAGGAGATTTCCCAGAGCCTTTCTAGTGTGTTATATGACATTCATTTGTTGTTGCTAAAATTCCCCAAGATTCCATAACTCCTGTTAAATTCAAAGATAAAGCCACCATTTGCTTTTGTGGGTTTAAAACAGTTCCTATCTACACCTCCATATGTACATGGTACTGAGGATGATCTTTTGAATAATTAGTAATACACTCCATTAAGATTGATCAGTGTTATCCACTGTTCCTGGAAATCTGATTTTGTATATATAAAACAACAGTACAGAGGGAGGAACCAAGATGGCGGAGTAGAAGGACGTGCTCTCACTCCCTCTTGTGAGAACACCAGAATCACAACTAGCTGTTGGACAATCATCGACAGGAAGACACTGGAACTCACCAAAAAAGATACCCCACATCCAAAGACAAAGGAGAAGCCACAATGAGATGGTAGGAGGGGCGCAATCACAGTAAAATCAAATCCCATAACTGCTGGGTGGGTGACTCACAGACTGGAGAACACTTATACCACAGAAGTTCACCCACTGGAGTGAAGGTTCTGAGCCCCACGTCAGGCTTCCCAACCTCGGGGTCTGGCAACGGGAGGAGGAATTCCTAGAGAATCAGACTTTGAAGGCTACTGGGATTTGATTGCAGGACTTCAACAGAACTGGGGGAAACAGAGACTCCACTCTTGGAGGGCACACACAAAGTAGTGTGCGCATCGGGACCCAGGGGAAGGAGCAGTGACCCCAGGGGAGACTGAACCAGACCTACCTGCTAGTGTTGGAGGGTCTCCTGCAGAGGCGGGAGCTGGCTGTGGCTCACCGTGGGGACAAGGACACTGGCAGCAAAAGTTCTGGGAAGTACTCCTTGGTGTGAGCCCTCCCAGAGTCTGTCATTAGCCCCACCAAAGAGCCCGGGTAGGCTCCAGTGTTGGGTCGCCTCAGGCCAAACAACCAACAGGGAGGGAACCCAGCCCCACCCATCAACAGTCAAGCGGATTAAAGTTTTACTGAGCTCTGACCACCAGAGCAACAGTGAGCTCTACCGACCACCAGTACCTCCCATCAGGAAACTTACACAAGCATCTTAGATAGCCTCATCCACCAGAGGGCAGACAGCAGAAGCAAGAAGAACTACAATCCTGCAGCCTGTGGAACAAAAACCACATTCACAGAAAGATAGACAAGATGAAAAGGCAGAGGGCTATGTACCAGATGAAGGAACAAGAGAAAATGCCAAAAAAACAACTAAATGAAGTGGAGATAGGCAACCTTCCAGAAAAAGAATTCAGAATAATGATAGTGAAGATGATCCAGGACCTCGGAAAAAGAATGGAGGCAAAGATCAAGAAGATGCAAGAAGTGTTTAACAAAGACCTAGAAGAATTAAAGAACAAACAAACAGAGATGAACAATACAATAACTGAAATGAAAACTACACTAGAAGGAATCAATAGCAGAATAACTGAGGCAGAAGAACGGATAAGTGACCTGGAAGACAGAATGGTGGAATTCACTGCTGCAGAACAGAATAAAGAAAAAAGAATGAAAAGAAATGAAGACAGCCTAAGAGACCTCTGGGACAACATTAAATGCAACAACATTCACATTAGAGGGGTCCCAAAAGGAGAAGAGAGAGAGAAAGGACCAGAGAAAATATTTGAAGAGATTAGAGTCGAAAACTTCCCTAAGATGGGAAAGGAAATAGCCACCCAAGTCCAGGAAGCACAGCAAGTCCCATACAGATAAACCCAAGGAGAAACACGCCGAGACACATAGTAATCAAAGTGGCAAAAATTAAAGACAAAGAAAAATTACTGAAAGCAGCAAGGGAAAAATGACAAATAACATACAAAGGAACTCCCATAAGGTTATCAGCTGATTTCTCAGCAGAAACTCTACAAGCCAGAAGGGAGTGGCATGATATACTTAAAGTGATGAAAGGGAAGAACCTACAACCAAGATTACTCTACCTGGCAAGGATCTCATTCAGATTCGAAGGAGAAATCAAAAGCTTTACAGACAAGCAAAAGCTAAGAGAATTCAGCACCACCAAACCAGCTCTACAACAAATGCTAAAGGAACTTCTCTAAGTGGGAAACACAAGAGAAGAAAAGGACCTACAAAAACAAACCCAAAAGAATTAAGAAGATGGTCACAGTAACATACATATCGATAATTAGCTTAAATGTGAATGGATTAAATGCTCCAACCAAAAGACACAGGCTTGTTGAATGGATACAAAAACAAGACCCATATATATGCTGTCTACAAGAGACCCACTTCAGACCTAGGGACACATACAGACTGAAAGTGAGGGGGTAGAAAAAGATATTCCATGCAAATGAAAATCAAAAGAAAGCTGGAGTAGCAATACTCATATCAGATAAAATAGACTTTAAAATAAAGAATGTTACAAGAGACAAGGAAGGACACTACATAATGATCAAGGGATCAATCCAAGAAGAAGACATAACAATTATAAATATATATGCACCCAACACAGGAGCACCTCAATACATAAGGCAACTGCTAACAGCTATAAAAGAGGAAATTGACAGTAACACAGTAAAAGTGGGGGACTTTAACACCTCACTTACACCAATGGACAGATCATCCAAAATGAAAGTAAATAAGGAAACAGAAGCTTTAAATGACACAATAGACCAGATAGATTTAATATTTATAGGACATTCCATCCAAAAACAGCAGATTACACTTTCTTCTCAAGTGTGCACGGAACATTCTCCAGGATAGATCACATCTTCGGTCACAGATGAAGCCTCAGTAAATTTAAGAAAACTGAAATCATATCAAGCATCTTTTCTGACCACAACACTATGAGATTAGAAATGAATTACAGGGAAAAAAATGTAAAAAGCACAAACACATGGAGGCTAAACAATACGTTACTAAATAACCAAGAGATCACTGAAGAAATCAAAGAGGAAATCAAAAAATACCTAGAGACAAATGACAATGAAAACACGACGATCCAAAACCTATGGGATGCAGCGAAAGCAGTCCTAAGAGGGAAGTTTATAGCTATACAAGCCTACCTCAAGAAACAAGAAAAATCTCAAATATACAATCTAACCTTACACCTAAAGGAACTAGAGAAAGAAGAACAAACAAAACCCAAAGTTAGTAGAAGGAAAGAAATCATAAAGATCAGAGCAGAAATAAATGAAATAGAAACAAAGAAAACAATAGCAAAGATCAATAAAACTAAAAACTGGTTCTTTGAGAAGATAAACAAAATTGATAAACCATTAGCCAGACTCAGCAAGAAAAAGAGGGAGAGGACTCAAATCAATAAAATTAGAAATGAAAAAGGAGAAGTTACAACAGACACCACAGAAATACAAAGCATCCTAAGAGACTACTACAAGCAACTCTATGCCAATAAATTGGACAACCTGGAAGAAATGGACACATTCTTAGAAAGGTATAACCTTCCAAGACTGAACCAGGAAGAAACAGAAGAGATGAACAGACCAATCACAAGTAATGAAATTGAAACTGTGATTAAAAATCTTCCAACAAACAAAAGTCCAGGACCAGATGGCTTCACAGGTGAATTCTATCAAACATTTAGAGAAGAGCTAACACCCATCCTTTTCAAACTCTTCCAAAAAATTGCAGAGGAAGGAACACTCCCAAACTCATTCTATGAGGCCACCATCACCCTGATACCAAAACCAGACAAAGATACTACAAAAAAAGAAAATTACAGACCAATATCACTCATGAATATAGATGCAAAAATCCTCATCAAAATACTAGCAAACAAGACACTATCAAACTCTTAGAGGAAAACATAGGCAGAACACTCTATGACATACATCACAGCAAGATTCTTTTTGACCCAGCTCCCAGAGAAATGGAAATAAGAACACAAATAAACAAATGGGACCTAATGAAACTTAAAAGCTTTTGCACAGCAAAGGAAACCATAAACAAGACCAAAAGACAACCCTTAGAATGGGAGAAAATATTTGCAAATGAAGCAACTGACAAAGGATTAATCTCCAAGATTTACAAGCAGCTCATGCAGCTCAATAACAAAAAAACGAACAACCCAATCCAAAAATGGGCAGAAGACCTAAATAGACATTTCTCCAAAGAAGATATACAGATGGCCTACAGACACATGAAAGAATGCTCAACATCATTAATCATTAGAGAAATGCAAATCAAAACTACAATGAGGTATCATCTCACACCGGTCAGAATGGCCATCATCAAAAAATCTAGAAACAATAAATGCTGGAGAGGGTGTGGAGGAAAGGGAACACTCTTGCACTGTTGGTGGGAATGTAAATTGATACAGCCACTATGGAGAACAGTATGGAGGTTCCTTAAAAAACTACAAATAGAACTACCATACGACCCAGCAATTCCACTACTGGGCATATACCCTGAGAAAACCATAGGTCAAAAAGTGTCATGTACCACAATGTTCATTGCAGCTCTATTTACAATAGCCAGGACCTGGAAGCAACCTAAATGTCCATCGACAGACGAATGGATAAAGAAGATGTGGCACATATATACAATGGAATATTACTCAGCCATAAAAAGAAATGAAATGGAGGTATTTGTAATGAGGTGGATGGAGTTAGAGTCTGTCATACAGAGTGAAGTAAGTCAGAAAGAGAAAAACAAATACAGTATGCTAACACATATATACGGAATCTAAGGAAAAAAAAAAAAAAAAAAGGCCATGAAGAACCTAGTGGCAAGACGGGAATAAAGACACAGACCTACTAGAGAATGGACTTGAGGATATGGGGAGGGGGTGGGGTGAGATGTGACAGGGTAAGAGAGTGTCATGGACATATATACACTACCAAATGTAAAATAGATAGCTAGTGGGAAGCAGCCGCATAGCACAGGGAGATCAGCTCGGTGCTCTGTGACCACCTAGAGGGGTGGGATGGGGAGGGTGGGAGGGAGGGAGATGCAAGAGGGAAGAGAAATGGGAACATATTGTATATGTATAACTGATTCACTTTGTTATAAAGCAGAAGCTAACACACTATTGTAAGGCAATTATACTTCAATAAAGATGTTAAAAAAAAAAAATACTAGCAAACAGAATCCAACAACACATTTAAAGGATCATATACCATGAACAAGTGGGATTTATCCCAGGGATGCAAGGATTCTTCAATATATGCAAATCAATCAATGTGATACACCATATTAACAAATTGAAGAATAAAAACCATATGATCATCTCAATAGATGCAGAAAAAGCTTTTGACAAAATTCAACACCCATTTATGATAAAAACTCTCCAAAAAGTGGGCATAGAGGGAACCTCCCTTAACATAATAAAGGCCATATACGACAAACCCACATCAAACATCATTCTCAATGGTGAAAAACTGAAAGCATTTCCTCTAAGATCAGGAATGAGACAAGGATGTCCACTCTCACCACTATTATTCAACATAGTTTTGGAAGGCCTAGCCATGGCAATCGGAGAAGAAAAAGAAATAAAAGGAATACAAATTGGAAAAGAAGAAGTAAAGCTGTCACTGTTTGCAGATGACATGATACTATATATAGAGAATCCTAAAAATGCCACCAGAAAACTACTAGAGCTAATCAATGAATTTGGTAAAGTTGCAGGATACAAAATTCATGCACAGAAATCTCTTGCATTCCTATACACTGATGATGAAAAACGTGAAAGAGAAATTAAGGAAACACTCCCATTTACCATGCAACAGAAAGAATAAAATGCCTAGGAATAAACCTACCTAGGGAGATAAAACACCTGTATGCAGAAAACTATAAGACACTGATGAAAAAAATTAAAGATAATACCAACAGATGGAGAGATATACCATGTCCTTGGATTGGAAGAATCAATATTGTGAAAATGACTATACTACCCAAAGCAATCTACAGATTCAATGCAATCCCTATCAAATTACCAATGGCATTTTTTACGGAAGTAGAATGAAAAAATCTTAAAATTTGTATGGAGACACAAAAGACCCCGAATAGCCAAAGCGGTCTTGAGGGAAAAAAACGGAGCTGGAGGAATCAGACTCCCTGACTTCAGACTATACTACAAAGCTACAGTCATCAAGACAATATGGTACTGGCACAAAAACAGAAACACAGATCAATGGAAGAAGATGGAAAGCCCAGAGATAAACCCACGCACCTATGGTTGACTAATCTATGACAAAGGAGGCAAGGATATACAATGGAGAAAAGACAGTCTCTTCAATAAGTGGTGCTGGGAAAACTGGACAGCTACATGTAAAAGAATGAAATGAGAACACTCCCTAACAGCATACACAAAAATAAACTCAAAACGGGTTCGAGACTTATATGTAAGACCGGACACTATAAAACTCTTAGAGGAAAACATAGGAAGAACACTCTTTGACATAAATCACAGCAAGATCTTTTTTGATCCACCTCCTAGAGTAATGGAAATAAAAACAAAAATAAACAAATGGGACCTAATGAAACTTCAAAGCTTTTGCACAGCAAAGGAAACCATAAACAAGACGACAAGACAACCCTCAGAATGGGAGAAAATATTTGCAAACAAATCAACGGACAAAGGATTAATCTCCAAAATATATAAACAGCACATGCAGCTCAATATTAAAGAAACAAACAACCCAATCCAAAAACGGGCAGAAGACCTAAATAGACATTTCTCCAAAGAAGACGTACAGATGGCCAAGAAGCACATGAAAAGCTGCTCAACATCACTATTAGAGGAATGCAAATCAAAACTACAATGAGGTATCACCTCATACCAGTTAGAATGGGCATCATCAGAAAATCTACAAACAACAAATGCTGGAGAGGGTGTGGAGAAAAGGAAACCCTCTTGCACTGTTGGTGGGAATGTAAGTTGATACAGCCACTATGGAGAACAGTATGGAGGTTCCTTAAAAAACTAAAAATAGAATTACCATATGACCCAGCAATCCCACTACTGGGCATATACCCAGAGAAAACCATAATTCAAAAAGACACATGCACCCCAATGTTCATTGCAGCACTATTTACAATAGCCAGGTCCTGGAAGCAAGCTAAACGCCCATCGACAGACGAATGGATAAAGAAGATGTGGTACATATATACAATGGAATATTACTCAGCCATAAAAAGGAACAAAATTGAGTCATTTGTTGAGACGTGGATGGATCTAGAGACTGTCATACAGAGTGAAGTAAGTCGGAAAGAGGAAAACAAATATCGTATATTAACGCATGTATGTGGAACCTAGAAAAATGGTACAGATGAACCGGTTCACAGGGCAGAAGTTGAGACACAGGTGTAGAGAACAAACATATGGAAACCAAGGAGGGAAAGCCGTGGGGGGGGTGGGCAGGGTGGTATGCTGAATTGGGCAATTGGGATTGACAGGTATACATTGATGTGTATAAAATTGATGACTAATAAGAACCTGCTGTATAAAAAAATGAATAAAATAAAATTCAAAAATTTTTAAAAATAAAAATAAAAAACATAGTAAGATCTCAAAACTTTAAAAACAACAACAACAACAAGAACAGTACATTTTTCTACAACTGGTTATAACTTGACTTCTTGGATTCAGAAAGTACTTTGGTATCTTTCACCGCTTCAACGTTGTTGTTATGAGCAATTGTCATTTTTATATATAGTACTTTAGACATACTAGGGTTGTATGGCATTCTCTAGATGTTGCTTTTCTACAAAATAAATTCCCCGTGTCAGCTTGAAAAAAAAAAAAAGAGATGAAGATGTTTTATAAAGTCCTCAAGGTGTTTCAAGAACTCTGAACCGTTTAGAATGAACATATACACACTACTATATATAAAATAGATAATCAACAAGGACCTACTGTACAGCACAGGGAACTCTACTCAGTATTCTGTAATAACCTATATGGGAAAAGAATTTGAAAAAGAATGCATATATGTATATGTATAATTGAATCACTTTGCTGTACACCTGAAACTAACATAACATTGTAAATCAACTATACTCCACTATGAAATAATAATGAAAAAAAAAGAACTCTGAACCACTCCTAAATCTGTGAGCTGCACAGTACTTTTCCTAGGTGCTTTGGATTGCTAGAACATTGTTTATCTGTGCCATTTTAAATGTCCGTTTCACACACACACACAGATGATTATCCTATGAGTCGCTCACCCAACAGGATGCTTTTCTGATGTGTGTGTAATAACGACTTATAAAGTACACCTCTGAGACAAGAGTCCACTAATACCCTAAAGAAAAAGCACAGAGATGAACGCAGCTTCAATCTGATCCGAGGGATAACAAAAAGGGTTTATATCGGCTTCTCGGTGGAAAGTGATGGGGGCGCCTTTTGTGTTTCCTGTTTTGGTGAGTGCCATTGCCGCTGTTCCAGTTCCTCAGGATCGAAACCACAAAGTCATCATTACGTCTCTCCTCTTCCTCACACCCTGCAGCCAAGTAGCTGCCCAATCCGGTTGATTCTATGACCTCAACGTGTCTGGCATCTGACCCCTCCTGTCTGCCGCCCATAGTTCCTTCTGCCTGGATTTTGTCATGGCCTTGGTATTGGCAGCGTCCTTTCCCCATCACTCCTCTCTACCGCCACCACATTTCTCTTCCTATGATTTGGATGATATAATTTCCTGGCTCACAAGTCAGGAGGAATCACTATTACAAACAGCATGAAGTACAGGATCCTCAAGCTGATATTCAAACTATAACATATGGTCCAGGGACCAGTGTGGTTCACCATGGGGAGACAGAGACAAATAGGGAGTAATCATTGAGAAACCTCTCTAGACATTCTTTCCTTTTTTCCTATATTTGTTCTGATTCTATTCATTGAAATGTAATTATATATCTGTTGAATCTGCTAATGTAGCTTTCAAGTTTGTAAATTTAAAAAATATTTTAATACCTTTTTTCTAGTAACTCAGTTTTACTCTTGAAAAACATACGTATCAACAGACCACACACTGACAATTTAAAACTGATTGTGAAGCACTGCTCTACAACGGTGTTACACCAAGTGTGGTCCCTGAAGCGGCAGCGTCCCCATCATCTGGGAGCTGGTTAGAAAAGCAGAATTTCAGGTCCCGCCCCAGACTTACCAACTCAGAGTCTCTGGGAGTGGATACCGGAAGCCTGTGTTTTAACAAGCCCTCCAGGTGCTGGCTAACATTTGAGAGGCACTGATTAACAATCTTTCCACTGCTCCTTCAACCCCCTGTAGCCCCTGGTGGCTATGAAACACTTCAAATGTGGCTACTACAATTGAGAAACTGAATCTTTAACTTTACTTAGTTTGATTGAAATCTACATAGCCACATGCAGCCAGTGGCTGCCATATCGGACAGCACTAGTCTATTCCCTATACTCTATCCTTAAATGGACAGCTGCAGTGCCACCTCTGTGCCGTATTTTTAAGCTTTTCAGTCCACCGAGGAAGAATGGTTTTCCAACCCCAGCACTCTCATAGTAATCTATTAAACTTCACCCATCTTTCAATATTTTCAACTCTTCCAAGAAGACCTCCAGGATCTTCCTTACTTAACTTAACTTCCCTCCTTGTTTTCTTTTTACGGTGTTTTTCTTTTTAATTCTCTTATAGAACTTATTACTCTCTGTTTTGTGCCCAAGTTACTTAGGGATGGGTTTGTCCTCCCCCAGATGGAGAGGTGCTGGTTTCATCATCCTTTATCCCACAACAACACCTACACGGTACTTTGCAAATGGGAGACATTCATCAACCATGTAATTGAATTAAACCTCCATGAAACCAGAAAGAAAAGTCTTCAACACCAACAATGCACCCTAGTGTCCTTAGAAGAACACTAGGGATTGACATATATACACTAATATGTGTAAAATAGATAACTAATAAAAACCTGCTGTATAAAAAATAAATAAAATAAAATTCAAAAATTAAAAAAAACCAACAAAACAAACAAAATGTTAACATATACAATTTAGTTTAGAATAGGAAAAATGTTAAAGTCATGGTGAAGCATTTGTCACAGGATCAAAATCCATTGTTATAAAAATAAACACAGTGCCTGCCTCATCATTCCTTTAGCAGCAGGAAAGCATTTTCCCTTGGCCTCCATCCTCTACCTCCATCAGAATTGTTCCTTAACTAAATTTGAGATTAGAAACAGACTCGTAGCTTTTAAAAAAAAAATGCCACTGCCATATTCTTGGTGAAATAAAAGCAGTTTTCCTATCAATTTCACGAAAGATATTAGACTTCTGAATGTACCAACATTTTGCTACAAATAAAAAAGGTAATCTTTATCTTTACAGAAAAGATGAGGAGAAAATACAATTCATTCTGCTTTATTTCAGAGTTCTATACTTGATCCTGTTCTTACAAAGCTATAAAATTAAAATACAAGAAATTAACCACACCAAACCAAACGTTAGGGTGGTTAATAATTAAGCATATTCTGCCATCAACGTAATGAAGCTCATTAGACTTTTACAGGGATTACATACCCACAATGACTCACAAACACAGCACTGCAGAGAACTTACACTTCACAATGCCCTCACACAAAAGTGAATGGGAAACGCATGTTACTTTCCAGCAATGGGAATTGGCAGCATTCATATTAGATTTGAAAACCTGAATGTCAAATACAATTGACACATTTTGGTGTGACTTTCATTATGGGAACTCACCAACTAACATCAATGCCAACCCCCCTTACAAGTTGTATTTTCAAAGTTTTTACATTGTCAGATTGTGCCATGGTAGAAAAGCGCACGAATCAACAAGCTCCAAGTGTCCACATGTGACACATTTGATGCCCTTCTCAATCTGTTCTGAGAAGCCTGGAAGAATGCATGTTTCTAGGCAATACTTTCTAATTTATTGTGGGCACTAATTTAGATGAAGAATAGGCTGGTAGTCCAAGATAAGATAACATATCTCAATAACCCACCATTTATTAGAACATAATGGCAAAAAGTATTTTAAGACGTGAATTAATGAAAAAAAAAGATATCACGGTACAAAAAATATATTCCTAGCTATGTAAAAATAAAGTAAATATATGTGAAAATACAGAAAAATAACTCCAAACTGTTAAAACTGGTTTCCCTTGAGTAAGTAATGGTGGTGGGGCAATGAGGAATATATTTTTCATCAATCTACTTTATGTGTTTTTGCTAGTTTGAATATTTTGTAACAAGAATGTTTCCATATACTACATGTATAACCAAAAGTAAGATTTTAAGAAAATAACAAAAACATTCTATTTAAAGAAAAGCAAAAGAAATATTTTTTTTCCTGACATTAGATTTTTTTCCTAAAATGTAGTATAACCCAAAGCAAGTTTTTAAAAAATGTTTTGTTAGGAAAACATAATAAAAAATTAAACAGGGCTCCCTAATGAACTGTGATTAACTCTTATTAATGATAATGAATATTTATATAGTGCTTTATAGTTTAGAAATTATACTTTACATTCATTATCATATTTATTAACTTAATGGTGAGACAGATTTCACCATCATCGTTTTACAGATGAGGAAACTGAAACTCAGGGATGTTAAACTATTTGGCTGTTACCACCCAGGTCATAAGTGGCAGGGCCAGAATTTGATCCAAATTCTGACTCCAAAGCTCAGGAGTCAGCCACCATACTCCCTCAACTCAAGGAGATACAGCTCAGAGAAACTGACTAACTGAACCTGATTAGAGAAGTTAAACAACCGAATCTAGACAATTAATGACTTTGTAAAGTTTAATGGATTTATTTGAAGCAATTCTGTATGAAATAGTAATATTTTATACAGCCTAAACAGTCTCTAATAACTTCCCTCCATACTCTTTCTAGTGATCCTTTCTTTAATTAGAAGAACCAGCAGTGGGAGAGAATGACTTAAGTTTCCCTGGATCCCAATCCCATGCTCATGGTTGTATCACATTTTAGGTCCATTCATTGTTCATTCACTTGTTCCACAAATATGTATTGATCTCCCAATGTGTTGCTTATTATGTGTGCAGGAAACGGTGTCAGGGAGAAGAATGAGGCATCATCCCTGCTTTTGGGGAACCCCACATTCCTGGGAAAATAGGTAGAAAATAATAACCCCACGTGAAAGAGAGAAGGGCAATACCAGTGTATGTGCTGATCTGAAGTGGTTCTCAAGAGGGGTGACTGTGCCACCCAGGGGATGTTCAACAATATCTGGACACAGGTTGGTGGTGACACTTGGGGAAGTAGCATGTAGTAGGCAGAAGCCTGAGATGCTGCTAAACATCCTATAAAGCACAGGACAGCCTCCACGGCAAAGAACTGTCTGGTCCAAAATGCTAACAGTGCCAAGGTTTAGAAATATTTTGCTATAGCATATTACTCGTTCCAGATTTTAAGTGAGGAAATTTATACCAGCTAAACAGAGGAATTTATAATTCCACAATAATGAGTGGATGAAAAATGTAAGTCATCTATTCTTGAATAAATGCCCTAATCCTGTCTTTATCTGTCTGTGGGATTAAGACAAAGGATAACTTTTCTAGAAGTGGGCTAATAATACATAAGAGGATTCTCCATTTTTAAGGGAATGAATTCCTATTCTTCTGCCCCACCCTTGGCCAAGCTCCCATCATCTCTCCCTTCTGAGACTGCTGTGCACCAGGATCAGATTGTCTTCTGTTCAGCCCTCTTAACAGATCCCCACTGCACTGGGGATAACATTCAACCTGGCTTCAACACCAACAAGGTGCCTGTGACCTGGACCCTGACGACCTCGCACCGCCACCTTGTTCCCTCTGCTTTAGCCACAATGATCCCAACTCAGAGGCTTCGCATATTCTGTTTCCTCTAAAGCTCCTCCCCCACCAAGAAATCCTCAAGGGCTTCCCTGGTGGCGCAGTGCTTGAGAATCTGCCTGCCAATGCAGGGGACACGGGTTCGAGCCCTGGTCTGGGAGGATCCCACATGCCGCGGAGCGACTAGGCCCGTGAGCCACAACTGCTGAGCCTGCGCGTCTGGAGCCTGTGCTCCGCAACGGGAGAGGCCACGATAGTGAGAGGCCTGCGCACCACGATGAAGAGTGGCCCCCACTTGCCGCAACTAGAGAAAGCCCTCGCACAGAAACGAAGACCCAACACAGCCATAAATAAATAAATAAATAAATAAAATTAAAAAAAAAAAAAAAAAAAGAAATCCTCAAGTTTCACATCATGACTTAAACAGCATGCCCTCAAAAAGGCTTTCCCTAACTTCCCATTTCCTTTCATCCTCCCCTTCCTTATCCATTCTGCCTGCTTCTCCGCCCTACTCTGTGCTCCTTGCCCCTGTGGCTCTGTATAACTCAAGCACCGTTGCTAGCGGGCTCCGGGTTGGATTCAGCCAATGGGAAGCATCAGTAAGAGATCTGAGGGCTGGAGGAGATGGACATCCAGGTATTTCAACCTCCTTTCCTACTTAGGTGCCATTCTGGGAGAGTTCCTCCTGCTAGCACCTCGGGCTCCTGCTCTCATTAAGCCCTGGTGCCACATTCTGTCCCCTTATCCCCTTTAGCTGATATGAGTTTCTGGTTAAGGTGGCATCGCTCCTGTGTCCCCTTCACCGCCCTCACCTCTGCAAGTGGGCCCTTCATTAACAAATTTTCACCTGAACCATCTAAAGTGAATTTTGTTACCGGCCAGCACTTGGACATTCATACACCTCAATCTAAATCAGTACAGATTCTTTGGATTATTTTTCATACAGCTACTTCCACAGCCCCCGGGCATTTCTCCTCTGAGTTTGTATCATATTTTATCAATGTGCACATGGGTGGTTGTATTTTGATCCTTTGTGTACTATCTGCCGCCTGACCCCACACAATTACGTATGTTCTACATGGATCATGGCTGTTTGGTTAATGACAGTTGAATGGATGAATTAAAGGGCAGGCCATGTCATCATTGAAGGCAGACACCTGAAATTGTCAGGAAATAAATCACTATTAAAAAACAAGGTTAATATAAGGAATTTATGGGGGCTTCCCTGGTGGCGCAGTGGTTGAGAATCTGCCTGCCAATGCAGGGGACACGGGTTCGAGCCCTGGTCTGGGAAGATCCCACATGCCACGGAGCAACTAGGCCCGTGAGCCACAATTACTGAGCCTGCGTGTCTGGAGCCTGTGCTCCGCAACGGGAGAGGCCGCAATAGTGAGAGGCCCGCGCACCACGATGAAGAGTGGCCCCCACTTGCCGCAACTAGAGAAAGCCCTCGCACAGAAACGAAGACCCAGCACAGCCATAAATAAATAAATAAATAAATAAAATTTAAAAAAAAAAATATAAGGAATTTATGGATGAATAAAACAACATATGTGAAGGAAAATGCTTGAAGCTTTAAGTACATTCATGCACGCGGTCAACTGACATTTGTCCAGCACCGTGCAGTGCCACGTTCTTCATTAGGCATTGGGAAGAGAGGCATGGAAAGGAAACAGTCTATTTTCTCAAAGGCTTATAGGCCAATGGGGAAGACAGAAATGTAAAGGTAATGGGGCACCTGAGACACTTGAGCCAGGGGCACAGTAGGGTCAAGAAAGAGACTGCTATCAAAGGGGGACGATTTACAAGGGAGGCATCTGGAAATAAAAAAAGAAAAAATTAAGAGCATGTTTCAATTTTGTTCAGAAAACACGAGGGCTCATATGACCGTAAGTTCTTTGTTCCTCAAATTCAGGAAGGAAGAGAAGGAAGTAACATCCATGCCAAAAGGTTGCTTTGGGGTAATGTCTCAGCCCAGATAAAAGGGTCCAGTTCACATTGGCAGGCAAAGATGCAATGACATGAAAATTGCCTGCGTTTTACTACAAGACTCCAAACATGTGGGTTCTGATCATAATGGAAACCCAAATGGTGCAATCGTGGAAGCCTCCAGCTAGAGTTCCTGTATTTTCTGAGCTGAGAAAGGTTTAAGTAATTTACCCGCTGTCAAGTTTGATACACATGTGTGTGCCACTGGGTGGTATGTATGGGCGTGTGTGATTACAATATGACATTTATAATCCTCAAGGTAACAGTTATGTTCACTAACATTCTTTCTGTCTTGAAATATTAAGAAAGAGTCTAACATCTTTTTTCATTGAAGGAATACTTTTTTTACCCTCCTGTCTAGAGGAAAACAATTATATCAACAAATGATTTTCTCATCTTCATGATTTTTGTCGATGAGTTGCCCCAGTCCAGAGAGGTCACGATGAGTCACAAATCATTCTGATTAGAACCAAATAAACACTTAGGTCCTGTCGTCCGTCAGACGTTAGAACAGGGGTTGGCAAACTTTTGTTATAAAGGTCAGCTAGTAAATATTTTAGGCTTTGTGAGCCATATGGTCTCTTTCAACAATTCAACATGGTCATCATAACATGAAAACAGCCACAGACAGGATGTACATGAATGGGCATGGCTGTGTTCCAATCAAACTTTAGTTACAAAAAGAGGGAAGAGATATGGGAACATATGTATATGTATAACTGATTCACTGTGTTATACAGCAGAAACTAACACACCATTGTAAAGCAATTATACTCCAATAAAGATGTTAAAAAAAAAAAAAAAAAGAGATGGCAAGCCAGATTTGGCCTCTGGGCTACAGTTTGCCAGCCCTGCACCAAACTATACAGAAGGAAAGGAAAAAAACAAACTGGGAACAAGGGAGACAGCTCCAAAACAAGTGGGAAAAATAGAATCATTGATGGAAACGCTGCAGTGGTACCAAGGAGAGAATGCTCTAGTTGTAAGATATACTAAGAGAATGATAATAAATCAATAAACTCTGACTTGACATGTGAGAAAATAAAACTAATCGGTAGAATTTCCTACCAACTATAACTACTGTGCAAAAAAATCCTATTTTGACAAATATAAATAAATACATAGCTCAGACATAGGAGCTAACTATAACATAGATAAGCCTTGAAAACATGATGCTTGGTGAGAGAAGCCAGACACAAAAGGCCACATATTGTACGATTCCACTTAGATGAAACGTCCAGAAGAGGCAAATCCGTAGAGACAGAAAGCAGATTAGTGGTTGCCAGGGGCTGGGGAGGAGGGAACGGGGAGTGGCTGCTAGGGGGCACAGGGTTTCTTCTGGGGCTGATGGAAATGTTCTGAATTAGAGAGTTGTAATGGTGGCACAACTCTGTGAATGTACCAAAAACCCCACTGAACTGGACACTTTAAAGGGTGAACTTTATGGCACATGAATTATATCTCAGTTTTTAAAAAGGGAGCAGGACATTCTCACTGAATGCCTCCATCTTTCCAGAAGGCAGTATGAGGCAATATATTGGGTTGGCCAAAAAGTTTGCTCGGGTTTTTCCGTAAGATGTTACGGAAAAACCCGAGCGACCCTTTTGGCCAACCCAATATATTAAAAGTCCTACAAATGTGAGAAGCGAAAGAGAAAGAGGAGCTAAGAAGATGTGGAAACGGAAAAGCAGCAAGTCAATCAATCAATCATGTCAGCAACTGGGATGGTCCTCTGTATATCAAGTCGAACACAAAAGGGCCTCTACCACGTCCTGAGAGCAATTAAAAGGTAATCCTTTACCCTTCCACCTCCCTGGAAAGTGGCCATGGATGTGTGATCTGTTTACCTGAGTTAACAACAGATTTGCCGGGACGTAAGATGATTATCGCTGGGCACTGGGCTGGGAGCTTTTCAGGCTCTGCTGACCTTTCCCACGGTTCCGCAGGTTACGCGTTCTAAATTCCATTTCGCAGATGAGCAAACGAATTGCCAAAGGCCATGCTCTTTCCCCCATCCCTCCTGATCTCGCAGATCTCACGTGGATGGTGCCTCTAGCAGGAGGTGGGTGTCAGTCTGCCCCTCACTTCCTGAATGTTCCTCAGCTGTGTTCTTTCCCTGAAGGGGGGGTGCAGACGAGGCCCTGCAAACCAGTTCACAATATCGCCATCTGGTGTTCAGCAGCTGGCTCTCACCTGGTCTTCCTGCTCCTTCTCCTGCCCGTAACTGCCAGAGGGATCTATTTAAACCTTCAGTCATCTCATGCCCCTGTCCCCCCACTAACTCCAGCTTAAAAAGTCAAGCTCTTCACCCCGACTTAGAAGGGCCCAGACTCCCTGGTTCCTTGGCTAGCACCCGTGCCGCATCCTGCCCTTGCCCTTTGTGCATCAGCCTATGGGCCTTCCTTCACATCAAGCCTCAGAGGCTTGCCCCAGCTGGTCCCTCTGCTTGGAATGCCCTTCCCACGCTGCGTCCTCCTTCAGGTCACCTCCCACAGAGACTGTCTTTGTCTACTGTTCCCAAGTAGCAACAACTCTTCAATTCCTTTCTTCTTTCTTGTTTCCTCTTTCCTTTCTTTCCTTCCTCCTTCCATAGAATATAAGCTCTATGAGAACACGGACTCTGTGCTGTTCACTGAAGGATCACCTGTCCCAGCCCATTGAAGGCACTCAATTATTTGTTGAAAGAATTAATGGATGAGGGTGAAACCTGGCAAAGGTCCTAGGTTTAGCTAATGATTAAAGATGGAAATCCCACAGCACACAGTCTTGCCTCTGCGGAGCGCTAACCAATAAATGGGAGTTCTAATGACCACAAACTTCAGAAGGTCCTAATCAACACCGACCATTTACAACTGCCCTCACCCCCAAAGTTCCATGTCTGAGACAAGTTTCTGCCTGGAGAGAGTTTTTATTACAGACTCATAAAGCCCTGAATCATGTGGTTTACAGGGCAAGTGCTAATGCAGTCATAATTATATTGGTGTGAACACATTGTCATAGAAATGTAGCAAACATAGACATAGGCGTTTAAGAGAAATCAGCTGCTCCCAACACAAGATCAACCGTCACATAGAAACCCGTCAGCAGGCACGCAGCTAAGGAACTTGAACTGAGTGACTGAAGGTGACACACCCTATAAATCAACGAGTAAAATGACAGTTTGCACCGACACCTCGGAGTAACCAACTCACTACCCAGAGAGCTATGCACTTGGGGGAAATCTATAAGTCATGGATACCACGTTCCCCAAAACGGTGACTGCCATTCCTTTTTTGTTTAATTAACCCAAACACAAAAGAAGCATAAACATCAGTCTGTGGGTGATTTCTTTCTTTTCTCTTTGGAAGCAGATCAAGAAACAAGAAGGGACATGACTTCATTATACATT
Organism: Balaenoptera ricei; assembly: GCF_028023285.1. Lineage (NCBI taxonomy): Eukaryota > Metazoa > Chordata > Mammalia > Artiodactyla > Balaenopteridae > Balaenoptera > Balaenoptera ricei. The sequence continues at coordinate 8,462,726 of NC_082660.1, forward strand.
CAGCACTTACCTATGGGTTTTTTTTTTTTTCCTTTCTAATCTTTGAAATAACAGTTGATCCATTAAGAGACTTGAAGGTGAAAAATGTCAAGCCTTTGACCTTTTCTTAATTCACACACATACTGAGCCAATGAAAACATACCCACCCACCCACCCACCCAGCGCATCTGCCCACAATTAGTACTTTCCATGGACTCCGTGACCGTTCTTGAGCAAGGTTTCTCACCCTAGGCACTGCGGACATCTTGGATCAGATAATTCTCTGTTGGTGGCAAGGGGATGGGGGAAGGGGAGATGTCTTGTGCACTGTTCAATATTCAGCAGCTTCCCTGGCCTCCACCCACTAAATGCCAGTAGCACCCACCCATCAGCTGTGACAACCAAAGATGCCTCCGGACATTGCCAAATGTTTCCTGGAGGGCAAAACCAACCCAGGTTGAAAACCGCTGTTCAACCAACAAGGACCTACGGTATAATAGCACAGGGAACTCTACTCAATATTATGGAACAACCTAAATGGGAACAGAATTTGAAAAAGAATAGATACACGTATATGTATAGCTGAATCACTTTGCTCTACACATGAAACTATCACAACATTGTTCATCAACTATACTCCAATATAAAAGAAAAAGTTAAAAAAAAAGCGACCGTACGTAAAAAACTAGAAGAAAAAGATCAGCAAATGTTCTCGAATTATTTTCCTCTTTCAACATATGCTGACACACTTTATCTCTTGGACACTATAAACTTATCAATCCAGAATGTGTACGCGCATTGCCCTGTATCATCTGTTGCTGAGTCGTGGACGTTGCTAAGCATCTTTCTGAAATGCCAGCAGGCCACGACTGCTCTTGGAGGAAGACTCCCTGAAATTCAATGCAGAATTTTATGCCTTCATCAAGAACTGTATGCCAAGATTACACTTTTTTAAAACAACCAGGGCCTGTAAATGCCTCTAAGACTCGGCAATATTTGCAATTGGTGGACGGATCTCAAAACTAGTTTCAAACCAGACATTTAAAGATCATAATATTTGTACGAAGAGCTCTTTAAAGGGAAAGAAGAGAGCTGGTTTTAGTTTGAAACCAATGAAGAAATAAGTCGTTTGTCTCTGCCTTTTGCTAAAGTAACTAACCTCTCTTAATGACGATGTATTTAGATTAACAACAGAAAGAGCGGAACTAGCCCTGGTATCGGCCTTACAAGATTTTACATTCTGAAAAGGCCATTAATCAGCAAACAATCTCTAAAGACAACCTAAAGAAAATGTGTTCCAACTGCCTCATTCCCTTGTCTTGGTTATAATCCAAGAGTAAATCCTCCAAGTCTAAATCTTGCTACCCATAAAACTTCTTATCTGCCTTTACTCAGTAAAGGCCATCAACCAAATCTCTATACACTGCTTTTCCCATGGAGGAATGAGGCTGTAAGTTTGTTCACTAAAAGGCACTAGGTGGGAAGAAAGACTAAGCAAGAAATCTACCATAAATCTTCATCAGCCTTCTTGTGTAAAGATGACATGGATTTAGACAAAGCTTTTCTTCAGGGTTTTCATAAACTTTATTATTTGCCCAGGAATAATTTATCCTAATTGGAAAAATGCATTTTAAAAGCTGTTGACAATCGTACATGGGTTATTTCACATTACACAGGAAGCTGACCAATGTAACACTTCTGTGGCATCGTCACACTATCGAGGGATTTTGTTTGCTTTCACAATTTTCTTGTATGATATTTTATGGGTTTTGATTTAGCACCAGATGCACATTTGGTATGAATGGTATAATTTCTTTGAGAGGGTGTTTACAGAGAGATGAAAAGTAGATTAGTAGCGTTTTTTAATCTTTATTTCCTGATGGGTTAATGACATGCACGGTGCAAACCCCACATTTTTATTGGGGCTGAAGAGAAATATATTTGACATAGTCCATCTCAGTCTAACTTGTGGTTTTGCTTTAAGCCCTCGACGAATAGCTTGCATCTTGTGATCTATTTAATACCTTGCCTTTCTTATTAACAAAACCAAAACTAGGCCATGTCCAGGGTGGTCAGCTGGAAAGAATGGGGCTCATCACAGAGGGCGGGTGTGTACCCAGCATTCTTCTCGAGGAACAGCAAGGCTCCCCACAAATGTGGAGCGTGGGAGGTCTGGGCCCCGAGTCTAACTCTTGACTAGGGGCCGTTTGAGCTTTTATTAATGACAATTTAAACACCCTTCCTTTCTATAGGTCTCCCATCAACTAATTCAACAGCTGCTTGGGGATCATACTGGCATCATAGATTCAGTTTAAGAGGAGTCTAAATGCTTCCAAGTCACTTTCATGTAATTTCTAGAATAACCAATCATGAATAATGAGCATCTTGCGGTTATAAATCAAGGAAATTAATGATTTGAATACTACTTGAATAAAGTGTGCTATTGTTTTCCCTCTCATCCCCCCATTCAATGGAGATACATCTATCAATATACCTTCTCTGCAAAAATGTGGTTGCTAATTTTCAGGTGACCTAACAGAAATTCATCCATGTGAACTACTGCACAGTGAAATGTCTTACGGGCCAGGCATTCACTGTATTCTTTCTATTTTCAGATTTTCAACACTACTTAAAAGCTAACTATTTAAGAAGTCTGAGGACAATTGGAGTTATATTTAGAGTGGGACCCAATAAATCAGGGCAGAGCACTTCTCTTCAGCTTGCCTAACTGTTCGCAGAGCGATTCATGGGGGTTTAACAATCCATTTGTGGTCTTCAGTGCCAATATCAGCTCCCTTTATGAAAAAAGCCAAATTGACCATCACCACCAGAATAGAAACCCTACAAGGAGCACTCCTGTTGCATTATTTTATTCAGTTCTCCACTCACTTTACAAGGAAGGTGCAGTTTCTCCCATTTTACTGAGAGGTAAAGTGATTCGCCAGAGTCGTGTAGCCAGCAAGGAGCTGAGACAGGCCTTGAAGGTAGCTCCACCCAAGCATATAGTCAGTGCTTTCCCCTACACGGGGAAGAGGAAGTCATCGCCCTGAGGTGGGGAGCTGTTGGCTCCCATCGCGAGGACGTGGGCATCACCAGTCAATATTAGTACCTGTGACTAAGTATCCTTCCTGTATGTTACTCTCCCTCTGAGACAGACCAATATGCAAAACCCCATGCTTGATGCATTGCTTAGCTCTTAAAAATCTCACCCGTGCTGTCCAGCCAATCTGTTTTCTTCTCTAGCCTTTACCCATCAGCTGTTCTTTATTCTGCCAGCACTTTAAATGGCCAGAAAGCAGGCACTGAGCAGGGGCCTGGCCTTTGGAAGTGCCTTCGAGTACAGTAACAGAGCTGCACATTGGAGCGGTGGGTTCTGAAACAGCAGTTTTGTTTTGTTTTGTTTTAAATTTTATACCTTATTTATTTATTTTTAAAAGAATTTTTTTGATGTGGACCATTTTTAAAAGTTTTTATTGAATTTGTTACAATATTGCTTCTGTTTTATGTTTTGGGTTTTTGGCTGCGAGGCATGTGGGATCTTAGCTCCTCGACCAGGATCGAACCTCCACCCCCTGCATTGGAAGGCGAAGTCTTAACCACTGGACCGCCAGGGAAGTCCCAACAGCAGTTGTTTTATGGTTATCAAGCGCTCGGGCTCCAGAGAGCACGGCAGGTGCTGCGTTTGCAGTGGGCTTTGCAGATGGCGCCTTGCCAGCTGTGGCTGTGACCTAGAGAATTAATTCCTTATATTCTCCTATTAGAGCAATTATTCTCTTACAGCTCCCCTTCCCGTAGTGTGTCCCCTACAGGGTCCCTCTCGATTTGCTTCGTCACCTTACATTAAAACGTCCTGAATCATCTGTCGTGTCCCCAGGACTTGGAGCCCCTCGAAAGCAGATAACGCTGCTCACTGCTGTGGATTGCCTTAGGGTCTAACAACCGTGCCCGGCTCACCTTGATGCTCCCCCCTCTCCCCTCCCCTCTCCTATTTTGGTTTCTATCTTCTGAAAGTTCTCATCTGAATTCTTTAAACTTCACTCACTCAAGCTTTACAACAGCACTTGACCACTTTGATTCCTCACTTCATTTTGCTTCTATTACTGATTTATTTTCCCTTAGATTTCTAGTGCAAGTCAGAAAGGTGAAGAAGACACACTGCAGATTCTGGAGTCTCTGGCGAGCTATGTGGTGAGGAGTATCTTTAATCACTCTGAGTTTACCATGATCCTCATTCCTACTTCTAAGGAGAGAGTGGAGTCGGGAGAAGGGAGGGAAGGGAGGAAAGGGAAGGAAGGGAAAGAAGTAAAGGGAAGGAAGAAAAAAAACAGCAAGACAGTCCATCTGTATGGTCATTGTAGGAACTTTAGAGACTGTGTTTTGTAAGCACCTGACACTTAACAACCATTTCTTAGTCGGCAGCCAGTTTTGTGCTCCTGAATCTAACCATGAATACTCCAGGGCCAAACAGAAGACACACCACATATTGGAGTAAGAGAAGATGTGTCTTGGATTGATTTTTTGTCACCATGATGGTAACTGTGGGTGACTTTTCTTCTTATTGGTGAATATCATTGGAATTTTTATTTATAAGGTGAATTCATATTACATTTAGTTCTTACTGGTGTTGGGATCAGCCTTCTAAAATATCTAATATTAGCAAGCAGCACTGAGATGAGGTCATCGGATCAACATTCACATCAGAGACAACCCCTCTCCAAACCTCTCTCACCCACCAGGCCACCATTACTAAAATTACTGTGATGTGGCCACCTCTACCTTGGTTTCTGCAGACAGTTCTTTAACACAAATTTTGTCCTCCTTCCTTTTTCCCCCTCTCAAGCAAATGTCAGTGAGGAATAATGCACAAGTAGGCAAGCACTCAAAAAACTGTTTTAAAGAGAAATGTATTGAATTTGGGCAAAGTGATCAGTTATTGACCACCATGCAGAGTACGATGAGGGGCAACAGATACTGTAATTTGTAGGAAACTTAGATTTCTAACCATGCATGTAGGCCAGAGCATGAAGGTAGCAGGGAAAATCTTATGAGAGTAAAAAGTCAGAATCAAATCCTTTGGGTTATTTTATAAAAATATCATAATTGAAAACCATCATTACCAAAAAGCATTCATTTACTGAGTTAATCAGTATATGGTTTGGGTGAGATATAACAAAAATCATGACAACTCAACAGACTTCCAGAACTTCCAGGAAGTCTAGGGTGCGGTTGAGATACCAAACAGACTGATTAAAGTCTCATTTCGAGCCATGAGGGAGGTGAAGAGATAGTAGCATGCCATGAACACTTTCACCCACCAGATGGGAGACCAGCAGACACTCTTCCTACATCTTCACAGCTGTTAGGCAAAGCCAGTGTGTTTATCTCCATATTTCTCAAAGGAGAAATTGAGACCTAAAGAAGGCAAGAAACTACCAAAGTCCAGACTTATTGGAAGTAGCTGAGCTGGAATCTAAACTCTTTTCTGGAGCTAGAAGTCTTTTTGATCAGGCACAATAGGTACCTAATTATACTGTCCTTCAAACCACCAAAAGTACTATGGTAGGCACCTCTAAGATGGTCTCCGATGGTCTGTACCTGCTGGTATTCATGACTTGGTATCTACCTTCCCTTAAGTAACTTGCCTCTAACTAATAGAATAGGGCAACATCGAGGGAAGTCACTTCCATGACTGGTCAAAAAAAGATTGTGATCTCCATCTCGTTAGCAGACTCTCTCCCTAGCTGGCTTTGATGAAGCAAGCTGGCATGTTGGAGAGGCCCACATGGCAAGAAATGGAGCATGGCCTCTGGCCAACAGCCAGAAAGGAAATAAAGCCCTCAGTCCAACAGCCCTCAATGAACTGAATCCTGCCAACGACAACACGAGTGAGCTTGGAAGCATATTCTTCCCCAGTCGAGCCTCCAGATGAGACTTCAGCCTCAGTGGACGCCTTGATCACAGCCTTGTGAGGCCCTGAGCAGAGGACTCAGCTAAGGTATGCCTGGACTCCTGACCAGGAAAACCTGTGTGATAATGAATGTGTATTGTTTTAAGCCTCTAAGTTCTGGGGTAATTTGTTAGGCAGCAATACATTCCTAATACAAGAGCCTCACAGAAAGGCCAAATAAAACCAATTGGCTTGACACATGTAGCTACCAGTTTGAGACACACAGAATACAGTGATGCTATTTTTTCAAAGTGACAGATAGCTGAACTCCTCCACTAGATCATACCCCCAAAATAGGCCAATGCAGTGAACACATTGCCTCCTGGGCCTAATACCTTTGCTTAACTCCTGTGTCAAAAGTATAAAACAGAAAGGGTGCAACCATTAGGCAGAAAAACAACCAATGAATACATAGATGTAATGAATTAATATAAATGAACAAAGAACAAGTACATACTGAATGATGGAAATTTTAGAAATCACTTTATTTAACCAGGCTGGAGTTACAGAGAATTCCAACCTACACTGAGATTTAAAACGAGGGGATGGCTGAGTCATCACCTAAGGAATCATTTTGGTAACCTGGCTGGTTAGGCTAGCTCTGTTTGGTTTAGCTTCATCAGCAGGGAGCAGTCCTTTGGATTAGAAAGTTTTCATCTTTTCTGGAGCTTTTATTTTTTAATAAAGGAATAATCAAGACTCAAATTCAAAAAATTTCTGGCCTGATTACATTTAGTAATATGAGAAATTAAGTAATTTCCCTTGGCTTTAAAAATTAGTCAAAGCTCATTTGGAATTGTTAAAATTCCTATTTATTTGATTTTGTTATTCTCTTCATCTATAGATCAGCCTTTATGTTCAATATCAGTTCCTTTGTATAACTATTAGAAGTGACAATTTATGTTTGACAATTTCCATACTAATGGGAAACCACAGCTCTAAACTTTATTATCAGAATGCAGAAATTTATAACTTTCCATTCTGAGGTCAATACGTATTCATCATACTAAGTTATGCTCCATCAGCACTATTTCTTAGTACTTAGAACACAGTCTGAGTTCGAATTCTTGTCAATTCACTTTCTAAACAAGTAGTCTTAACCTCCTAACTCTCAGTTTTATAATCTGTAAATGCGGATGAATATAAAGTCCTTGAGATGGAGATTTCCATATAAATTAAGCGACATAAGTGAAATGCTTATATTATACTTGGCACATAATAAGCAGCTGTTACTATATTTTAAAGATTTTCTCCTTGTCTTTGGTTTTCTGTGGTTTGAATATGATATGGCTAGGTACAGACTCTTTGGTATTTATCCTAGTTGTGTTTCACGAACTGCCTGGATTTATGGTTTGGTTTCTGTCATTAATTGTGGAAAATTCTCAGTCACTGTTACTTCAGCTATTTTTTCTGCCCCTTTCTCTCTTTCTTCTTCTGATAGTCCCATTATGTGGATGTTATACCTTCTGCAATTGTCTCACAACCCTTGGATACTATGTTCCTTTTTTTTTTTTTTTTTTTTCTATTCTTTTTTTCTCTTTGCATTTCAGTTTTGGGAAGTTTCTATTGGCATATCTTTCAGCTGACTGATTCTTTCCTTGGCCATGTACAGTTTACTATAAGCTCATCAAAGACATTCTTCATTTCTGTTACAGTATTTTTGATTTCCAGCATTTCCTTTTGATTCTTTCTTAGAGCTTCCATTTCTCTGCTTATGATACCCATCTATTCTTGCATGTTGTCCACTTTTTCCATTAGAGCCATTAGCATAATAATCACAATTATTTTAAGTTCCTGGTCTGATAATTCCAAAGTCTGTACCATACTTGAGTCTAGTTCTGATGCTTGCTTTGTCTCTTCAGATTATGGTTTTTCTTGCCTTTTAGAATGGCTTGTAATTTTCTGTTGAAAGTTGGACATGATGTGTTGAGTAATAGGAACTGAGATAGGCTTTATGTTGATCTGCCTAGGAATTAGGCTGTGTTTGTTGTAGCTGTAGGTATCAGAGGCTTCAACTTCCTTGAGTATCCTTGTTCTGTTTTGTGTTGTTTCCCCTCCTGTGGTCTTTGTGTTTCCCTAAAAACTCCTGCTTAGAGTCTGAGCATCATAGTTATTTCGCTTGTAATCTACTGTCATTAGACAGGAGCCCTATTAATGCAATGACAGAGTGGGGGGCATTCTATAATCCTATGATTAGTTCTTAATTTTTGAGTGTGCCTGTGCCCATGGGATGTGATCCTCACAAGCACTTCTTAGCTTTTGCTGTTCCCCTCAAGCAAGGTAGGAAGGCTAAAGAGGGCTGAAATTGGGTAATTTCCCTTCTCTCAAGTCGATAAAGCTCCGGTAAATTCTTTTCTCTTGCTGGTGAGGTTTTTGTTGTAAAGAATGCTCTGGGCTTGTTTCAAAATAGTTACTTTTCCCCTGAGCTTATTCAAAATTGTATTTCAAAATGGTTTCTTTCCCCCTCACTCTGCCCAAGCACTAGAGGATTTTCCTCTGATTTTCACCATGAGAATTTGGTGGGAATCCTAGAGGTGAAACACGCAAAAGTATGGGGTCCCCACTTAGACTGAGCCTCCAGTAGTTTTTTTTTTATTTTTATTTTTTGGCCGCGCGGCATGCGGGATCTTGGTTCCCCGACCAGGGATCGAACCCACGCCCCCTGCAGTGGAAGCGCAGAGCCTTAACCGCTGGACCACCAGGGAATTCCCCTCCAGTAGTTTTTAACTCTCAAGCTAGTCGATACTCAGCCACCAGCAATTCACTGAAGTTCTGGTTTAAGTGTTGCTACCAGCTACTGGGTCCAGTGGCTTCCGCTTTAGGTAAACTGATTATAGTCTCTGTATTTGCCTGTCTCTCCAGTTTTGAGGATGGCACTTTGCCTTGTGAGTTCATTCTCTGATGGAGCTCAGTTACTGATTTTCAGTTTGTTCAGCCTTTTTCTTGTTAAGAGGGCAGAAGTGATGGTTTCCAAGCTCTTTACATGCTGGAGTGGAAACCAGATGGTTCTGCTGTTAAAATATTTTAAATTTATGAACAAGTTACACTCTTCTCAACTAGAGAGATCTATAAATCTAAAGATCTAGAAATCCAATTGTCCAAATGTGTTTCTATCACGGCACTCAAGTTCCTCACATTATCAACCATATCTTATTACATGAAACAAATCAGAAATAGGAAAACAATTGCTCCTTTTTCATAAGTACAAACATTACCGCAGTTCATTTTGAAAATATATTTTAAGTAATCTAACTGGCAATTAATGATCTGAAATAGGAAAGAAAAAAAATTCTCTCAAATCAAAGGGGGAGGGATGGGGAAGGAATTCTTTTCCTACTTAGAACTGAAAGAAAAATATTTAGTTAGAATGCTCATTAAAAGAATCAATTCCAGGAACTTATAAAGAAAGACTGTGATAAATGACATATTAGTTTTCTAGTGCTGCATAACAAATTACAACAAATTTAGTGAATTAAAACAACACTTTTTATTATTTCACAGTTCTGGAGGTTTGAAATCTGGACAGGCTGTCTTGGGTTCTATGCTCAGGGTCTCACAAGGCTGAAATTAAAGTGTTTGACAGCTAGGACTCTTATCTGAAGGCTCTGGGAAACAATTCACTTCCAAGATCATTCAGATTGTTGACCAAATTTAGTTCCTTGTTGTTGTAGGACTGAGGTCTCCATTTCCTTGTTGGCTGCCAGTGAAGGGTTGCTCAGCTCCTACTGGCTGCTCTTCCATCCGTACACATGGCTCCTTCCATCTTCAAAGCCATAAATGTTGCATCAAATCTTTCTCATGCTTTGAATCTCTCTGTCTTCCTCTTCTGCCACCAGCCAGAAAGTGTTCTCTGCTTTTAAGGGCTCGTGGGACCACATCATGCCCACCAGATAATTTCCCTATTTTAATAGGGAATAACATACGTAGTCATGGGAGTAATATCTCATAACATCACAGGTTCCAGGGATTAGGGCAGGACATCTTTGGGGGGGCATCTTAAAAATTCTGCCTACCACAAATGGGTATGCAGAGGGCTCTTAGGATGGGAAAAGTCAGAAATATTCAGCACATTGGAAATTTTTCTAAGAACTAGGCCAATTCAGTCTGCAGAAGAGAAGAAATGGGTAACAGGTTCTACATTTTTCAAAGGCCATGTGTAGAAGGGATGGTATACATATAGTCACCCCACAAACAAGATTGGGTAGCTATTGTATGCCGAAGTATGTGTCAGATGTTGGAAAAGTAAAGATGAATAAGATCCATCTCTGGTCTCATGGAGCTCACAACCTGATGTCCAGAGAGGAGAAGCTGACACGAAAGCTTCTAAGGCGTTCCTGTCTGACAGACTTCTCTAGGATGATCCTATGTTCCTTCCCTCTATGATGAACTTACATATGATAACCATCAAAACTCCTTCCTATGAGATCCATCTCTGTAATGACCTACCATGATGTCCCTTTTTATGATGCCGTTATCTGTGATGGACCTCTCTATGATGCAGTCAATCTACGATGCCCTTGTCTATAGTGCCCCTTCTCTGGTATTCTTCTTCATTATGCCTATCTCCAGGAAGTCATCATCTAAGATGCCTGTTTTTAAGAAGCCCCTCTCTGAGAAGCCATTCTCTTTTTTAAACTATTTTTTTACAGTGGTAGAATATTCATAACACAAAATTTACCATTTAAACCATTTTAAAGTGTACAACTCAATGGCATTAAGTATATTTACAACATTGTATTACCATCACCACTATTGATTTCCATAAGTTTTTCATCCTCCCAAACTGAAACTCTGTACACATTAAATAACTACTCCTTATTCCACCCTCCTCCAGCCCCTAGTAACCTCTATTCTCCTTTTTTTCATTTTATTTTAAAAATTTATTATGCTTCTTTTTGACTTCCCTCCCTCAGCTTTAATGAGGTACCCCTGACAAATAAAACTGTATATATTTAAAGTGTACAATATGATGATTTAACATACGTATACGTTGTGAAATGATTAGTGTAATTAATTAACACATCCATCACCTCACATGGTGACCGTTTGTGCCTGTGTCTGTGTGTGCGTGGTGATAATGCTTAAGAGCTACTCTCTTAGCAAATTTCAGATATATAATACAGTATTGTTAACTATAGTCACCATGTTGTACATTATATCCTCAGAACTTATTCATCTTAGAACTGAAAGTTTGTACCCTTTGACCAACATCTCCCCACCCCCCAACCCACCCCCTCTCCCCAACAACCACCATTCCACTCTGTTTCTATGAGTTTGACTTTATTTTTTTTTAAGTTTCCACATACAAGTAATACCATCCAGTATTTGCCTTTGTCTGGCTTATTTGACTTAGAATAATGTCCTCCAGATTCATCCATGTTGTTACAAATAGCAGGATTTCCTTCTTTCTATGGTTGAATAATATTTCATTGTATATGTATATATATACACTATATATATGTATATATATACACTATACACACACACACACACTACATCTTCGTTATCTATTCATCTGTAGATGGACACTTAAGTTTTCTGTGTCTTGGTTGTTGTGAATAATGCAGCAATGAACATGGGAATGCAGATATCTCTTTGAGATGCTGATTTTACTTCCTTTGGATGCATATCCAGAAGTGGAATTACTGGATGATATGGTAGTTCTAGTTTTAATTTTTGAGGACTCTCCATATTGTTTTCCATAATGTCTGTACCAATTTACATTCCCACCAACACTGTACAGAGATTCCCCTTTCTACACATCATCACTAACATTTGTCATCTTGTGTAACGTAAGGATACAGTTTCATTCTTTTGCACATGAATGTCCAGTTTTCCCAACACCATTAATTGAAGAGAATATGCCAATTGTGTGTTCTTGGTGCTTTTGTCAAAGATCAGTTGATCATATATGTGTGGGTTTATTTCTGGGCTCTTGACTCTGTCCCATTGGTCTATGTGTCTGTTTTTATGCCAGTATCATACTATTTTGATTAGTATAGCTTTGTAGTATAGTTTGAAACCAGGAAGTGTGATGCCTTCAGCTTTGTTCTTTCTCAAGGTTGCTTTGGCTATTCAGAGTCTTCTGTGGCTCCATACAAATTTTAGGATTGTTTTTTTTCTATTTCTGTAAAAAATGCCACTGAAATTTTATAGGAACTGCATTGAATCTGTAGACCACTTTGTGTAGTAGGGATGTTTTAACAATATTAATTCTTCCAGTCCAAGAACATGGGATATCTTTCCATTTGTGCCTTCGTCAATTCATTTAATCACTGTCTAACAGTTTTTAGAGCACATGTCTTTCATCTCCTTGGTTAAATTTACTCCTAAGTATTCTATTGTTTTTGATGCTATTGTAAATGGGATTGTTTTCTTAATTTCTCTTTCAGATAGCTTGCTGCTAGTGTATAGAATCACAACTGAATTTTGTGTGTGGATTTGGTATCCTGCAACTTTAGTGAATTTATTAGTTCAAACAGTTTTTTGACGGAGTCTTTAGGATTTTCTTTATATACTTTTCCTCTCTCTAGTGTCCTTCTCTATGGCACCCTTATCAGTGGGATAAAATGTCCTTTAGGGGATGATATCCTTTTCCTAGAGGCATTTGAGTAGAGGCAAGATGGCCAGCAGCCATGGATACCATAGAGGAGAATTCTGAGGTCACTTCTGACTAGGATAGGACAGCAAAGTCCATATTTGCATAGTGGCTTTGAGCTGTTATTTCAGCATCTGTGATATATTTTCACTGACTCATCCAGACACCCTCCATATTGGTCCTTTCCTAGGGCCAGTGGCACACTCCATGAAAAAAGGACAGGGCACAGTTTGGTGTGCTGTTTTTGGTGAGGTAAATTTTTTTCTTTTTTTTTTTAAACCTGTTTTTGCTTCTATTTAACCATAGCTTTTATAGTGGTTACTCTGAGCCAGGGACTGTTGTAAGCACTTTATAAACATGAACATATTAAATCCGGTTAATTCTGATTTTTACAGATGAGGAATTGAGAACAGAGAAGTTGAGAAACATGTCCAAGTTAATACAGCTGGTAAGTGGAGATGCTGGGATTCAAACCCAGGCAGTCTGGCTAAGAATCTATACTCTCAAGCATTGAGTTGAAAGGTTAATAAATTTATTTTTGAAGACTGACCAGGTACAAAACAAAGATACAGTTCTTGTGCTTATTAAGGAGTCAAATCAAGTCCAGAAAGGGAGAGAGGCTTCCATTGATGGTGATTTTGACACAGAGAGTACATGAATGTGAGTGAGGAAAATTTTGGGTGGGAGGGTAGGCAAGGGGCTAGATCATGAAGAAGAGATTTGTCAGGGCTATTGAAATTTGAAACCATGAAGGATCAGACTAGGACTGATCCACGACGAAGTTTCATATGAAGAGCAGTGGAATGAAGAAAATGTAGATAATTTAATAATTTGTTCATAAAGCTAAATTTATTTAATATAAATGACTCCTCTTTAAGATTACATCCTGCTTATGTTTTCTGATGGTAAAATGTCCATTTTTTGAATATTTTGTGTGTAAGAAGGTTTTTTTGTTATTGTTATGTCATTAGTGGCAAAATTTAAAGTCAACAACTCATATTAGTCCCCTGCCATTAAAAAAAAAACAAGAATAAAATACCTAGGAATAAACCTACCTGAGGAGGCAAAAGACCTACTCAGAAAACTATAAGACACTGATGAAAGAAATCAAAGATGACACAAACAGTTGGAAAGATATACCATGTTCTTGGATTGGAAGAACCAATATTGTCAAAATGACTATATTATCCAAGGCAATCTACAGATTCAATGCAATTCCTATCAAATTACCAGTGGCATTTTTCACAGAACTAGAACAAAAAAAAATTTAAATTCGTACGGAAACACAGAAGACCCCAAATAGCCAAAGCAATCTTGAGAAAGAAAAACAGAGCTGGAGGGATCAGGATCCATGACTTCAGACTACATTACAAGTCTATGGTAATCAAAACAGCATGTTACTGGCACAAAAACAGAAATATAGATCAATGGAACAGGATAGAAAGCCCAGAAATAAACCCACACACCTATGGTCAATTAATCTATGACAAAGGAGGCAAGAATATACAATGGAGAAAAGATAGTCTCTTCAATAAGTGGTGCTGGGAAAACTGGACAGCTACATGTAAAAGAATGAAATTAGAACATTCTCTAACACCACACACAAAAATAAACTCAAAATGGATTAAAGTTATAAATGTAAGACTGGATACTATAAATCTCCTAGAGGAAAACATAGGCAGAACACTCTTTGACATGAATAGCAGCAATATCTTTTTGGATCCATCTCCTAGAGTAATGAAGATAAAAACAAAAATAAACAAATGGAACCTAATGAAACTTCAAAGCTTTTGCACAGCAAAGGAAACCATAAACAAAACAAAAAGACAACCTACAGAATGGGAGAAAATATTTGCAAATGATGTGACAGACAAGGGATTAATATCCAAAATATACAAACAGCTCATGAAGCTTAATATCAAAAAAAACCAAACAACCCAATCAAAAAATGGGCAGAAGAACTAAACAGACATTTCCCCAAAGAAGACATACAGATGGCCAAAAGGCACATGAATAGATGCTCAACATCAATAATTATTAGGGAAATGCAAATCAAAAGTACAATGAGGTATCACCTCACACCAGTCAGAATGGCCATCATTAAAAAGTCTACAAATAATAAATGCTGGAGAGGGTGTGGAGAAAAAGGAACCCTCTTATACTGTTGGTGGGAATGTAAATTGGTGCAGCCACTATGGAGAACAGTATGGAGGCTCCTTAAAAAACTAAAAACAGAGCTACCATATCATCCTGCAATTCCACTCCTGGGCACATATATGGAGAAGACCATAATTCGAAAAGATACATACACTCCAATGTTCATTGCAGCACTATTTACAATAGAGATTTATACATTATAAATATTTATAATTTTTTATAAATTTTTACGTTTATAAAATGTATAAATTTATTCATTAATAGGCAAGACATGTAAGCAACCTAAATGTCCATCGACAGATGAATGGATAAAGGAGATGTGGTATATTTATACAATGGAATATTACTCAGCCATAAAAAAGAATGAAATAATGCCATTTGCAGCAACATGGATGGACCTCGAGATTATCACACTAAGTGAAGTAAGTGAGATAGAGAAAGACAGAGACAGTTTTGACAGAGGAAAGGGGGGTGAGGGGCAGGTTACAGTGGGGATAGATAATTCTCATTTATCTTTAGGCAACTAAACTTGAGTGACCACACAGAAAAAATACATTTTGGCTCCTTACATGCATGTAGTTGCATTCTGCTGGTTGTTAGGTTGCCATATCTTTTAAGACACATGGGGAAGAGGAGTGACATAAAGAAATTAAGTAATTTAAGCCATAGCTCTGAAGCAAAAATATTGGCAACTCCAAAATTACTCATTTGTCGCTGTGAAAAAATCAGCCATCAGCTTTTTCACCACCCCCTCTCCTTCAGTTATGCCAAACTAGATAAACATCAGCATCCTAAAAATCTCCTCCCTGAGCATCTCTATGAGGGATCAAAGTAATGACCAGGGATGCATGTCTCCATCAGCAAGTCAAGTCACTCCAGTCCTGTTCTGCCTGTTCCAGAGTTGGGAGGACACCTGAGACTGGATGTTATGTCCTTTCCAGAGTGTGTGTGGCAAAGAACACAGGCCTCCCAGCCGCCAGCCTGATCTGCTCCAGGAGAAGTCGTGTGGGAAGCACGACCAAGTCCCCCTTGAACCAATGTGGAGAGTTAATCACAAGCCAGGGCACTGTGAATTGAACGTTCACCTGTGATGAACTGGCAAAGCCAGTCTCCCTGCATGCCTCCCTTCAGACTACACGATTTCAGTGGGAAGGTTGTCTTTACAGTCTGAAGGCCTGGAAACATTAAAAAATAAAAACCTGAATTGGCCTACTCCTGGAGACTAGTGCTGAGCCTACTAGGATAACATCAATCTGCAGGTTTCCCCCAGCACTGAAGACATATTTCATCCTATAACTGAAAAACAGACTTGATTTAGATTCCACTGTGGCAGAGCTTACACTTGGGTCTCTTAGTGGAGAGGTCTGGGCAACAGGGAGACGGTCTCGTTCTGAAAAAAAGACACTCCATAGACACTTGTGGAGAACGCTGCAAAAATGGAGCCAGGGTGATGTTTGAAAAAGGATTCTGAGAACTCTTGGTAGATTCTGGGGTTAGACTGAGGGATGTGAGGCATGGAGAGCCCAGACACGAAACAGAGCAAGTAGTGGCCTCCCATCCCGGAGCTAGCATTTGCGGCGTCCCACTGCAGGCTAGGCACCTGACGTATGAGTTCACTGGATCCTCTCAACGTCCCTGAGACTGGTTATCATTACCTCTATTTGAAAGAAGTGTAAAGAAAGTTCCAGAGAGAAGGGTAACAGAGCTGGCAAATGGCTCAATGATGATTTGAATTGGAACCCAAGTCTGTCTTGCTCTGAGATCATATTGTTTCCCGTGCTCCACAAGAAACCTCGTTCCTTCCCTCTGAGCGGATGCCTGTTGTCCTATGGGCTGAGTTTGGAAAGTTGTGATGTTTTTGCCAGAAGGACAAAGCAACATAACCCAAGATCACATGCTATCAACTCAGGCATTTTCCTATGGAGTTTATGTTGTGACCTGGTAGCATCCTTTTCCTCGTTGTCTCAGGGAATGCCTGGAAATCACATGTCTCTGCTCAGGGCTACTTTAGGAAACCCAAATGACAATGGGAAGCCCTCAGAGCCTAGCAAATTCTGGGCAATTATCCCTCTCATGCAGAGGTGGACCTACTTTTCCTGAAAAGGGTTGGTGAGTTGACGTTTTAGGCTTTATGAGTCAGTCTCTGTCGCAACTACTCAACTGTACCGTTGTAGCCCCAAAGCTGCCATGGACGATACATCAATGAACAAGTGTGGCTATGTGCCAATCAAACTATTCATGAATTTCATATAGTTTTCACTTGTCCCAAAATATTATTCTTCTTTTGAATTTTTTTTGAATTAAAAAAATGTAAAAACCATTCTTAGCTCGTGGGCCGTACAAAAACAGGTGGAGACCTGGATTTGGCCTGTGGGCCACAGTTTGCCAATACCTGCTGTAGAGGATCATACTTTATTGTTTCATGTATGTTCCATAGTTTACTTCTAGAAAATTTACAAAAGTAGAACAGAAGATCTGTTTACAAGTAATTAACGAAAACTACTAAGTGTAACTAGGCATTTTAAATCATAGTAACACCATGTATGTATAACAGATTCACTTTGCTGTACACCTGAAACTAACACAACACTGCAAATCAACTATATTCCAATAAAAATTTTAAAAAAAGTCCTAGTAACACCAATTTTGGGTTTCTAGAGTGGCTCACAGAAAATGAGGTTCTGTATGACTTTTTAAAAAAATTATTTCCTTAGGTTTTTTTTCATCCAAAATTGGGGTTTATTATTATTATTATTTTTTATTGGAGTATAGTTGATTTACAATGTTCTGTTAGTTTCAGGTGTACAGCAAAGTAATTCAGTTATACATACATCCATTCTTTTTTAGATTCTTTTCCTATATAGGTTATTACAGAATATTGAGTAGAGTTCCCTGTGTGTATGACTTTTTTAAAAGCTATTTTTTACTTGAAATTTTCATTGAGGTAAATATAGATTCACATGCAGTTGTAAGAAACAACACAAAGAAACTCCTTGTACCATTTGCCTAATTTCCTCTTATGGTAATAGTTTGTAAAACGATAGTATAATATCACAAGGAGGATACTGACATTGATATAATCTACTGATCTTATTCAGATTTCCCCTGTTTTACTTGTATTGGTGTGTGTGTGTGTGTGTATTTAGTTCTATACAATTTTATCACATGTACAGATTTGTATATCTGCCACCAGGATCAAGATGCAGAATAGTACCATCACCACAAGGATTCCTTGCGTTACCCTTTTGTAACTACATACACCTCCCTCCCTCCCTTCCATCCCTAACCCCTGGCAACCACTAATCGGCTCTTCATTTCTGAAATTTTGTCTTTTTAAAGAACGTTATATAAATAGAATCATACAGTATATAACCTTTGGGGACTGGCTTTTTTTGACTCAGAATAATTCCCTAGAGATTCATCCAGGTTGTTGAATGTATCAGTAGTTCATTCCTTTTTACTGTTGTGTAGTGTCCCATGGTGTAGATGTACCATAGCTTCTTTAATGCTCTACCTGTTGAAGGACACTTGGGTTCTCTCCAGGTTCAGGCTAACATGAATAAAGTTTCTATGAATGTTTGTGTACAGGTTTTTAAGTGAACATTTCATTTCTCTGGAATAAATGTCCAAGAGTGCAATTTCTGGGCTATATGGTAATTTCATACTATTACTTTTTAAAAATTCCCTTTGAGCATGTTTCAAAATAAGCTTTTTTAACATTATTTCAAAAATACTCAATAACAAATGACGGCATGGTAAAGGCCCTTTAAAAATTTCCTGCCGCCTTGCATTCCCATCTTATAGACCCAGGAACTCCAGACTAGAGGACTGAACTGACCGCAAAAAGTCACAAGTTACAGAATGGTCAGTGCAGGGTAAGCCAGGACAAGAAATCGCTTCTGTCTTGCCATTTAATGCTCTCTTCCTATCACACTGCACCAGTGAAATTACAAATGGAAACGGCCAAAGATGGGGTGTCTCTCATCACAGGAGAAAGGACATGATTTTCTTGGCCCTTGGGGATGTTGTGAGCTCACATCCAACCATCCGTCCTTGACACGGCCCCACTCAATGCGGTCTTGTGTGGCTTCTCCACTCAAAACGTGAAACTGCCTCACGGTGTGCGCGAGTGATCAGGGACAGCAAAGTGTGATTTCCCCCGGGTGTGTGCGGAAAGTGGAAACTCGAATGCTCTGTGACCACAGCAAACAAACCCTTTGCATCAGGCCCCCAGGGGCTATGCAGCTGCACGGTTAACAAGTTGATTCTACTGATTAGAGAGGGTTGAACTAGTTTGGATAAGTTAACAATTCCTCCGATCTAAAGCCTTACCGGACAACTTCCGAGGTCCTGAACGGTCCAAAGAAGAATTTATTTCATTTCTACATGAGTTGGGACAACTGGTTTTTTCACTCCAATGGCCATGACCAGAACTGCAGATTCCCTACATTTTCCACTCTCTCCTCAGAATCTAGGAGGCATTGCAACAGTGTGTCCATATCTTAAACTGGTTCTCCTCAAAACAGGGTCATTGGACCAGGAGCATCACCTGCAAACTTGTTAGGAATGCAGACTCTCAGGCCCCGCCCCCAGACCGGTCGAATCAGAATTGCTACAGGTAAAGCCCAGCCATCTGCTTCTTTACTAGCGCTTGCCTGGAGGTGCTGAAGCTCACTAAAGCTTGAGCAGTGGTACAACTACTTCAAAACTATATTTTCAAGTAGACAACGGAAACGGAAGCCATAGCTTGCAAATAAGTTTAAAAAAAAAACAGCCAACAGAACAGTTTCAGTCCTTTTCTGTCAATTACAGAGTCTTTACGAGGTCAATACTGATACAAGCATAAGCCAGAGTTGTTATTTCTGACACTCAACAGATCATAGCTCTCTTCACACGTGCTATATGTACGTTATGTTTCTAATGAAAATGTTCAGTTTGTGCTTCTACTTAGCACCTATTTAAAATTCCTTATCAAACTGTAATTTCCTTGAGGGCAGGAAACGTGTGTCTCCATAGCCTAATAAAGTGGTGCCTAATAAATGGTTGTTGAACAAATGAATGGTTTGTGCTTTATATTATAGTGGTTTTGTCCTCCACTGAACAGTGCACTTGAAGGTTGTAGAAGATTCTGGAATCGTGAAAACATTCTGACTATCCTTAAGTATCCAGCAGATTTCCCTGAACACAAAGGACTTGCAGATTGTTGAATAAACAACAACAACAACCAATGAAATCACATCTTTGGTGTTACTGCATTGACTCCAAATAATTTTACTGGGGACATTATTTCCATGTGCCTGTGGGAAAAACTAATTTCATAGGTGCCATCTGGAATATTGTTTAAAAAATATTATTGCCTACAAAATGGAACTTGAGAGCATGTCTGGGGAGGCTTGTGAGTAAACAAAGGTGCCCTGTGACAGAGGTACCTTCTCTCAGAAGGGTCACTCAGGGAACAATAAAGCCGGCAGGCCCCAGCTTCTGCTTCTACAATTTTTCTAGTTAAGAAACCAAATTACACAGTCTTACCAGATGATCCAAATTCTGGCATTAAGGTAGGGATGTCTCAAGCTCTTTGTTTGAAGTTGAACTTTTAGACTGTTCTGCCTGTCGGTTACTCTGTAAGAGTGAGAGTAACTGACACGACCACAGAAAGGTATTATGACAAATAAGCACTCTTGAAGGATCAGATATGTGTAAAGGAAAACACATCTCTACTTAAGGATCTGAGATCACTTAGCAAGGAAGATTTGGGCCCTTGAATTTTCATACAGCTCATTTGAAGGACGGGAAATTCTAAGTGTTCTCCTCAGTGTTCTTTGTTATACAACACTACAGAGGGATACAAATTTTGTAAACTACCTTTCAGTAAAACAAGCAAATAAATCATTCATCCGTGCCTCGGCATTTAAGAGGAGGAAAAAGTGAAATTAAGCGTTTATGATAAGAAGACTTCAGCAATGAAGTACTTTGGAAATCTACAATTATTAATAATGTTAGGATGACTTCAACATGGTTTTCTTTCCCATCCAAAGAACATTTCCTTGAGAGTGACAGGAAGAGGAAATGGCTACAGATATTCATTTCCTTCATTCAATATTGCTGCCATCTTTGCGTATTCATAGGAACAGGATTTTGTTGTTGATTAGGGTTTTTGCCCTGTTGAAATGGGTCTTCAGGACATGTAGATTTCTAAAAGGATGACATGTTGTCGATCCAGGAGGAAATACAAAACCAGTCTGGGTAAAACATCACCTTCCAAACAAATTTTAACTTTGTACTTAATTTGTTCAAGTATTTCACAGAGAATTTGTCACCAGGCAAAACTCTTAAAAACTAGTTTTCAGCCAACATGTGTTACAACAGTTGTTGGCAATCCCTGAATATTTTCGTAGCATTAATTCAAATATACTGGGTAACGTTTGATATACAAAGCTCCAGGCTGATCTAGTCTCAGAAAGATTCTTTAAAGTTATAAAGCTGTCCATTGTGAACTGAATAGACAGGGTGGTAGAAAATGAATGTCCACCTTCAACTCTGGCAGGTCACTGTCTCAACATGCTATCAAGCCTTTTCATTAGTTATATTAACAAAGAGATCCCAAGTCCTGCCTAAGTCCGTGGACCTCTGAAGGAAGTCTAAACAATTCTGAGTGATTTGGAGTAAAAGCAGTATTAACCAACAAAGTCAAAAGCTTGTTAGCGGGCACCCTCTCCCCCAGAGAAATTTATTCTCCTAACCTCTATGCCATTCTGCACTTCCTAACAGGGCATTAACAGCTAGTGATGGTTCTTCAATGTGCGTTCTTCTTTTCTGTATCTTTCCTTAGCTGGGATGGGAAGCAACACATATGTATTAGTTGTATTTTGGTTTATTTATAGGGGAATAATTTGCATCATGTGTACATCTGTGTGTGTGTGTGTGTGTGTGTGTGTGTGTGTGTGTGTGAGAGAGAGAGAGAGAGAAAGGGGGGGGAGGGAGGGAGGGAGGGAGGAAAGGAATACTCAGAAATATTGAAAAAGTTTGAAGACCACTCATCTAGTCTTTTCAACTAATTAAATGAAATTAATTTGAACTCTAATTTATCTCCCTTCTCACACCCCTCTATTTGCGACTTACAGAACACTATATTCTTTTTCTTAAACACTCCATTATAGTTGTTACATTTACTCCATGCAAGGGCCTCAAATTTCTCCATCTCATTCTTCTTGTCTCCCCAGTCATGAGGCAGTGGGCGTGTTTTTTCCCACCCCTAACTGCTTCCCTTTGGTACACATTCATTTCCTCCCTTCCATTTTCACAAATTCAATATTTGGAACCCAGAAAGAATAAGAAACAAATAGAAATCATTACAACCAAATATTTCCACATTTATTCTGTCTGGTCTCTCAGAGCTCCTAATTAGTCTTGTCTTAATTCTTTGGCAAATTTCAGGAACTTTCACAGTCTTCAAATTATCATCTTCCAATATTCTCACTTGGGAATTCCATGGAAACCTCCTGCCTCCATGCAATCCTAGGATTTGATTAAGAGCCATATTTTATGGAATGCCATGAGAGCTCTCACCTATCTGGCCTATTTTGTAACATTCTACAAGGTACAGGACCCAGTATGTACAGATATGTCCTCCCAAGCCTTTCCAATCAGTGGGCTAGGGAGAGCCATTATAGTATTCATTATACCTTTTGCCAGTCTTTTTTCAAATCTGGGATCATAATTGATGGGTTTTATTTATCCCATCGGTAGAGCCTTTCTTTGTTTCATGGATCTCATTTTCTTGAGCAGTCCCACTGGCTTCAAACCCTTACTTGCCATAAAAGTAAGATAAAATTGCCCACCAAGAGGCCCTGGAATACAGCCAGTCTGTTGGAATTTAAGTGACGGTCCTTGCTGCCCTGAAGCTTATCTGTGCTGGACACGAGCGTAGCCCGGAGGGCAAATAGATTGCCTGGCACACGTCAGGGTAACATAAGTATGCAGGGGAGGAAATAGCGAACCCTTGCGGGGCAAACTGAACTAGGCAAATCCACAAAGCCATGGTCGGTGAGCACAAACCAGTAGGTCACTGTCCCATATTCAGTGAATGAAAATGTGAGGTTTCTTTTGACCTCATGTGCTGATGTAAACCTATGGCGCACACAACCCCCAAAGACAACGCATTCCACAGCAGGCCAGGGTCCTTGAGTCATAATGTCATCCTTGAAAAAGATCAGGAAGGTAGAAAATACGATCTTTACAATTTTTGTGTACCTAAAGGGTCCATGATCTATTAAACAAATGTAAAGAGTGATGGTTTCAGGGAAACACTAAAACAGTCTTTAAAAATAGTCAGTTGATTCCAGTGATTTACGTCATCAAGAAACAGACCATCTTAAGTAACACATGGGCAATAAAAGCGAGCAGATGTTTGCATTCTAACCAGGGCACTAATGGAGGTGCTATGGCACGGTATCAAAGTAAAGTTTGCCATCTTCAGAACTGCCCACTGGAGTTTTAAATACAGCTGCGTAACTTTGACTCAACAACCGGTAAGCTTTCCCGGGCCACTCTGAACATCATGCCCTGCTGCAGGTAAGAATGAATAATTCACCATTAACATGCTATGTCAAACTCATTTCCTGAAATGGACCTTGAAGCGTGTGACTGACTGTAAGATCCGAACGTGCCATAAAGACAATTCCTCGGGTTGCTGAATTACAAACATAAGTTATTATGAGCGAAGCACAGTAAAAATAAACGAGCGAGTCCAAACCCACAAGAGACTGGATTTGGAATTTCACGCACAGGCTCTCTAAGCCTCGCAGTTAGGGAGTCAAGCATCGGGTACTTGGGTAAAGCTTGATAGTGGAAATGGATTCAGAAAAGACACCCTCTCCCTCCCACTCCCCTTCAGAAATTGACAGCGTTCAATAAATATTAAGCCAGGTTCTTCTGGCTCAGTAAATGACTCCCGGGAGTATGGAAGGCATTTGGAGGATTAACTCTTTAGGCCACCAGGCTAGAATAATTCTAGGGCCACTGCCCTAGAATAATCATTTATTAAATCAGGAATAGCCAACCAGCTCTGGAGCACCTCAGAGCTAAGGAGCCGGGATTCCTGCTACACTGGCGTTTTTGAGTAGGGACATTTAAAAAGCAAATTGCGGGGACTTCTCTGGTGGTCCAGTGGTTAAGAATCCATCTTGCAATGCAGGGGACGCCGGTTCAATCCCTGGTCAGGGAACTAAGATCCCACATGCCGTGGGGCAACTAAGCCTGCATGCCACAACTAGAGAGCCCGCCTGCCGCAACTACAGAGCCCACGTGCTCTGGACCCTGCGTGCCACAACTAAGAGTCTGCATGCCGCAATGAAAGATCCCTCATGCTGCAACTAAGACTCGACGCAGCCAACAAATAAATAAATAAAGCAAACTGCGTTCACACTACTATTACAGAATACGACTAATTACAAAAACCAGACAAGCCCTGCCATTTCTAGGGGTCAGTTTCACCGGGATGAACCCCGCCAGGACATTATTCCGCAGCCAGTCTCTGGCACCTACCCCTTGGCTGGCTGTCTTGTCATGTGGAAGAATAGTGCCCCTTTCACCTGATTCCTGCTGTCTTCCATCACTTGCCCGCTTTCATTTCTGTGCCATCTAATCCTCTTTTTTATCAAGACACCTAGAGAACAATGTCTTCTCAGCCCCACCGACTCAAGCACAATGACCATTTTTGTCTCGTATCATATTTCTTGATTTTTTAATGTTACCTCCTCATTTCTTACTTACTTCTGTAGTTGGCTTTTCCTGCCCATTTGCTTTAACTTTGCAAGCATTTCCCGTGAAGTTTCATTCTCACCCTTTCTTTTGTGTTTTGTTTTCTCTTTCTCTCTCTCTCTCTCTCTCTCTCTCTCTCTCTCTCTTTGGTCCCCAGTATTTTCTAGCAATTTGTGGCTTGCCCCTTCTTTTCTTGATCCCTTTGTCTTCCACCTGCTTGTTTGCTAGGCTTTTGTTTATAGATGGAGGGTGGACTTGGCTGGGGAGGGGAGAGTAGATTTCTGTTGCTTTGAGACCTCCTTTCCTCTATCATCTCCTGCTACTCTTTTCTTTCTTATACTCTTTTTTCTTTTCCTTTCTTTGTTTTACCCCTGACCTCTTTGGACTTCCACATGACTTCTAAATCATCACATTTGGTCTTAAAAAAAAAAGTGACCTTTTCTTTTCTTATGTTTCATTCGACCTAAAAATAATCAGTCAACAATGGCTACAACTTTCAAAGGGAAACATACATTTGTATACATGTAACATACATAGATACATACATAGATACGTAGAGTGTCGCTATATCATCCATAGTGACTCTAATAGATAAAACAAGAACTGGGTGTACTAACAGTAGTATGTGGAAATATTCTACAGGAACCATATAAGCCCTGAAAAGGTCTTGGAAGCAGCAATAAAAATTAATTTTACGATAAATATATTTTGGCATATAACAATATTCACGTTTCATTGGAATTACTAGTGTTATATATTGACATCTAAAGTTAACTGTGAAACTCCTGATCAACAGCAATAAGTTATATACGACACACACACACACACAACTGTTCTTTTCCCCACAGAAGGCAGGTCATTTAAAAATAAACTTTTGTATAATCTAAAACTCACATATTGACTTATGCTACCAAAATACAGCCTGGAGTAAGCAGAGAAACAAATAAATCAAATGGACAAGTATATATAAAATAGACTGCTTCAGAGATAACACGGGACAGGTTTTATTAACTAATTTATGACCTACAATCTGTTGGCGGAGACCTTCCTCCTCCCCAATTTCAGTCTTCCTGAGCAGGATAAACAGATCAGAAGGCCTGATGGTGTGCAAAGCTCACATCTTTATCTTTGCAAGAGCTTTATTTGGGGGCCTGGAAACAGAAGTTCTCACCATTTTTCATTCACTGTAATGTCTGATGTGCTTTCTCTTTGCTGCAACCTTCACTTTGGATCATTCTACCAGGTTCCTTCTTTATCTTTGAACTATTGGCAAATGATTTACTATTGGCAGGTCACTACATTCACAGACAAAGTGAACTCTCTCTGGTTTGACACTGTCTAGCTCCTGCTACTGCATTGTGACTCCTCAAACATCCAGACTTGGACCAACTACTATTGCACATGCTAATTAGAAGTTTCTACTGAGTGCTCCTGCTTTGAACTCAGCAAAACTAAAGCCAAGTGGGTCTTTATGAAGTGAAAAGGCAGCTCCTCTGGGAGATACAATTCGGATTTAGAATCGCCTTTTTAAATTGCTCTTATACCTTGAAATGCATTTGCATCAAAATGGACCACACAGAGAAAAAATTATAAAGGCAGGGAAGGTAGTGGAAAGAGGAAGGTCTTAAAAGCATGCTTGGGGCTTCCCTGGTGGCGCAGTGGTTGAGAATCTGCCTGTCATCGCAGGGGACACGGGTTCGAGCCCTGGTCTGGGAAGATCCCACATGCCGCGGAGCAACTGGGCCCGTGAGCCACAACTACTGAGCCTGCGCGTCTGGAGCCTGTGCTCCGCAACAAGAGAGGCCACGACAGTGAGAGGCCCACAGACCGCGATGAAGAGTGGCCCCCACTTGCCTCAACTAGAGAAAGCCCTTGCACAGAAACGAAGACCCAACACAGCCAAAAATGAATAAAAATAAATAAATAAATAAACAAACAAATAAATAAATAAAGGAATTCCTTTTTAAAAAAAAAAGCATGCCTAAGACTTCTAATTCAGATTAAGAACTTCCACTCCACTTCCTTCTCCACTCCTCCCACACACCCAAATCCCTGCCTGGGTGTATACAGTAAACTCTCAAATATCCAGATGGAGAACCAAGCACAACTTGGTTATCCGAAAAGTCATACAAATGTGTCACATTCTTCCACCCAAACAAGTGAAATAATGAAATAAAATGCCTCCCACTCTCTCCCACCCATTTTTCTGTATGAAAATAAGTGTTTCTTGCGTGGAAAAATAACTGAATGGGGTCTGGATGGGACACTTAATCTTTCTGATAATTCAGTGAGAGATAAATGTGGCTATAAAGAGACAATAGTGGGTCAAGAACAGAGGGAAAGAAGTGGAACCAGGCGACAGGGGGAGACTTTTGGTAGCGACTAGGATCCTACAACGCCAGAGCACCTGCAGAGAGGGACGCTAATACCTGGTTTCCACGGGGGGGCTTAACCCCTTCTGCCCTTTCACCTGCTCATTGCAGCGTTTTCCTAACCCGATGGCTGCAGCTTTCACTGTCTAATGGCTCCCTTTAACGAGGGAATATTTGGAAGCCAGAATGGAATTCGCTGAGGTCACTCAAGGGCAGCGGAATTACATATGTCGTATAAAATGCTCCCGCTAAACTGATGCTAGAAAAACAGAATGGGAAAGCCTTCACCCAAACCCTACAGGGAGTATGTAGTTAATCGACTGTGCTCATCTGTTAGTGCAAACTCTCGGGTTACATTTTCCTAAATCCCATAGTCCTCTTACAAGTGATAAGGGATCTCAGCTGAGAAAAGCAATGTAGCTTATTCCTATATGGGATCCCTTAATCCAGGCTGAGAGAGAGGAGGAGAGGGGGTTGGAATGAAATAGAAGGAATTCACTGGACAGCTGAAGCCAACAGCTGCCCTGTACATTATCAACAAGGCGAAACTTCACTAAGGTAAACTTACAGAGTGTTGAGATCTCAGCTGTCAAAACTCTCACACACCACCCCACCCCCTCGGAAGTTCTTGAAAATAGCCACTCTTCCTGTAGGCTTCATTGCTGGTCGATTTTGGAATAATAATAGTAACTCATGTAGGTAGGACCTTCGACCATATCTGAAGTTGTGTTGATTGTCCCAACAACCCTGTGAGGTGGGTGTTTACGGCCTCATTTTCTTTTTTTCTTTTTTGGCCGTGATGCACGGCCTGCGGGATCTTAGTTCCGCGACCAGGGATCGAACCTGTGCCCCCTGAAGTGGAAGCGGGGAGTCCTAACCACTGGACCTCCACGGAATTCCCCTCATTTTAAAGATGGGACAACTGAGGTTCAGAGAGACTTAGCATCACAAAGCTAGTAAATGGATGAGCGAGGACTTGAACCCACGCCAGGACTTCCGGCCCCAAAGCTCGTGCATCTTCCACTGCATCAGGCTACAAATGATTCCTCTCTCTACTGTCAAACCAGGTCAACTTTCATTGTTCCCTACATCATTAATGACACCACTATTCCTCTAGTTAGGTGGACCAAATTCCTGGGAGTCTGCCTTGACGCTTCCTGGTCCCTCATCATCGCTCATGTCCCATTCATTACCCACTGCTGTCTATTTCACCTGTGAAATATAACTGAAAGCCACCCACTTCTCTTCCTGTCTACCTCCACGATATTAGTACAAGTAGACATCGTCTTTCCCTGGACTCCTCTTTTAGGCTCACCCACATTCACTCTGATGCCCTCCGATCTAGTCTCCAGGATGCTGCCAATGTGGTCTTTCTGAAAGACAAATGTCATCCCTTGTTGAAAACCCCCTGATACAGTCTGGCCATTTCCTACCCCTCCAAACACTGACTCACATCCCTTCCTACTACCTCTCATTTGAAGCACCCCTTTCTTGGGGAAGCTTTCCCTGACTTCCCTTGAGCATCTAAATCCTCCCAGTACAATCTCATGGCAACATATAAGTATATAGCTTTTATTCTAGGCAGACTTTTACTCTTGTTTGCATGATATGTCATCAACGGTTGTCTCCTACACTGGACTGTTATGTACTTGAGTGCAGGCACCACTTCGGTCTTAGCACGTAGGGTGATGCCTGGTTCAAAGCAGGAATTTGATAAATATTGTTGAATGAATGTTGAGCTTCTCCTTTTTTTCTCTTTTCCTGCTCTCTTTCCATTCCCATATCCTCATCGCTATCCCATCCCTTGTCCCATCTTCACAGGCTCTTGCTGTCTGACTTCATCTTAATGGGAAAGAAACCCACGCCAAAGCAGTAAATACGGCAACTACAATTGTTGCTCTCTCTAGAGCCATTAATTTCTACTAAAACACTCTTGACACCTTAAAAGACAATTAAATCATTCTATAATGCTGAGATTTTAGGCATCCCTGTGGGATGGGGGAGATACACTCTATTTCCTGAGTTCTCAGGGGAAATGCTTTCCAGTTTAACAAGGCTGACATTGGGACGTATCTTACACTTGTTGCTGCCCAGGGGGCAGTCATGATATAATTGTCATTGCCCACCCATGAACCTTCTTGGTCATAGAAGTTCATATTTTTCTCACTTCTATTGAGTTCTAGGCATTATTTGAAACAAGCCCCCCACATTAGGAGAAGAGAAGTCACATGCTTGGCAAAGCCTCTCAAAGAAATGAAAAGGAGGAAAGGTTTCCTCCAAGCCAGAAAGAGATCCTCTTAGGGCTCAGGTGGGACTAGAGGAGAGTCGTCTGGACAGATACCTAGGAGATCAATGGAACCCACCAAGAGTGCTGGTTCTTAACACATTTGTGGAAATGTGTCAGAAGGGCTAAAGAATGAGCACACTGACAAGTGTAGTCACTTGGTGGATATTCCTGGGGGTATGAAGGGATAACTGCATTCCCAGGTAGGACCATTTGAGGAAGGAACATAGTTCTGGTTGTTACCTTTTGGTAGAGACTCAGAGACAGTAGAGAAGCTCTTTAAAAAGAAATGCTGTATTTTGGCACAGAACATGATGGCATCGTGCAGAAAAGCACACACATGACAACTCCAAATGAAAAGTGATTTAGCAAAGTTGGAATCTTAAAAAGTTTATCCTGACTATATTTTCCATTTTATGTATGCACAGGAGGAATACATGATTTTTGTAAAACATTGCTCTAAATAAGCCTAGAAGAATCCTTTCAATAAAAGTAGCATAAAATGCTTCAATGTTAAGAAAACACTGTTAGGGTCTAAATGGAAGAATATTTTTTCTTTCTTAATGCTGTATCTTACAATAGAGGTTATCTCAAGTTCAGTGAAAATAAGTCAGAAATAGAGAGTCACTTGATCTACGTTTTGATAAAGCCACTTCTGTGGACTGAACTGTGCCCCCCCCCCCACCAAGTTCGTATGTTGAAGCCCGAACCCCCAGTGCGGTGATATTGGAGATGGGGCCTTTGGGAGGTAACTAGGGTCAGATGAGGTCATGAAGGCTGGATCGCCATGGTGGGATTAGTGCCTGTGTAAGAAGAGGAAGAGAGACTGCTCTCTCTCCATCATGTGAGGACACAGTGAGAAGACGGCTATCTACAAGCCTCCAGAACTCGGAGAAATGAATGTCTGGGATTTGACCACCCAGTCTGTGCTGTTTTGTTATAGCAGCCTGAGCTGACTCATACAGCTGCCCTGTTTCCTCAACAAACCAACACCGTACGGTCCCCACTTGCCTTAGCCAGGAGTGAACTTTTGGCAGGGCACATCAGCCCACAGGACACATCCCGTCCACATCCTAGGAGCGACATCAGATTAAATGTTATATTCCACTGGGGTGGGATGTGATGGGTGGGGAGTGGGAGAAAGAGAATGGGATCTGAGGATAACCTTGGGGGCATAACACCTTAGAGAAGCCCATCCTCAAGACCCCTGGAAAACCACTGTTATGAACTGAAGCCAGGGAGATTTCTACTTATTGTTAATAAAACAAGTGGATTTTATCAATGAACTTACTAGCCCAGTCTCTCCCACCACTCCTGTTGGAAAGCTTTCAAGCTGTCAAATTAATGCGTACCAAATGAGTATTTTTTTGTTTTGCTTATAAAATGTGTTACTTTGGGGAAAACACCTTAAAAGGGGGAAACTTATGTTTGAGATGACATAGATTGCTACCGAAGCCTTTAGAACAAGAGTCTCAAACACAAAACCTACAGGGGACAAACAGGTAACACAAATTAGAAAAGAGGACCTGGTACAAGACATTAGAAAGTATATCATGCTTCAGTGAAAAGCATATTTTAAATCACCGAGTGGGCAAAATGACATATGGGACACCAGTGTTCGTCTTCTACTTCTTCAACCCCTTAATTGCCTTTTTTTTTTTTTTTTTTTTTTTTTTTTTTTGCCGCACGTGGGATCTTTCGTTGCGGCATGTGGGATCTAGTCCCCTGACCAGGGATCGAACCGGGGCCCCCTGCATTGGGAGCTCGGAGTCTTAACCACTGGACCACCAGGGAAGTCCCCACCCCTTAACTGTTTACTCGAGGATGCCTCATCCACCCCGACACATTTCACATCCAACTAATACTTATTGATTGGCCTCCTGCCCAACATTGTGCTAGGTGCTTTCAATACTCATAACTGTCCAGTGAATTGTGTATTTATGTCTCCAGTGATAGATGAGGAAATTGAATCCCAGAGAAGTTTAAGATGACTTAGCCAAAGCCACCATCCACTACTTTGGAAGAAACTTAGGAAACACTGCTATTCTTTTGTTTCTTAGCTTTAAGCCAAGTATATCAGTTCGAATAAACTTGTTATCTGTTCTCTAGTAGTTTATGTACTGTTTTGTTCCCCAAGGCAATACATGATGGCTCTGTCAGTACAGATCGAAATAGCTGCACAATTAGATACTCATGGGGGAGGGGGGAATAATTCTGGTTTAAATAACCAAGGCCTCTGTTGCAGAACAATAGCTATAAGTAATGCAGGATTTCCTGGCTCGAGCTCTTTGACCAAAATTCCAATTCTGTCACGTGTTAAAACTCAAACTGTCAAATTGAGGGGGTTCTGCTTAATTTCATCTCTGTCTCAAGTTTAGACAAGTGAAGAGCAACTCACAAGACAGTGTGTGCAGTTGGAGCCAATCTTTATGCAGATCCAGCTATCAAGCAGCCAGCATAGCTGAGAATGCTACATTCCACAAAGCACTGCTAGTCATTTTCATTTTCCTTTTAAATAAAAATCAAAATTAACTGAACCCTGGGCAACTGTACATAAAGTAACTTAATTTCTCCGAAAGCTTCACTCACAGAAGATTCCCTTCCATGTGATTGCAAGCAATTAATTAAACAATGGAAATGTACTTTTACATTTAACTAGAAGTCCTAGTCTAGTCGTGTCTATCACCTCGCCAGCCAAGCTTTCTTCAAATATAAATAGATTTTAAATTGGTTTTGCCAATGTCCTAGATACTTGGAAAATCCTACTGGCGCAAAGCAGTTATTGATTCGCGGTCCCTGACTCTGAGCCTCACATCTACAACCCTACAAGTAACAGCATGGTGCTCCTGCCAGCCTCATAAGAATTGTCCCTGGACAATTAGTAATTTCCAGTGGTTAAAAGCCAGTATAAAAGCTCTCGAGTCACCTAGTACTCTGGAAACCTCTCTTCTTAATGTGGTGCCCTAGGAACCCCTGACAATCCAAGAAAATGTGGCCTTGAAGAATACATCAGCAAAATATAAATAGGTATCATCCAGCTCCCTGTCACTAAGAGACGCTCTGCAGGGCATCTACCGGACACGTTCTGACCTGGAAATCATCTGGTAGTGACCAGAAAGCATGAACATCTTGACCTGTGTGTTACCTGTTTTCTGCCCAGCAGCTGGAAAGCTCTGACTTCAAGAGTGTCCCTCAGGACGATCAGCCAAAAAAGTGAGTGGTCGAGTAAGTTTGTAGCAAATCATACTTCAAATGCTGCACACCGTGCAGGCAATGAGACTTCTCTTTGCGGAAATGCTATCAGTTGCATGAAGATTTGGTTTAAATTCATCTGTCTCTTGTATGCCCGCTTTTCCTCCCGAGTACTTAGCATAGGACTTCAAAAGGCACTCAATAAATATTTGCTGAATGAATGTAACAGGAATTAATAACACAAAATGTTTTTGAAAAGGTAATTGATGTCAAATGGTAGGCAGAGAAAGCCAGAGAAAGTTCACCAGGGATAGGAATGCTGTGTACAAATTTGGTACAGGGTCTAAGGAAAGAATTTACAATTGATAAATAACTTCTGAAACCAGGTTCTTTTATGTCATTGCCTCTGGACTAGGCCACACTGGCAGCAGGAGAATCTCAGCCAAACACACTGTGATAGCAGTTTGAGAAAGGGAAGTATAAATGATAACAAAACGTTAGAAAGGATCCCGGGAGGAAACACTTTGCCATCAGCTTTCCAGGAGATCTTTAAGACTAGAACAACAATGACGACGACAGCAACACACGCACAAATACTTATTTAAATTCTTTATAGAATAAAGGGGGAAAACTGGATAACATACAGAGGACCTTGACATCCCCACCGTAGCATGAAAGATGATAAAGATTAGGGTATTTGCCATCACATTGAGCCCCAAGGCTCGGGTTAACACCGTGTAGTTGAACTTTGACTGGCTCTATCTGTATTCTGGGCCTGGATTGCCAAAGACGGTTTCCTAGCTTTTACACATCATGACAGATATAGCAATTGACCCTATCTGTACAACATACTGGGGCAAACTGAGGAAGCTATGTGGTCCACGGATAGCCTTCAGGGGGATACGCCCAGCCCAGGCACAGCTAGATGACCCAGATGCCAAGAGGGATCAAGTCCTGGGCATGTCTGCAACCCACTGATCATCTACCAGTACTCTGTGGCCCATCTGTTGGGAAGCTTTGCCTTAGAGAATGTTCCTCGGGATGATCAGGAAAAAATGGAGCCATCAGGTAAATTGGCAGCAAACCATACTCCATATGCTGCACTTTTTCGGGGAGTCACAACACACATTAGCAAAGGACCGTATTAATGCTCCGTTACTCTCTTTTTCCGCCCCCAGGATTTTTCATCCTCCTTCACCAGGACACTTACTAACATCTCACAGACCTAAGGAGGCTGCCGAATGGTTCCAACGTCCACACAAGCACGCAGCACCAGTGACTCGAAAAGAGCTAATGCAACACCACCACATCCTACCTGCCTCTCATTGCAGGATTAGTTCTGACACTGAAATAACTTTAATCTTCAAGAAGGAATCTTCCTGGAACTCTATTAATGGCCAGGTGTTAAATACAATAATCACTATTACTGCCCCCAAATGAGCTGCCTGAGGAGCCAAAGGTAAGTAGATTCAGGAGTCAGGGCTCCCAGTCATTGACAGTAATTCATAAGACACTGGCAAGGAGAACTCGAAACAGGAGATTCCCCAAACCCCAAGCTTACCCCCAGCGCTCCTCACCCTAGGAGACTTATCTATCTTTCTGGTTATATATTCCTTTGGCTGTTGATGTAATTAGTGTATAATAACTGCGTACATATCAACTCACAGAAAAAATGGCAGACGTGCTAGTTGATTTGGCTTGGGGCCATCTCTTCGGCAGGGTGAGACAAGCCGGTGTAAACATCTGTTATTAACCGTGTATTTTAAAATGGTGTTTTGTGTCTCCTGGGTTGCTAATTCCCATCAAAAGCAATACAATATCAAGACTCCTGTTTTTCTGAGCAGCACCTAGGAGATAACAAGCTTTAAAACATTTGCATTAGTCTTCTCAGTTCTGCTGCTTGTGTTATTAATTTTATTTACTAAGACATCTACTGTATTACACACACTGCTTTTCTCGGTTTCATTCCCATCGAGGTGAGCAGGTTTCATTTAAACTGTGTTACCGCGAACAGTAAGGCTTTTTCAAGTCGAGAGCGCTAAATAAAACTGGCCATAGCTTTTGTTTTTATGAATAAGCAGTTGCCAATCCCTGTATTGAACCAATAGCCTCACTAGGGAATGGACCATGACTTGCAATTTTTAAAAAAGTGGCCATTCTCTCAAATCTGCTTGCTTGCGCTGATTACTTCTCTTGAAATTAATTAAAAAATAATAATTTCTTAATATGAGAAATTGGAAATTGGGTCTTTGTGCCACTTGCCTGCTCCCCAAACCCTTAGGATTAAGTCGCTGCGACAGAAAACGACAATATTTCTCTGCGAGATGAACAGTCAAATCGTTCAAAACAATTACCCAAGCTCACTCAATTAACAAAACCACCTTGCCATAAAAAAATAAAAATTTGTACCCAATTCCAAAACCATTTTGGATGGCTATACTATTAAAAAAAAAAAATCGACTTTCTTTTCAAAAGTTTTACCTACGCCCCAGAACTCAGCTGGAATAGCTTTTTCTTCTTTCTCACTCAGTTGCCTCTGATAATTGACCATTCCCGAGTATTACTAAAATTCCCCTGCAAGTCTGTTAAACACTTTCACATTTCCATGTTTAATTACATTCAGATTTCAATTTTTGTCTACATATAGAATAGAGCCAAAATTTAACTCAATCGACTGCAATGCCTTTGACATAAAGCCTTTATTCATCGTTCTTGCCTTATGTATAAATAGACATACGCTACTTGTCAAAATACAAGAGTGGGCTTCTTTACATTGTCTAGAACAAAGAGCCCCGCTCGGCTTCTTTCTTTCCTCAGTGTCTCAGAAGGTGTCCTTTATTACATGTGCAGGATGCAAGGATTTTGCTGCCGCATGAATGAAAAATGATACCTTCAGACTGCCTTTTTAGTGACAAATTGCACTTCTGCAGACTATCACACTGCCTGTGGTTTTAAGAACCCCACTTAGATTTACTATTACTTCCTTGGGGGACTCAGCCTTCTCGCAAAGCACCCCAGGGCTCATTTCCACTCTTTCAGAGTGCAACAAAGATGAGAAAGTTTGCTCATCGCGGTGGGAGAGAAACTCTTGGCTAGTAAAAAAAAACACTCTCTGGAATGTCTAAGGAGCGAAAATCACTGCCTCTGTGGATTCTTGGGGTACAAAACAGGCAGGAAAAGTTGTCTGGAGGTATTTGCGAAGCATTGTGTTTGTTCAGGAAGGAGCTGTGGAGTGAGAGGCTGAGCGACGCCTCTCCCTTTGCTTCCTGGGTGAGAGCAATGAGGCGTGCCCCTTAGCAGAAGCAAGCAGAGAGAGATCGGTAAGACTCACCGGCTTCCCCATTTTTCCTAGGACGGGGTTTTTGTTCCTCAACTGTGATCTGGAAGAGGCAAACCTGTAGGTCCTCCAAGCAGGCTGCCTCGGGTCAGCTGAATGACTGGGGCGTTCAGGGAGCTTGCTCTGTCCAGCTCGGAATCACTCCCCCTCTCCAGGCTGTGTGCTTCCACACCTCCCAGTCAGCGCAAAAATCCGCCAAACTCAGGTCAGCCTAACAGGTTTCCTTATATAGGTAAACACGAATTGCATTCCTGGTGAAAGAAGTTAACTAGGAAGCCCGGTAACCCGGTTAACTCTCCACACGCCAGAATGGCTCAGAGTCAGCCAGCCTGCGTATGGTTTGGTTGCAGTACAAAGGGATTTGTGCGATTTAATTAAAATCATCTTTATCCCGGCAGTCTGTAAAATTGGCTCTTCTAGTGTGAGTCAACAGCTAGTATTTTATATCATGAGCTATGACCGACCTTATATTATATAAAGACACTGTAGAGAGGAAAACCGAAGCATAGGATATAACTTGTCTTGAAATGATTTTCAAAGAAGCAAATAGAACATGTGATGGGAAAAGAACACGAACAAACCTCTGTCAAGTAAGACTCCAATGCCTTATTTGAGCAGAGTAACTAAGAGTTATTCAACTTTCCCAGGCCTTTAGTAGATTATGCAATAAGATCATTTTGAGTTTACTCCTTTTACAATGCAGTAATTGCTACTGTTTTTTTTTTTTTTTTGATGGGCGAAATGACACATAATGACATCTATTTATTCCCCGAAATAACCCTCCTGAGCCCACATATTGAAGTGTTATTTGATGGTTTCAGGAAAGAAATCTAAGACTTGTGAATCTGCATAATTACATGGAAAAAATTTTAAACAACCTCCTAGACTTCAGAAGATAAGAAAATGTATCTTTAAAAGTACTCTGTGGAAGGTCTAACTCTAGGCTCAAAACAGTTTTTAAATGTAAGTGTGTAACACATCAATTGTCTAATAATTGGCTCTTCCGCCCTACATTTATCTACCATGGAGGAAAGTAATAATTCTTTTAAAGTCTAACCAATTCCACTGAAGTCTCAATATGAAGTACAGACTCAAGACTTAGTACCTGAGTGTTGGAGGTGAAGATTGCCTGCTAAATGAAACTTATCTTAAAACGAATCATTTGTTCCTATTTCATCCACTGGTTGACTGCTCCTTGAGTAATGCCAATCTTAGCAAAAATAGCTCAGTGTTGCGTTTTAGGTCTCTGCTTGGGAAAGGGGAGAGAATGAATGTTTACACACTATGGAAGCCAGCACCAACACAAGCCAATGATGAAGGGTTTCTGCTATGAGCGGGAGAGTGCAAAAAACACGGGGCAGGAAGAGTAACTGCTCTTTGATTGCATTTTCCACTGGGTAAAGACTTTTCCATACAATTTCTCTTCATATCTCCATAGGAAGTGTGTGTTATTA
This sequence comes from Balaenoptera ricei, assembly GCF_028023285.1. Classification (NCBI taxonomy): domain Eukaryota; kingdom Metazoa; phylum Chordata; class Mammalia; order Artiodactyla; family Balaenopteridae; genus Balaenoptera; species Balaenoptera ricei. The sequence continues at coordinate 8,499,805 of NC_082660.1, forward strand.
CTTCCTTTTCACGATAACAAAATTGACTCACAGAGACAAAGTGACTGGTCCAAAATCTCGGGATCCACCTGTGGCAGATCCAAAATCCCAGATCTTCTAGAATTTACTTCCAAGAGAATTTTCAAAAACCGAGTCAACTTGAAGAGACAGAAGAACATTAAAATGGCAGTTTTCCATGTTCAGGTATAATTTTTAGGAATCACATGTCCAGAGAGTTTAAAGGCAATACACAAACTGATTAAAATACTCTTTATAAAGTCATAAATTACTGCTAAAATGACTGCCTTTACATAACTCCAGAATGATCCTAAAATGAGATATCAAGCGTATTTCTATTGAATACAAATTTGGGTTAAAAAATATTACGAAAATATAACTTTGCAAATATTGCACACGTTCTTCTGTTCACAATACACACATTTCTATTATATCAAGTTAAGACTCATCTTGACTGCCCCACTGGAAGGAATATTAGTGTTTCCTACTTATTGGGTTTTCATCAATCTTAAATAAAACTCGGTGTGTCATGCTAGGTAAATGGCTTTCACTAATATAGTCCATTTATGATCCCGCACCCTTTAGGTTCTCATAATTCCCGCGGAAGCAAGTTCTGTTTGTGCAGGAACTTTAGACTTTATTAACATGTCGATGCAAGACAAAGAATGCATTTTTTTCCAGGGCAGGCTAAACGTTTAAGTGCCTTAAGCTGGCCTCCAAATTTGTTCTTACAATTCTAAGCAAACAATCATTTAGGCTTTAAACATAAAATGTCTTAGGCTATAATTATTGAATTGGAAGGTCAAAACGAAATTTGGATCTGAAAGTAGCCTGTTTCAAAGAGGGAATATAACCCTCTGCTAAATCCATTTTGGATGCCTCAAGAAATGGTTTGGGAAAGACTGGGTCACGGAAGCAGCATGAATTCAACCTAACCATAGAGGACCCCAATGAGAGAGTACTTACAGCTGAATAATTACACCATGCCAAAAAAATAGCACTTATGGGAGACTAAATAAAATACAAGACCGATTTGAAGGGGAGAAAATATCATTGTGGTTTAAAGAAAACATCAGGGGACAGATTTGAGAAATTCCCAATGACATATAACTAATGAGTAGTTGAGCTATAATTCAAATCTCGGTCCATCAGACTACAGAATGTTTGCTCTTTCTACTGAACCCTGAGTGTACCACACTATCCAAGAAAGAGCAAATGCCTTAGAGGCAGAAGATGCTTCCATTCTGGTTCCGTCCCTTGGTTGTGTGACCTTGCATGAGTTGCTTATAATGTTTCTGAGCCTCACCTCCAAAATGGAAATAAAAATGGGTGCGTGTCTCACAGACGACGGAAAGTACCGAATGCGATTTTTAAAAATCCTTCCACATATTTATTGATGCTTCTATGGTCCGGGCATTCTGCTAGGTTCTAGGAATACAACCATGAGCAAGTGAGGCATGTCCCCCCTTCATGAAGCTAACAACCTTGAAGAAAAGCCTGTGCACATCTGTATTATGGAATGTGAAACTCTAATGTTTCCCTAAATTTCTTGTAACACAAACATGTTTAATTGAAGTTCCACCTCAGTATAGAAATACTAATAGGCAAATGTCCAAGCTAGTGCTCTCACTATAGTTAGTGCAAGTTACTCTTACTGGTCAGAGGCTGGCCTTACCATGATTACACTTGTTAGACCTGGGCTGAGCCAAATGAAGCAAATATCAGGGAAAGGTAAAACTGGATGCCTCCATCATAATGACAATGTCCTTTTATCTCACAGTTGAGGGGGGCCAGCATGTTCAACTGAAAAACATCTTGAAGATACTTAGGAAGCTGGATGTACATGGAGTTATTTTATCATTAGTTCTGTATATATGAATGGGATGGAAAAGCATAAAAAAGATTCCCTAAATATGTTAGCCAGCTATCTATCTATTAATCTATTATTAATTCACTTCTACGCACTAAACATTTAATTGGTGTGCCCAATGGATAAGGTTCTCTGAGGGATACACACAGAAAAGGATACATAGAAAAAGAATGGTCCCTAGCTTTAACGGAGATTTCTAGAAAAATGTTATGGTGCTCAAGAGCTGTATCAGGCACAATGGGTGAGGTTATGCTCTGGTAACAAGCAACCTCCAGATCTCAGTAGCTTACAACAACAAAGGTGTGTCTCCCACTCACGCTGCACACTTATGCAGATCACTATGGCCGGTTCTCCTATTCATAGTCACTCAGGAACCCAAGCTGATGAAGGTTCCTTTCAACACGTACTTCCACGGCTGCTGAGACAGGAAACAGGGACTTGGTGAATCATGAAGTGCCTTTCAAAACTTCACTCCATAAAGGACACAAACTTCCGCTCACCTTTCATTGGCCAGAGCAAGTCCTCTGGCCCTGCTTAACTTCAGAGAAAGACAGGAGAACTAGAATACGTGACGAATGAAGACATGACAGCTATGGCAAATCATCCGGCTGGAGGGACGGAGCCATTCAGTGGACATATTCACGACCCCTATGGCATAATGCCTGGCATTTGAAGTTTGGAAATCACTGACCAGATCCAATTTCTAGAAGAGTGGGAGCTTAAATGTGGACTCACAGATTATCAGTGGGTCTGGCTGAACCTTGAGGGAAACAGTGACATTTTAAAAGTATGTCCTGAGGCAGGCTCTTCTGAATATTTCTATCAGTTACTTGAGTGGTGAAATAAAAGGCAAGTTGATTTAATTTGCACATGGTGCCAAATTGGATAGCTAACACCTCAGAGGATTGTATTATAATTCAAAGTGACCTTGAAGAGTTGGGGGAAAATGACGTTAAGAAAGAAGCTTGTGTTCAACAGTGATAAACAGAAGATTGGAATGAAAGGTCTACAAAATGGATGGTAGAAAAACTATATTGAGGTAATACTAGCCTATAAGTTGAATATATTCTGGCAGCTTAGCACTTTTACTTGTAAAGCCTTTGGTATGGTGGTATTAGCCATGTAAGCACTGGAAAATAGGCGTTCTCAGAATACTACTTTACTGGGGATCCACATTTTCAGAAATAAGAAATCAGAGCAAATTCAGAAGCAAAAGCAGAAATTTCCAAAAGACTAAGTGCCCTAGGTCAGGAGTGAGCAAACTGTTTCTGTGAGGAGCGAGATAGTAAATATTTTCAAATTTGCCAGCCATAAGCTTCTCTGTTGCAACTACTCAATTCTGCTACTGTGGTCCAAAACAGCCATAGATAATATGTAAATGAATGGGCGTGACTGTGTTCCAATAAAACTTTCTTTACAAACCAGGGCAGCCAACCTTGGGCTATACTTTGCAGACCCCTACTCTCTACATTATGAGAACTGTCCCAGAATGGCAAGGTACTCACATTTACTGCAAGTGCCCAGAAGGCAAGAGGGACCCTATTTTGGCCTAGTTCGTTTAATACTGCTTTCCACACAGGTGCTAGTGAATAAATTGATGAAATAAATAAAATTAAATTAGCCAAAAATGTTACTATACTGGTCTCCTTATTAAATATTCAAAAAGAATTGGACTATGTAATTCTTGAAAATGTCATAGAAATAAAATCCAAAATATAATTTACCTTCTCAATTTGTTAAATATTTATCAATTATATTGTCTTTTAGGTATAAAAATATTACTGGTGAAAAATATAATAAACCTTGAAAAGAAGGATTACAATAATGAAATTAAAGGGAACAAAACTTTGCAAAGCAGAATATACACATATAGCCCCTTTAATTTTTTTCCCAAGTTCTTTGTAACTAGCTGAGGTTGATAAAGCAGATCTTGTCTTAATTAGACACAGGTGAAAATGGAGACAAGGAGAGGTTAACTCAGTTGTCTAATGTCACCAAGCTAGTGATGATGGAGAAGAAAATAGGACCCGGGTTCCCCGGGTTTACAATTCTAGACCATGATAAACACCAAATGCACAGGCACTCGGAAAAGAGAGCCAATACGGAATGCAATGAAAATCCTGCAGCGTGTCTTTCTGGGTGCCTGGAGGATAGCCCAGCACTCTAAATATCACCTCTCCTTCCCTCCCCCAAGTGCCCCGCACCCCCTCGCTCTCCAATCTAGTCTGTTTTGCAGTCAACCCCACGGCCCCTCCCTCCTTTGATAAAGCCCTGAAATCTAAAGCCTAGTTATGGGTGATTGTGTGTGCAAACGCCCCTGAATCCCGATTCTGACTACTTCTTTCTCTCGCTCCTGACCCTTCCAGCTTCTCAGCCTCTGCACTTAGCGCGGGATCATTCTTCCCAATGGATGCCAGTGGCACTCTCTCCCCTTAACCCCAAGTCGCGACAACCCAAAGTGTCTCCAGACATTGCCAAATGTTCCCTGGGTGCTGGGTTGGGGTGCAAAACTGCCCCTGGTTGAGAACGTCTGAACTAGATCACTGTAGTTGCTTTTTCTTCCAGTGGGATCTTAGTTCCCCAACCAGGGACTGAACCCCGGGCCCAAGGCGGTGAAAGCATCGAGTCCTAACCACTGGACCGCCGGGGAATTCCCCGTAATTGCTTCTTAATTGCTCTCCCTGCTTCTGCCCTTGCCTCTCCACAGTCTATTCTTCACAGAGCATCCCAAACCATCTTTTAAAAATATACATCAGATCATGCCATCCTCTGCTTAAAACCTCTAGCAGGGGGACTTCCCTGGTGGCGCAGTGGTCAAGAGTCTGCCTGCCAATGCAGGGAACACGGGTTCGAGCCCTGGTCAGGGAAGATCCCACATGCCGCGGAGCAACTAAGCCCGTGCGCCACAACTACTGAGCCTGAGCTCTAGAAGCTGAGCACAGATTCTCCCCTAGAGTATCCAGAAGGGACGCAGCCCTGGAGACACCTTAATTTTAGCCCAGTGAGACCTGTGTTGGACTCCTGACCTAAAGACCTGTACAAAAATAATTTGGGCTGTTTCAAACCACTAAGCTTATGATAATTTGTTACAGCAGCAATAGGAAACGGATACACCTGGCATCTTCACAGCTAACCCCTAAAGCCTCAGAATTTATGCAAAAGTTTTCTCCAGGAAGAGGCCATCCGTGATAAATGACAACCCAAAAGGACATCACCACCCATCCCACCTCCAGTGGTTCCATCTCAATTGTCCTATTTTATCACCTTCATAGCTCTGATCACTATGTGACATTACCAAAAGGCAAAAACGATGACAAACTAAAAAAAAACAATAATAAATGGGGTGGTCTTTTTATCTGCCTTGGAACAGGAATGTTGGAGAAAGAACCAGGTTTGGATTAAGTAAAGAACGTTTATGTTGGATGAAAAGACATTCTTGACGGTAGTTGGAGTAATTGCACAATGAAACAGGCTGCCAAGAAGGGCCACGGAGGACTAGATCGTGGCAACACTTACAGAAGAGATGAGATAACTCAAGTCAGGAGAGTAGGTGGAGCTCAGCCGAGAGCATTTACTTGATGACCTGCTTGTTCTTCCTCCAGCTTGAAAATGTGTGTAGCACAAAGCAATGAATCACAGGACAACATCTGCATGTAATTGCATTTCTGTTCCAATAATAAATGTTTCAACTGCTATGCTATTTATGAAAGCTGTTATCATAAAGAGCCAAGTGGGGGAAATTTGAAACACAAACGCTTATCTTAAGAAACCTTTCCTTTGCAATTCAGTGTCCAAGTACCCAAACACCCAATTTGCTGTGGTATATGAATTGTCCTGGGGAGTTTCTGTTTTGAAATTCTATTTGAAAGTGATTTTTAGGTGTCTAAGTCCCTGTAAAAGCCCTTTCTGTCACCCATGGTTTTCGTAATATTTTTTTGAACCCGAAGCGGAACAAAGGCTAGAAAATTGTTCATTATTTCCCTCACGGACTCATCGTCTGAATTTTGGGCCCATGGTCGATGGGGGAGAGAAGGTGTTTTGCACCTTCTTTTTAGTCAAGAATGTTTACTCTCAAAACAGAAAACGAGAATGACAGATTCTCCCACCCACCTCACTCCCACAAACCACCCCACCCTCCAGGATTTGGGGCCTTTGAATAACTCGCGAAATGCCAAGACAGTTTAAAATTATTAACCACCAATATAGAAAAGAACAGGAAATAAGAGAAACTCTTATTTCCTCGGATCAGCCTGCCCCCTCACCTCCCCACGGTGGCAGATCATTTGCCCACAGGCCCTGGTACAGGAGAACCCGGCTCCTTCATTCAACAACCCCCACGCCACCAGTGCCCCCAGTGCCACCAGCAAAGGCTAGCAATCATTCTGGCCTTTTAAACTTAGCTTGGAGGGAATGCATGGTCCGCAAAATCAAGCAAGCTGAATTTTTAAACAGTTCACTTTACTTGCAGTTGCGTCTGTCAATTTGGGTAAAGCACGAAAACTCGGTCAAGCCACAGAGAAAATAAAGCCAGAGCTCTTAAAAGCCTGCCTCTTTCCATTTCGCTAGGCAGGTGTTTCAGGATGATGTCTTTGAGAGTTGCTCTTTTAATGAGATGGCAAAACACCATGCAGGAGGGAAAATCCTCAAAGAGCAATGAAAATAAGCAACTGTACAATAATAATTCTAAACAGCCCCCCCCCCCATTTCCCAAGGTCTGTATCTCTTAACTCCTACCTGCTTAGCTCTCACTACATTAGCACTGTTGACAACACCACAGTTGAATATCAAAATCAAAAGAACACTTCGAACATCCTTTTAGGAGGACGAAAATGTATCACAGCTTTCCGAAGTTATTTTTAAGTAACGCTTTAAAACCCAAATCGATAAGAGTGGTTGCACTATGGAGTGGTTAGTATCTAGGCTGCCTAAGATATCTCTTTTTCCCACCCAGGGACCCTGACCTATGGTATAGATGAGGTTGGAGACAGATATAGAGATTTTCATTCACTTAGCAAGTAACATGGATTAAATACTATGTGTCAGACACATTCATATTTGGGGGTAGATAACAGCAACCTAACTAAAGGTTGGAAGAGTTTCAAAAGTTATGTTATAGTGAAACATATAAAATATTGCATTTTCTTGTTTTTACATTAAGAGCAATGTGCATTTAGTGGCATTAGAAATCAACAAGAACACATTACCAGTGATAAGTGAGGGCGATAGCATGTTACGATGTGATGAAAAGGGCACTTCACCTCCTTGGTATCCTTCCCCAAACCAGGACCCCAGTCTAATCATGAGAAAACAGGAGATAAACCTAAGGTCTTAGCCCATTTGGGCTGCTATAACAGGATACCACAGAGTGGGTGGCTTATGAACAACAGAAATTTATTTCTCACAGTTCTGTGGGCTTGAAGTCCAAGATTAGGCTGCCAGCATGGTCAGGTGAGCACCTGCTTCTGAGCTGCAGACTTCTTGTATCCTTACCTGGTGGAAGGGGCTAGGGAACTCTGTGGGGCCTCTTTTATAAGGGCACAAATTCCAATCATGAGAATTATACCATCACATTGGAGATGAGGATTTCAACATATGCATTTTGGGGAGACACAAACATTCAGACTGTGGCAGCTAAAATGAGGGACATTCTATAAAACACCTGACCAGTACTCCTCAAAACTGGGAAGGTTTTGAAAAGGAAAGACAGAGAAACTCACAGCCCAGGGGAGCCTAAAGAGACATGATGACTAAATACAATGTAGTGCTTTGGATGGGATCCTGGAACAGAAAGAAGACATTTGTGAAAAAACTAGAGAAATCTAGATAAAGCCTGTAGTTTAGTTAATAGTAATAAACTGGTGTTGGTTTCTTAGTTTTCACAGAAGTGCCATGGTAATGTGAGATATTAACATTAGGGGAAACCAGGTAAAGAGTATAAAGGATCTCTCTGTACTTACTTTGAAACTTTTTTGTTAACCTAAAATTATTCCCCCCAAAGTTATTTAAAAACAAAACAAAACAAAACAAAACAAGAACAACAAAACAACATACCACATTCATTTTACACTGTGGCCAGAGAAGGAAAAACAAGACTGAGAAAAGATCCATCCAAGAAGGACAGAGACCAGAGGCAGGGACATACAAAGAGCAACAGACAGATACAGAAATAGATGGGTGGGCTCCAGGAGAGTGTTAGAACTCCACTGCCTTGTTATGCAGCTCCCTGCTATTCTCTTAAGCTACGGGGATCAGAGAAAAGGATCATTCTTTAAAAGAACTGAGAGGTTTGACATAGTTTGGAAACATATTAGCATACAGAGAATCTTCGCTGCCTTCTTCCATTTTTAAACGTTAGGTATTTTTTTCTACGTGGTTTTGAAGGTTTTGCAGGTGTGTCAATGAACAGCTTTGGTTTACCAAGTTTTTCAGGAACCTCGGAGAGACTGATCACCAAACTTTCAACACTGAAAGCTGTCATTTGCCAAAGAGTTGCTCTTTGAGAATGCCACTCTCTCTAGTGTCCCAATGCCACCAGGGATACATCTAGAATTGGTATTTGACTTAGTCCTAATAAGCACTTCTATTTAGAAATCAATCTAGTTCTTGGTCTACTTGGGAATATATATGACGGCAAAAAAAGAAGCAAAAAGAGAAAAAAAGATAGTAAAAAAAAAATCCCTAAAGTTAGGTTCTGTTTTTATGGTTGCACATATGAAGTCTCTGGGGTTCTCTTCTTAGAAGAGTTGTCCCAGTATTTCACAGGGGTTTCCCCGATCATTTAACCCCACAGTTAATCTGAATTAATGCAGGATAAGAATTTGTGCAGACCAGTGTGCACTCATTTACACTTTCTATGGTATTTTCTAAAAAGGACTTGAAACAGTATTAACAATAAGTGAGGATAGCCTTGACCAGGTTAAGTGTGAGAAATTAACAGCCAGTCAAAAGTATTTCATTAGTGTGCGCCCTATATCAGTCCAACCATGTGTTTCGTGGATGGGATACTCACACCTAGGTCTCCAAATCTTTTATTGAGCTTGATCGGAGAATCCACATACATATTACATGGAAGAAATCTCTATCTACAAACTGATTGAGATTTTGGTAATGGTTGCCATGTTGAAAATGGGAGAATAGGGAGATAGACCTGGGAAGACATCTCAGGGGACTGCATATTTCATCTTGAATTAATTTTATATCATAAATGTGAAGTTCTTGTGAGCTTGGATTTAAACTTGTATTCGGCAAATTACATAAACTCTTCAGCAAGAGCCAAAGTTCTAAAGTGCCCGCTTATATTTGTTTTCTTTTTCCCCTTAAACAGCATACCAAATCTGAATCTGATTAAGTCTGCTGAATTTGTTATCAGTGCTAGGAACTATGTATTCTGTACAGAAAATTAACTTCACTTAGAAATGCATGTTTTGGTGGTTTTACTCCTAAAAAAATGCTGATTAGAAAAGCAATAAATCCTGGGAGAGGCCAAACTTCATTTTTCCCAATAATGAAAACAAGGCTGGATTTTGAGGGATGAAGACACATAATGACTTTACATTAAATTTGCTGTCAGTAAGGGACGTCCTGGTTACTCTCTGCTGAGCACAGTACATGGCACTTAGTACACATCTAGCTTTCTTCCTATGTATCTATGTATCTACCTATCTAGCTAGCTATCTTTGTATCTATCTATCTGTCTGTCTGTCTATCTACCTGTCTACCTATCTATCTATCTATCTCAAAGTTTCTCAACCTCAGCACTACTGACATTTTGGATCAGACAACTCTTTGTGTGTGTGTGTGTGTGTATGTATGTGCATGTATGTGTATGGGGAGGGAGCTGTCCTATGCACTGTGACAGCCAAATATGTGTCCAGATATCGCCAGCTATTCTGGGGTGAAGGTGGGACAGAATCTCTCCTAGGTAAGAACCACTAATTATTTCTATCTCTATGTACCTACATACCTACAAAAAAAAAAAAAAATGAACGAACGGATTTTATAGTAAAACATCCAGGCTTCAACCTGGCATGACCAACTAAGAAGGTGAGGAAGATTAGTGGGATTTATCTCATATGAGAAAATGCATAATATATATCTATTATAATAATAAACTATAATACTATTGGGTTGGCCAAAAAGTTCACTCGGGTTTTCCCGTAAGATGGTGTGGAAAACCCGAACAAACTTTTTGGCCAACCCAATATGTAATAAATGCAAGACAATATTTTGGGATTCCCGTATGTTTCCCTCCCCTATGCCTTCTACCTACTACTCTTCTGCATACCAGGTGGCAACACACTTTTTCTGTGCACACTGCTTTCAGATATAGCTTAGAACACATAAGTCAATTGTTTTGCAAAATCAAGTTAGTAAAGTCATAGCAGATCATAATAATATGAAAAGCAAAGCTCATTTGATATATAAAAAAGTAGGCTTTTGAGGGGAAAAAAATGGGATTTTTTTTAATTTAAAAAGTTTTTCTTTAAATATTAAGAGCCAGGGCCCTAGCTGATTCAGACCACAGAAATTAAAAAAAAAAAAAAAAACAACCCGACCAAAGAGATTTGGTTTCTGAAAGCAAAGACAGTACTATCCTATTTCCCATCTAAAAGATGAGGAAAAGACAACTTTACGGGGTACCCTGCCCACTAACCCAGTGGCTTGCACACAGTAGGTACTCAATCATTATCATCTAAAATAAATTATGGTACATTTTTAAGAATATATAACTGGTATATCAATACTTCATTCTAAACTTTAATCATAAACAAGACCATAATTAGAATAACTTGGATCACTTTCTTTGAATCAAAAGCCCAGAGTCTGCATTTTCATAATGCACCAGACTCCTCCATACCACAGCTGAGTAGAACACAGACATTCAATTAGGAAGTAGACAGATGACCTTGGGTATGCCATTAAAACTCTTTGAGGCTCTTTGAGCCCATCATCTGTAAAAAGGGAGAGAGAACAATTTCTACCTTTTAGGGTTTCTCTGAAGATGAAATGAGATCAATAAGACCAAGTGCCTTATTATAAACACTTAGTCATTTGCTTATTGCTTAACGCCCCTGGAGACTGGCTTCCATGGTCAACAGCTTTGAATGCAGTACCAAAATTAATGTTCCTCCTGTGCTTGAATCAAGAACATATATGTGAAGCCTGCTGAGAAAATACATTTATACATGATATAAATGTAGATACAGTGGCAGCAGTGTATGCCTTACTCTTTCAAGGTAACTCTTCCATCCTATCCCTCCTTAAACAGAAAGAGGATGCATTTAAAAATATATGACTCCCTTTTAACCCTGACCATTGTTTAAGGGCCCCCAGGACACATAATCCCAGGAGGTGGACAGAGAGGAGATCAGCTTCAGCTTAAAGTCAAGACTGAACTGTTTGTCCAGAGCTGCCCTGGCTGACCCAGCTTACTGACCCTTGTCTAATTTCCAAAACATGGTGGATTTGACTATTCTATTCTGGGTTGGGTGACCACCGTTAACTCGACCCCTGGTGTAAGTGACCTCCATGGCCTCATTCTCTCACTGCCTCATTAATTCACTCGTTCCTTCTCTGATGAACTATATTCAAGTTATAGTTAAACAGTGACACTCAGTGTTGCGGAAGATCAAAGGATGATTCAGGAATTTACTGTGTGAACAATCTGTGCTCACGCATACACATATACACATAATACAGATGTATGTGACATAAGAAGAATCCAACTAATATGTTTCTAAAATTCAATGAGAAAAAGATTACAAATAGAGGCTTATGCAAGTCTTTGTTGAAGGGCATCTAATCTGGTCTTTGAGGCATGGACAGAATTTGGTCTTAAGGAGAGAGTGACTATATAGGTGTTCATTTTCTAAAACTTTGTTAAGCTGAACATATACGCTTAACTTTAAAACATTTTGGCAGACTCTTTAATCATCATGTTTCTAAAGTTTGCACTACATTCTCTGCTCTTTTGACCATTCCAAAATATGGTATCTGAAATCTATATTTTAATTAGGCTAACAAAATTATTTTGTCAAACCACTTCTAACAATAATTGGGGTGTACTGATGAAATGGAAAACCGGGATTGGGATTCATCCATCTAAGTCATCTAAAACCCTGAAACCAAGATAATTTTCCCAAAGAAATAGAATCTATAGTTCTCTTCACTTTCCTTGACTGAATATTTCCTCTTGTAACATATGGATAAGATTAGTGGTCTCCCTGAGGTGTGTGGCTATTAATGGGAGTTACTAGGGCAATTTGTTCAAGTACTTTAATGAGCCCAGTGTATTTGAGATCAGTTCAGGATATCTTTCTTCCATGGGCAGACTGACCAAGGGTTCAGGAACTAGTTCATCCATCACAGCATAAAGGGCCTTAGCAGAATCTACGTAATGGGTGGAGGGTGAACTACTTACCCACAGTCCCCTGGGGGAAATTGACAATTAGATTGGTAAGTGGCTTGGAGAGCCAGGGATGGCTGTGGGAAGGACAAAGAAGAAGAGGTGGAGTAAGATATAGGAGAAAGTCCAACTACCGAGAAAATGTTTCAGTGGCTGGTGGCCTTGGAGGGTAAGAGATTACGAATCAGGGGATCCAGGGGTTAAGCTTAAATATGGGGATTTGTATATTCTAGTTATGTTTCAAAATCAACTTATAATAAATGACACACACAAAATAGAACTGTTAAGGATAAAAGAGTAAGAACAAAATAATGAACAAAAGGAAGCAGTTGGATTAGAAAGCAAGTCAGCACAGTTATTACAACTGAACACAATTATTAGCTCTAAGACCCTGGTAGCCAAGGAAGAAAGGGAAACGAGACAAATTACACAGTTCACGTGACATACAGAAAGAGACAACCATTTCACCAGCATCAAGACATAGATATTTTATTCAATGGATCTTGTGGTAGACAGAATAATGGCCTCCCAAAGATGTTCATGCCCTAATCCCTAGACCTGTGAATGTTACCTTACACGGTAAAAGGGACTTTGCAGACATTATCAAGTTAAGGGTCTTGAGATGGAGAGGTTCTCTCACATTATTGTTGTGGACCCAATGTAATCACAAGGGTCCTTATATGGGAAAGAAAGAAGTAGGAGGGGCATAGTCAGAGAAGGAGATGTGATGATAGCAGAAGAGGTCTCAGGGGTGCCATTGCTGGGAAGAACCCAGGACCCAAAGAATGCAGGCGGCCTCTAAAAGCTGGAAAAGGCAAGGAAACAGATTCTCCTCAGAAAACTTCAGAAAGAACTAGCCCTGCTGAAACCTTGATTTTAGCCTAGTGAGATCTATTTTCAGACTTCTAACCACAAAGTTGTAAGATAATAAATTTGTTTTTTTTCAAACCACTAAACTTATGGTAATTTGTTACAGCAGCAATAGAAAATGAATACAGATTGTTTTTATAATGGATCAAGAGAAAAATCATTAAAATATAACTTTTAGCTCGCTTCTGTTGGAAGTAAAAATAATATGGCTGAGTTATATAACTTTCTGATGAGGCTGACTAGGTATAAGAATCAAGACTAGAGAATTTGGAGTGATTTCTAAACCAGGTACATCAGAATCTGAGATGATGATGAAAAATTCAGATTCCCAAGTCCTCCAGTCTTGCTAAACAGACTTTGTGGCTAGGACCTGGGACTCTGTATTTTTAACAAGCATCTATAGTAGTTGTCATTATTGCAAGCAAATTACTACACATTCAGCAGATCAAAACAACAGACATTTATATTTCCCAGTTTCCGTGGGTTAGAAATCTAGGCATGCCTTAGCTGGTTCCACTACTTCAGGGTCTCCTAAGGCTGCAGTCGATTCACCAGCTGGGGATGGGGCCTCATCTGAAAGTTTGACTGGGAAAGGATCCACTTCCAAGCTCACCCAGGTTGTTGGCAAAATTCAGTTATTTAAGGGCTGCTGGACTGGGGGTCTAGGTTCCTTGCTGGCTGTTGGTTGGAGGCTGCCCTCAGTTCCTTTTCAGACAGACCTCTCCAACATGGCAATTTGCCTTATCAAAGCCAGCAAAAGAGAGAGTCCACTACAAAGGCAGGGATTACAATCTTAGTAATGTTATCATTGAGGTGACATCCCATTACCTTTGCCGTATTCTGTTGGTTAGAAGCAAGTCACAGGTCCCACACACACTCAAGGGAGGGGATTACACAATGGTGAGAAAACCAGGAGAAGGGATCACTGTGGGGGTGGGTCTTCTTAGAGTCTTTCCACCGCAGCATTCTGGATAATGCTTGTGTACAACCAAGTTAGGAAAAGGACTAACCAAGGAGAATAAATGATTAGAAGAAAACAACCATTTCATTTGGGCTTTTGACAGGAAGTGGACATGAAACAATTCAAGACTGTGGGCTCTGGTGATATCTCAGCTGTGTCCTTTACATAAAAAAAAAATGTTATGGGTTAGCTCAGTGTCTGGACCTTGGAGACAGTCATTATCATTACCCCCAGGCCCCTCTCTGCTGCCAGCTCAGTTGCTCACTGTCTCTGAGCTGACCTCAACATCTCAGGGTAGCAGCTTAAGTGGGAGGGAGAGAGATGAAGGAATGAAGGGGGATTAATTGACATGGTAAGAGTGGGTCTCTGAAATTCATGAGTTTTGATTATTTTTACTTTCTTGTCAAAAAAATGTAAATTTTGTCCTGTTACAATATAAAGAGAATCCCTTTCACAATTTATGCAGTTGATTTTAAATACTAATCCTATTTCAAGCTCCATCACATTTTCCTCAAATATTGAAATGATAGTCTGGCAGAAACACTGGCATGTGCTTGCCAAGCCCTCCTGGGCACAAAACTAAACAATATTTCCCAGCCCCTTGCAGTGAAGTGAGGCCAAGGAATGGAGTTGGCCTGTGGCAAATGGCCTGCCTCCTCAAGCCTCCTGCTTGGTCCGTGAAACTCTCTCTTCACTCACCCCTTGGCCAGATATTGAGAACACAGCCAATGCCTCTGAGGCCCTAGTAGTGACGGAGCCACTAGAATGAAGGAAAATGGATCCCCAGACAACTACTCCCTTTCTACTGTCATTGGCCAACTGCGCTGGAGTCAAATGTGAGTAATCAACAGTTGTGGGAAGTCACTGTTCATTTCAGCAGCTGACATTGCTTACCCTGACTAAAGCCGTTGTATTATTTTCTTTGTAGGACAAATGTCACACGCTGGGTATAGAGGGACAATGTAACAGAAAAGGTCATGAGGGTGGCGATGGGGGCATACACCCTTTGTGTTCTTCCCTTCTAAACTACACATGACCCTGGATCATGCTACACAGACAGTTCTCTGTCTGTGGAAAATGAGGTCTTTTCTCAGTGAGTCTGACAGAGTGGGGCCTCCTATTCTGACTCAGACACTGATTCTAAGGGGGTTGACTGCCAGGAATTTACATACTCCCACCCAGCTGACTTGAAATCATGATACTACTAGAAGCCCCTGCTTCCAACCTGTGCCCCCAGACCAGAGAGCTTTTGTATTAATGCTAGTCTGGCCCAAGTAGAGGTTGGCTACAGCCTTTGCACACCCTTTGTGTAGTGGAAAGTTGGCTTCCACTTGAGGGTCCAGTGATGGCTCAGGCCCAAATGAGATGGCTCTCATTTCTACATTAACACACTAGCCTGTGCCATTAAGGTACCAGCCTGTCTTGTGTCAAGATCCAAGACTTACTTTTTTTTTTTTTTTTTAATTTTTTGGCTGCGTTGGGTCTTCGTTGCTGCACGCGGGCTTTCTCTAGTTGCCGCGAGCGGGGGCTACTCTTCGTTGTGGTGCGCGGGCTTCTCATTGCGGTGGCTTCTCTTGCTGCGGAGCAAGGGCTCTAGGCGCGTGGGCTTCAGTAATTGTGTCACACGGGCTCAGTAGCTGTGGCTCGCGGGCTCTAGAGTGCAGGCTTCAGTAGCTGTGGTGCATGGGCTTAGCTGCTCTGCAGCATGTGGGATCTTCCTGGACCAGGGCTCGAACCCGTGTCCCCTGCACTGGCCGGCAGACTCTTAACCACTGCGCCACCAGGGAAGCCCAAGACTTACATTTTTAAAAAGAAGAAAAAGACCATTGAAGCCAACTAGTAGCAAAGTTCTCGCTTTGCAATCACGAAGTTCTCGGAGGAAGCAACTGTTGGAAAATACACTGCTTCCCACTGAGCTTTTTAGAACAGTGATAATCATGATCATGGGCATAGCAACTACCAGGATAATAATGCCATTTAATATGTGTGAGGCCTTTGTGCTCAGTATATCATGTTTTGTACGGTTTTATTTAAACTTCTGAGATAAAGTATCAATATTAGTATTATATTGCCGTCTGCTGATAAGAAAAGTGACTTGCAGAGAAGTTGCCACACAGCTAATAGGTAGGAGGACCTGGGATTAGGAGGCAAATCTAATTCCAAAGGTGACATTATTAACTCTGTGTGTCTGTGTATGTGTATAATGAATCGATTTTATAATGATTAGACTTTATATATATATACACACACACACATACATATATATGTGTGTGTACTGAGTAATATTTAAACCATATAGATGTATGTGTATATATGTAATGAATAGACTTTAAACCATATTTATATGTATGTACGTACACGTATACGTATTTAATAGAATTTAAACCATATATGTATATACATCTGTGCATCGAATAGACTTTAAACTATGTATTGGGTTGGCAAAAAAGTTCGTTCGGGTTTTTGTAACATCTTACAGAAAAACCCGAATGAACTTTTTGGCCAGCCCACTATTTATATGTATGTGAGTGTGTGTGTGAGTGTGTATGTGAGTGTGTGACTGTGTATGTGTGTGTGTAATGAAACAGAGTCCCCAAGGAGGGAATGCTTACTTTGCCAATGCCCCAAAGCTAGTGACAGAGGTAGAAGTCTATCCTGAGCTCCCCCCATCTATAAAAGGGACCTTCCTGAAGTCTAAGTGTTAACCTTAAAGAGTAACTTCTAATAATTTCAGCATATGCTTGAAATGCTTTGCAAAGGGCCAGAAATATGCATCTCCTGCATCATGACAATAGAAAAGGCCATGAGATAGTCTAAAACTGGAGTGTCCTATGGATTATAATATTAAAGATTATTTCTAGAATTTATTATAATGCTGTATTTAAAATGCCTGGATTAAAAAATGAACACATGATATCTCATACAACTAATTCAGAACCTGTGGAACTTGTGAATTAATATGTATGCTAATTTTTAAAAGTATAATTCTTAAGGTTTTTTGATATAGAGGGTTTAAAAATATGTAACATCTTTAACTTTAGCCTGCACATACACAGAGCTTTGAAATATCATCTCCCATATCAGTTATGAACAATTATTTGGTAAAAATACTTAGGGCTTAGGCAGAAAATTCTCTTAGCTGATATTCAACTAATGCTTGCTTACTTATTTACTGAAGGAATAAATGAACAGATGACTGATATGAGAATCACACTACTGAACCTGAATGATAATTAAAGGTTATAAAGTATATGCCACAGATTTTCCTGAGTAAAACAAATTAGACAACACTATTTGTCACACATACAAGACAAATGTCAAGTTGCTAAAGGGAATCCTCCTACACTGTTGGTGGGAATGTAAATTGGTACAACCACTATGGAGAACAGTATGGAGGTTCCTTAAAAAACGAAATATAGAACTACCATATGATCCAGCAATCCCACTCCTGGGCATATATCTGGAGAAAACCATAATTCAAAAAGATACATGCACCCCAATGTTCACTGCAGCACTATTTACAACAGCCAAGACATGGAAGCAACTTAAATGTCCATTGACAGAGGAATGGATAAAGAAGATGTAGTACATATATACAATGGAATATTACTCAGCCATGAAAAAGAATGAAATAATGCCATTTGCAGCCACACGGATGGACCTAGAGATTGTCATACTGAGTGAAGTAAGTCAGACAGAGAAAGACAAATATCATATGATATCATTTATATGTGGAATCGTAAAAAATGGTACAAATGAACTTATTTACAAAACAGAAACTAACACACCATTGTAAAGCAATTATACTCCAATAAAGATGTTAAAAAAAAAACAAAACAGAAATAGAGTCACAAATGTAGAAAACAAACTTATGCTTACGGAGTGGGGGGGAGTGGGGGAAGGGATAAATTGGGAGATTGGGATTGACATATACACACTACTATATATAAAATAGATAACTAATAAGGACCTACTATATAGCACAGGGAATTCTACTCAGTACTCTGTAATGACCTATATGGGAAAAGAATCTAAAAAAGAGTGGAGGGGCTTCCCTGGTGGCGCAGTGGTTGAGAGTCTGCTTGCCAATGCAGGGCACACGGGTTCGAGCCCTGGTCTGGGAAGATCCCACATGCCACGGAGCAACTAGGCCCGTGAGCCACAATTACTGAGCCTGCGCGTCTGGAGCCTGTGCCCCGCAACGGGAGGGGCCGCGATGGTGAGAGGCCCGCGCACCGCGATGAAGAGTGGCCCCCGCTTGCCACAACTAGAGAAAGCCCTCGCAGAGAAACGAAGACCCAACACAGCCAAAAATAAATAAATAAACAAAGTAAACAATGCCTTAAAAAAAATTCAAAAAAAAAAAAAAAAAAAAAAAGAGTGGATATATGTATATGTATAACTGAATCACTTTGCCATACAGCAGAAACTAACACAACATTGTAAATCAACTATACTCCAATAAAAATTTTTTTAAAATGTTAACTGATGATAAACTTGGCAGTTTGGTTGAAAGTATGAATTAAATTCTGATATGGGTCCCTGCTGCATATTCCTCAGTTTGAGGACTGTCTTATGCCAACTCAGGATGCCATAACAAAACACCACAGACTGGGTGACTTAACACAAATTTATTTCCTCACAGTTCTGGAGGCTGGAAGTCCAAGATCAGGGTACCAGCATAGTTGGCTTCTGGTGAGGGCTCTCTTCCTGGTTTGCAGACGGCTGCCTTCTCACTGTGTGCTTACATGGTGGAGAGAGACCAAGTTCTCTGGTGTCTTCTTATTAGGGCACTAACCCCATCAATTGGGCCCCACCCATATGACCTCATCGAAATCTAATTACCTCCCAAAGGCCCCATCTTCAAACATCATCACATTGGGGGTTAGGGCTTCAACATATGAATTTTGAGGGGACACAATTCAGTCCATAGCATGGAGTAATGAGGTCGTGATTTAATTTTTAATTTTCTAGCCAACAGTTGGTTACATTCTAGAATTCTGTTACACTGACCTCATATCACAAGCCCCTCACAATCATGGTTGTGTAACAGGGTTTCTCAACTCCACCACTATTGACAGTAGGGGCTGCTGTCCTAGGCCTTGGAGGATGTTTGACAGCATGCTTGGCCTCTACCCACTGGATACCAGTAGCCTTTCCTCTAGTTGTGACAACCAAGATTGTCTCCATTCATTACCACATGTCACCTGAGGCGGTTGGGGTGGGGGGGCCTCAACTGTTCCGCTTGAGAACCACTAGTGTAGAAGAATGATGAGCACGTGTGGGACGCCTTCAGCAGGGAGCTGTAACCCCATGACCTGGATTCACTTGCAGGTATCAACATTTATCTGGGTGGGACTCAGGGCATTGACCTTCCTTTTGACCTTAGCTGGCTCCAAGCCTCTTTACAGGTATCCTGAAGTTAACTGGTGACCTGGTCCGATCTCTCCACCCAGTTTATTTTTTATTTTTTTTATTGAGATATAATTGACTTATAACATTGTGTAAGTTAGGGTGTACAATGTGTTGATTTGATTCATTTATATATTACAATACAATTACCACTGCAGCATTAGGTAACACCTCTATCACGTCACACAACTATCATTCCTTTTTTTGTGGTGAGAACAATTAAGATCTACTCTTTTAGCAACTTTGAAGTTTATAATCCAGTATCGTTGACTATAATCTCTATGCTGTGCATTAGATTTCCAGGACTTATTTATCTACTAGTTGCATGTTTGTGCCCCTAAACTACATCTCCCCCATTCCCCCACCTCCATCCCCTGGTAATCACCACTCTACTCTCTGTTTTCATGAGTTTGGCTTTTTAAGATTCTACATATAAGTGACATCATACAATACTTGCCTTTCTCTGTCTGGCTTATCTCACTAAGCATAACGCCCTCAAAGTCCATCTATTTTGTTGAAATTGGTAGGATTTTCTTCTTTCTCATGGCTGAATAGTATTCCATTGTGTGTGTGTGTCTACACACACACATACATAACACCGTTCTTATCCATTCATTTGTTGCCAGACAGTTAGGTTGCTTTCATATCTTGGTTATTGTGAATAATACTGCAATAAACATGGGAGTACAGATATCTTTTCAAAATCCTGTTTTCATTTCCTTTAGATATATAGCCAGAAGTGGGGTTGCTGGATCGTATGGTAGTTCTATTTTTAATTTTTTGAGGAATCTCCAAATTGTTTTCCATAGTGACTGTACCAATTTACATTCCCATCCATCCAGTTTACATTCTGGCCATATGGATAGAACTTTTTTTTTTTCTCGTCAAAATACCTAAAGTTTAAACTTTAATTCTCACCTAACTCTCCTGGGACCTGGCAGAGTTACTTCAAAAAAAAATGTACTACTATACAGGCTACTTTTAAAATTACTTAGACCAGAACAGATATTAAATATGATGCATTTCACTCTCTTGACATCGACAGCTATTAAAAAAAATTTGATGAGCATAAGTGTTTACATGTATCTTCTTTTTTAACAGAATCTCCAAAGCAAACAATCTCTTTTGCGGACACTTAGATGAGGTTTTAATAATGTTTCATTAAGATCTCCATAAGACTTGTAGCGACATTTACATTTTGTTTCAGTGCTAGAGGAATGAATTGTTTTTCCTCAGGGGAACAAGGCCTCCAAAAATACCTTAAGGGAATGCTTAAGGGAAACAGATACAAATGCTAAAGTTTCCTATTGCAGCCCAGAGATAAACTGAAGAACCTCTCTCATCCAAAGAAGCAAATGGAGTTAACTCCTGAATTTGCTACCAAAAATATATTTTCACTGATGCTCCCCGTGAGTTAAGTCAATCTCAAGTCCCCCCCCACCAAAAGCATTATGTAGTAAGTGGGCAGGTGTAGTTTAAACAAAGAAATACAAACAATTATGCCTCTACACGAAAAGAAAAGTTCTCCAAGTCATCCTTGGAGAACACTCAAGTGTTTCCTCACTGTGACTCAAGTTTCTTTCAAGTTTCTGTGTCAGATTTGCCAATGCTATTGTTGACAGAGTCCTCTCAAAACCAGAACATAACATTCTATGCTTATTCTCTCTTGGTCATTCTCTAATAAATTTATTTAGAACCAAGACATGTTATTCCAAGCTGCAAGGTCCTCAACACAGCATGAGAAATCTGGGTTTTCTTCCATCTGCCCCTTGTATCTTTTCTCTTAAAAACAGTCCAGTAATCCGATTTGAGCTTGCATTTTACTCGGGACTCTATCAGGCAGCAGAGAATTCAGTTTGCTCACTTGCTTCCCAAGAACCCAGGCTGAAAAAAAGTCTTGTTATTGTCAAAGCAGACAATTTGAAGACTTACAAGGCATTAAAAGGATAAGAAAGAAAATGAGGTCCTAGTCCTTCAACACGTGATTTCTCAGTTTTTACTCTTCAGTGGGAAGCAGAAGGTGACTTTGTTTTCAATACAAAGTAGAACTTAAAAAGAAAAACTTCTGTAAGTACGGAATTTTCTCGGTTGCCCCAGGGATGATTTTCAAGGGTACAGGAAAAGCACGTGTTACTACCGAGAGGATGTATTCCTGATCAATAGTTGATGCAAAAGCTTCTTTCTTGTCACCCCAACTTGCCCACGTTAAGCCTCACAGCTAAAACCACATGAGAGTGCCAGGATATATTTATCCCCCTCTATGCACAATTCTTAGCTTATACTGTTGGTTCAGATCATCTCCCTCAAGATATTTTAACCAGAAGAAATATTTTGCTTTAAACCAAGAGTCCCAGGTCTCAGCTTAAAATCAGTAATGTGCTGAGAACATTCTGTGGAGCAGCACTTTGCTACATCTGCCTACCAGCTGCCAGAAACGTAAATACAGAGAGCAAATCTCCTATCAGAGATGCAGGTAGTTTTGATATCTTAGAGGAGAAAAGGTAACACAGAGAAAAGCTGTCGAAACAGAGCGGGAAATTCCCCTTCTTACCTTGCCCTAGACATCCCTCACCCCTATCCCATGTTTTTAAAAGTCATCCTACAATTCAGAACTCGAAGCTCAGACTTCTCATGTTCTTGTTGTGGCTTCTGACCTTTCAGCTGACCCACTGATAACCCAGCATAAGAGAGATTAACTAACCATATGCTGAAAGGTTGGACCATCCCTTAGGGGGTATCGAACTACACGGAGAACTCTATGTCCTGGCAAGGGAAACACAGTCTAACCCAATTTTTTTTTTCACCACTACATGCATTTCACGGGCCTGGGAAAAATGGATCTTCTTACTTGTTTAACCAAACTCCATCAAAACAAGACTGGGTGTCGCCCAAACAACTAATCAGAGCCTGGATTTTATTGTGGCTCGAGGGGAAAGCAGAAAGATCATTGACATTTTCTTGGCTCTCAAGCTACATTAGGGGACCTCACAACCCAAACATTCCTCAAGGGATACCAAATGTCACTATAATTGATATGGAAAGGGGTATTAACTCAAGAACCCAGATATCCTCATTCTTGTTTTGGCAAATTGATTGACATAGATGAGGGTAGTCATCTACAAAGACATCGTGCTACACTTGTTCTTAGTGCCTTCTTAGAGTTCAGTCCAAAATATTGAGCTAGTTCTCAAAACCTCGCCTCTGATGTCAGAAAGCTTGCAAGGACTCTATGCATTATTATCAGCAGAGAGCTACCGCCGCTCAATCAAAAGGCAAGGGCTGCTATGTAACCTCCCTTCCAGAGTTAGAGATCACTGTCTTCCAACAAAGTAAACCTCCAACACGAGGAAGGCAAAGAGCCATAGTTCCTTTCTTAAAACCTCTAGGTCAAGGTGCCAAATTTTCCAGCCATCTCTCCCAATCATAGGTGGCATTTCCCAGTTTCAAGCGCTTATCTAACTTTTATCCCCACCGCCCCTACTTTGGTTCAAGCCATCTTGTCTTCCTTGCATAATTACATCAGACTGTTTTGTTTTGGCATTATTTTGGCAATTATTGAGGTATAATTTACATATTACAAAACTCACCCCCTTTATGTGTACATTTCAATGATTTTTAGTAAGTTCACCAAGTTGTACAACTATCACTGTAACCCAGTTTTAGAACATTGCCATCACCCCCAAAGAGATCCCTCTCTACTATTTACGGTTAATCCTTGTTCCCACTCAGAGGCCTTGGAAGGATTAAATGTATTACAATGTGTGAAGCCCTTAGGACAGTCCTCACTGAAAGTTAGTGACGACCAACGAATTCTTCATGTTTTGCCTTAGATTTCACTCCCTTTTAGAAGCTGTCTCTGATCCCATATGTGTGAGCTTGCTCCTTTAAATCAATGTTTCCATAATACTTTGTTCTTGTATCATGTTATCAATGCCATCATATTGCCATTTACTGGCCTGTCCCCTGGCAGTCTCTGACTTTTGTAAAGCAAATTAAACCGCTTCGATCACTTCTACCACATCTATCTCCCAGAGCATAACTCACAGTAAGTGCTCATTAAAATATTTGCTGAATTGAAAAACTGTGCTAGATGTTCTCTATATTCCATCCATTCTCACACCTTTCTTTGTCCAGTTTTCTCTGCCAGAGAGACTTCCATGGACTGTAGTATCCAGACTCCTGACCAGCTGCAATTTGGTTGGGTTTGGCCAAAAGGAGGATCTGGCAAGATTGAGCGTGTCATCTGATTCCTGTTGGGACCCTAACTGGTACAGTGACTGACCATAGCCATTATTATACAATTCACATTCCTGCTGGGGGGTTCGGGTGGCAGAGGTTGGGGGGGCCTCTTTGCTGTATTTTGTTGGAGAGGTGGTGGTGCGGGAGAAAATTATTTCATTATTAAAATAGCCTGCAATGTTTATAGTTTTTATTTTTACATGTATACATGTCATTTGCCATATGCCAGCATGTGTTATTGCCAATGGTTTCCATATGGATTGTTCTTAAAGCATTTTACTGGTGGATCTTGCTACGGTGCACTCTGCAGTGAAGACTGGGTAGTAGCATGTGATTAATGGAAAATAGTAGTCCACCTAGAGTGCTAAGACTCTTCAAGTATCATGATTCTTTCTGGTTCCAGCTAACAGTACATTTCCCACGCAATTACTTCTAGTTCCATTTGAAAAACAATGCTGATATGTGACGCCATAAGTTCCATTACAGCAATAGGCTGTAGACAGCCATGTATCAGACTCTGAAACCAGGGAAGATCTGTAGGTCCAAAGACCACCACCCACACACCTGTGTGTCTTATGTTGATCTGTTAACATCTGTTGAGCACACACTCCTTACAGAGCATGGTCTTATTTGCTCAGTTCCATAGAAATAAGAGGCTTGGACTGAACATTCAAATAGTTTATCATCTAACTATGGCTTTGTGTCAAGGAGCTGTCTTTTATACGCATGCATATGAACGTAGAGTTATAAACAATCACCCACAAGGACCTGGCATTATTATCCCATTTGCATGATTTAAAATGTTTCTCTAATATGATCAAAGCTCAGATTTCAAAAGCCCTAACTAAACTCTTTTGTTGAAGCCATCAAAATGTGTCACGCACTCAATGTGAGAGGCTACACAGAGGAATTGGTGAATTTATAAAACTGTGTACTCTAAAAAAATAGCTGTGCTACTTTCCTATGGCTGCTGTAAAAAATTACCACAAATTTAGTGACCTAAATCAAAGCCAACTTATTATTTTACAGTTTTGGAGGTCAGAAGTCCAAAATGGGTCTCGCTGGACTAAATTCAGGGTGTCAGTGGGGCTGTGTTCTTTCCTCAGGCTCTGGGGGGGGAATCCGTTTCCTTGCCTCTTCCAGCTTCTAGAGGCTGCCTGTGTTCCTTGGCTCGTGGCCCCCTTTTCCATCTTCAAAGCCAGCGATGGCTGGCGAGCCTTTCTCACATCAATCATATCACTCTGATGTTGCTTCGTCCTCACGTCTCCTTCTCTGCCTCTCCTGTCTCCCTCTTTCGCGTATAGGACCCTTCTAATTACACTGAACTCACCTGGATAATCCAGGATCATCTCCCCATTTCAAGATTTTAACTAAATCACATCTGCAAAGTCCCTTTTGCCATGTAAGGTAACATACTCATAGGTTCCAGAAGTTAGGATGTGGACATCTTTGGGGGCCGTTACTCTGCCTACTACAGCACCTATTAAATAATTATTTAACATTTTAGAGACCTTTGCCTTTGCAGTTATAAATAATGAAACGTGGTGGAAATTAAAACTATTTTATGAGTGTTTTAAATTTTGCCCTATAGACACACAAAAAATCCCTAGACACATTCTGTTGCTTTGATGTCGTTACATATTAAATGAGTATAAAAATAACCACTTCAAAGGGTTTAGATTTTTGAATTTTAAATTAATAATGCAGGTAAAGTTACTGTTACAGAGAAAGTGCTTGAAATAGTCCCCAGTTATTACACACCATTTTAATACATATCATTTTCCCTGAGTTAGGAAACACAAATATTTCAGTAGTAATAATGATAACCGTTTAGGTTTCAGATGTCATTTTGTGATTTGGAAAGCCCCATGAAACGATTTCAGTTTGTATCCTCTCATCTTCAAAATTAATACAGGAGAAACACAATTTTTGAGCCTACATATAATTTTTACTTATATGTAGTTTGGGGTTTGGCTTTCTACAAGATAGGAACTAGAAAAATTTTTTGGCTTCTGTGGTCGAAGCTAGGAATTCTTCCCCCAAATAAAAAGCCAACGATCATATGTGATTATCCATTTGAGCAACTGAGAAGGTAACTGCAAGATTTGAAGAAGGCCAGGTTGGACTTAGCACCGTGAAGGTTATCATAGCAGTGTATTGTACTGAAAACAGTGAAGTAAATGGCTACCCAACAAAACTTATATTGATCAAAAGGTTAACTGATTGCCTGGTTAAGGACAAGGGTGGTGTAAACAGAAAGGGCGCCTGCTTTTGTGGTGCCTACATTCTAATGGAGGATAAGAGGGAAATAATATACCAACAGATAAGTGAGCCAATATAGGAACAATATAATTCCAAGAAAGGTAAATGCTATGGTGATGGTGACAGGATGGGCTGTGTTTGCGGGAGAGGGGAGACAACGCTAAGGGAAGATGTCTCTGGAGAGGGGACATTTGAGCCGTCATTTGATGATAAGCAATTCACGCTGTATGTTCTTAAGAGTCTGGATCCCTACGGTCCCTCTCTTCGTCTCCAAAGTGAGGCGTGTGTACTACTGAGAGTGAGCAAGTTAATCAGTTGGAGAACAGGCGGAAAGATGAAAACATCTACTTGTATTTATTTTAAAATAGAAAACAAGATAGAAATTAAAAATTGGTATTATTTAAATTTTTACTTTGGCACCCTACACTTGGCCCCTATGACAGAGAGCCACTCTCCCTCTGGAGTACTTCAATGTATTGCATTTTATAAGACCCTATTAAGTGAACTTAAAATGTTATTGTCGGGCTTCCCTGGTGGCGCAGTGGTTGAGAATCTGCCTGCTAATGCAGGGGACACGGGTTCAAGCCCTGGTCTGGGAAGATCCCGCATGCCACGGAGCAACTAGGCCCGTGCGCCACAACTACTGAGCCTGTGCGTCTGGAGCCTGTGCTCCGCAACAAGAGAGGCCGCGATAGTGAGAGGCCTGCGCACCGCGATGAAGAGTGGCCCCCGCTTGCCACAACTAGAGAAGGCCCTCGCACAGAAACGAAGACACAACACAGCCAAAAATAAATAAATAGATAAGTAAATTTAAAAAAAATAATAAAAATAAAGTGGAAAAGAACAACCTTCAAAAAAAATGTTATTGTCTAATTTTAACTAGAATAAACCTCACCTAATGGACCAATGGTCTTCAAAGTTTTCTGGAAGGAAACCATGGGTAGAGGTAATACTATTAATGCAATTTCAAGCTAATAAGAAGAAAATGCCAGAAGCAACTCTTTCTCTCCTCCAAGTAGGCCATCGTCAGCCACATTATGACTCTTCATTCAGAGCCAAAAAGAACTCAGCCACAAATACTTAACATTATCAAGAAATCCATATAAAACATGTATTGACAACCACTTCCATTGTAGACAAACCGTACCTAGCCTTTCCGTAGGATGAAGCCATCACAGTGAGCAACACATCTCAAAACATACCGGTTCCTGATTCATGTGTATAACATAAATTAATATACATATATTTAGGTTTTGTGTGCATTTATTTTTACTTCTAGACTCGCATAGTCAAACATGCTTTGCGATCACCGTCCTAAACTATTTGATAGTTTATGGCCCTTGTCAGCGACTGTCAGCAACCATATATGGGACAACCCAGCTTTGAACTCTGAAACGAATTTTCAAGATGGTGTGAAGTTTTGAGCATAATCAAAGTGCCAAGAATCACATAATCCAGCAGAATCTGGGTGGAGCAGCAATTCCCTAGTGCTTTGGAAGGAACATTCCAGTTCCAGCTAGAAGCTGCAGGGAATCTGAGCCAATCCCTGAGGCAGCGCTCTAATTCCTATGCCTTCAGTTCATACAGGATATTGGCCAAGATTCCTCTGCAGCTCCATTCCTCAAAAATAGAGTTCCGTGAGTCTACACAGGGTCTGATCAGTGACAAGTTTTATGTGAGTGAGTGTGCGTTTGTGTGCATGCATGCACACACGTGTACCAAAGTGAGACCAACCAGGGTTTCCTTTGACTCTTTGTGATTTTGTCAAACACCATTGAGATACTTTGATGCTTGGATAAAGTATTTCATAAAAGACATTGTTACTTTCTTTGGTCAGTAGCCAAGAAAACCCAAACTGTAACTATAGGCATGTTGACCTAAAACAAATAGACTGCCAGATATTTCTCTAGCAAAGATGGGTTTATTTGGGATCAGCAGAGAATTGCGATTCAGGGTCTGCAACCATGGTGAGCCACGTGCAAGTCCCCACATGGCAAAGGAAGAAGGATGCTTTCATAGAGGGAAAAAGGAAGTTGGGAGGGCTAGAATAAATGAAGAGTCCATGGCTTTTCATTGGCTCAACCCTCGCCATGAAAGAAGAGGAGTCTTTCTTCTTCCTGCTGGGCCCTACTATAGTCACAGGGCATGAGAGCGCCCCCTTCTTGTCTCCCAGCTCTATTTAACTGAGGTTTCTGTTTATTACTTTTACAGACACCAGAGAAAACCATACTTCGAAAAGATACATGCACCCCGATGTTCACTGCAGCACTATTCACAATAGCCAAGACATGGAAGCAACCTAAATGTCCCACGACAGAGGAATGGATAAAGAAGATGTGGTACATATATACAATGGACTATTACTCAGCCATAAAAAGGATGAAATAATGCCATTTGCAGCAACATGGATGGACCTAGAGATGATCATACTAAGTGAAATAAGCCAGAGAAAGACAAATATCATATGATATTGCTTACATGTGGAATCTAAAAAATGATACAAATAAACTTATTTACAAAATGGAAAATAAATGGTTACCAAAGGGGAAAGGTGTCGGGGGAGGAATAAATTAGGAGTTTGGAATTAACATATACACACCACTATATATAAAATAGATAATCAACAAGGACCTACTGTATAGCACAGGGAACGCTACTCAATATTCTGTAATAACCTATATGAGAAAAGAATCTGACAAAGAATAGATATATATATACGTCTAACTAAATCACTTTGCTATACACCTGAAACTAACACAGTATTGTAAATCAAATATACTCCAATATAAAAAATAAAAAAACTGCATTAAAAGGATGTATGGACAATGAAAAAAAGTTAAATGTTTTTTTTTTTTTTGCCAGTTTTTATCTTGTTCATTGTTTTAAACATCTTTATTGGAGTATAATTGCTTTACAATGTTGTGTTAGTTCCTGCTGTACAACAAAGTGAATCAGCTATATGTACACATATACCCCCATATCCCCTCCCTCTTGCATCTCCCTCCCACCCTCCCTATCTCACCCCTCTAAGTGGTCATAAAGCACCGAGCTGATCTCCCTGTGCGATGCAGCTGCTTCCCACTAGCTATCTATTTTACATTTGGTACTGTATATATGTCAGTGCTACTCTCTCACTTCGTCTCAGCTAACCCTTCCTCCTCCCCGTGTCCTCAAGTCCATTCTCTACGTCTGCAACTTTATTCTTGTCCTGCCCCTAGGTCTGTCAGAACCAGAGTTAAATGTATTTTTAAGTTATGTTTCCAGTTTACTCTAATGGTATTGATGAAATAATTTGCAATTTTGTTTGTCCTTAAGTATAGGAACTAAATACATCATGTAGCTGAGTCCTTTTTCGCCATGAATAAAGAAGCAATGTAGCTGACGATGGCCTATGATAAAAGGCAACTGCTAATCTTTAAGGATTTCTTCATGATTAGATTGTGGATGCTTCATCATGTACAACAGAATGCATTCGCGGGAGAAAAAGGACACTAGAAATTCAAAGGTGCCCCAGACCTACCATGTCCTATATTTCACATTTATCAAATTACTAACTGTCCTGTCAAAGGATTTTTCTCTCACTCCCTTTGCCTGTCCCCTTTGTCCCCTCTTCAGTAAGGCAGGTACACCCACTTTTGGAATACAGACTAACTCATCCCAGAAATACGAGCAGGGTAGAGTTACCTAAGACTCAGCTGGTCATGGTGCATTTCATTCTCATTTTTCATCTATATCTCTACCATCCCATGCTCTGAAGTGTAATACTACAGAAAGAACATTAATAAAAGCATCTTGGGCATGTAAATCTATGTGTGAGTGTGTATGTTTTGGTCATGGTGACCACTATCTCCGAGGAGGTGGATAACTTCATTTGAGCTTTGATGGTGCTGGTGCTGGTGCTAGTGGTGGGTGAGCATGTATGCGTGCAAAAACATTGGCAGAGGAGGAGGGAACAGGCTTTCATAGAAGACCCTTTCCCGTACTGTGGGAAAGAAGACAGAGTCGAAGCCTCTTGAATTACTAAACAAATACTATTGAGGGCCCATCCCAGACAAAGGAAACTTAGGAAACTGGCTTGAATGATCCATGAAAACTCTATATTCGGACCTGATTATTTGTTCCTTGGAAAATCTCTTCTGTCCCTTTCTTATTTTTACCACATCTACCCTGAAGGTAGATTCTGTACTTTAGGTTCAGGGAATCTATGAGTTCCAGATCGATTTTAATAAAAATATTTCTAGTTCTAAGCAATTTGGGGGTCAGTAACAAACTAGCCCCCATCTGGGTGAAGTGGCCAGCTCAGAGGGGACCTCACAGATTTGATCACCTTTGAGAAGGAAAGGGGTGGGCCTGGAGTCTCTCAATCACCTTGGCCTCCACTTTCTTCTCCACAGAGACCTACTTAGACACGTCCAACTTTGAATACTGAGGTTGTAGTGGATTTCCTCTATAGAGGTCAACGTCCCAGGGGGCTTCAAAAGCCCAATGTCCTAAACCAAAAATACAGAAAGCCAAACACCCCCCTGCTCTTGTCATCACAATAAACATGTGCCACAATAGGATGGTTTAATTTTTTTTCCATGTGGAAGATTTTATTAAGTTTAAAGTAGACTGGGTACACAGTTCTTTCCTGCAGCTGCAGTTTATGATGAGGGTAACCCAAAACACATGACCACATGATAAAACAATGTAATGCAGCGCTTCAAGAATTCCGAGTGGACAGAAGGTTGGAAAGCGATCCTTTGTGTAAATAAGAGCTGGCCTCACATAACGGTAGATGCTTGTAGATTTAAAAATCCAAAGAAACATGTACTTTCCCCAGGATGTCATTCTCAGGATACTAAACACGATTCCAAATGCTTTTACACAAATACTGTCATGTGAAGTGCTTGGATGTCCATCATTCTCCAGTACTATCTATTTGAACAGAATGTCAACCTGGAACTCTCTGGAAGGGCTTTTTATTTTTATGAGAGTAAATTCAAAAAAGATTCCAGCATTTCTCTTTCTTCTTGATCTTGCTGTCAGGTCACCAACCAATTGCTTCTTTCTGATGTTAGCCCAAGTGAAAGAAACTTCTTAGATGACTTTTGCAGGTTCCTCATCTCCCTGCAACCCATTGCCTCTTTTCCTGGCCAGTCCAGATACATGTCTTCAGA
This sequence comes from Balaenoptera ricei, assembly GCF_028023285.1. Taxonomy (NCBI): domain Eukaryota; kingdom Metazoa; phylum Chordata; class Mammalia; order Artiodactyla; family Balaenopteridae; genus Balaenoptera; species Balaenoptera ricei. Next base: position 8,530,980 of record NC_082660.1, read on the forward strand.
CCCTCCACGGAGGTACAACTTGTAGCACTGCCCCTTCCACTATCACCAGCGACCTGCTCCAGCACTTAGGAAACTTTTGCAGAATGTTCTTTCTTGCTCACAAGTATAATCCTCTCATAATGCATGAAATATTAAGAGACAAAAATAGCATTTTGGAAAACATTTTGGATGACATATGCAGGAATTGGACTAAGCATGAAATGGTGTGATTTACTGGAGAGAAGACATGCTCTTCAGTTAGTAGCCTTGATTCACGGCACTCACTCTGCCATTCACCAGCTGGGGGAACTTGGCCAAGTCATTTGGCCTCTCGAAGCCTCATGATCCTCCTCATCTTAAAAGGGACCAAGAGGGCTTCCCTGGTGGCGCAGTGGCTGAGAGTCTGCCTGCCAGTGCAGGGGACACGGGTTCGAGCCCTGGTCTGGGAGGATCCCACATGCCATGGAGCAGCTGGGCCCGTGAGTCACAATTGCTGAGCCTGCGCGTCTGGAGCCTGTGCTCCGCAACAAGAGAGGCCGGGATAGTGAGAGGCCCGCGCACCGCGATGAAGGGTGGCCCCCACTTGCCGCAACTAGAGAAAGCCCTCGCACAGAAACGAAGACCCAACACAGCCATAAATAAATAAATAAATAAATAAAGTGTAAAACTTATTTAAAAAAAAAAAAAAAAGGGACCAAGAATATCTCTCTTACCAACCTGCAGGGTGCTTGTAAGTATTGGATTATTTGTAAAGTGGGTTATATTGGATTATTTGTAAAGTGCTACAAATAAGTGGGTTACTTACTGGTATCCAATGACTGGTTTCTGTGCTAAAGAAAGTTAGAGGTACTTCTAGAGATTATTTGGTAAAACCAGTTCATTTTCTAGATGAGTGATCTGAGGCACAAAGAAGAGAAGAAACTCAAAGTTTGTCATGGTTACCTAGTAGATGTGTTTTCAAGATACACAAGAATGACACCAACAATTGTGTCGCCCTGTGTACTCACTCACTGTGATAATCTCCACGATATCTATTCAGAACCAGTTTAGAGAACATGACAAGAACATTTCTTTTCCAGCTACTCCTTTCAAACATTCTCTGTTCCAGCTCCCTTCTCCTTCCTCCAAGATATCCCGGGCAGATCCTTTAGTTGCCTGCCTATTCTGATATTTGAAAATGCCCGGGCCAGTCCAGTTTAAACTTCAATCTCATATTCAATTTATCATGAACTCTTTCTCTGGGTGCCCAGTACGGGGCCTTGGCCTGAAGGGTTTTGAATAGGGGGAGAGATTTTTGACTTCTTTCATACTGCCCTCTTCTGGGTTCTTTCCTCCTGTTCTGTATCAGAGCCTAGGGAGAAAGAACAGGGGTGGTGGTACCTGGGGCAGACATCCCCGATAGAAGAGGGCTTTGCAGTCTTCTCTGTTGACTATTCCTGCTCCTCCTCAGGGGCCTCGTGCATGCATGAAACCAAACAGTCCCTCTGACCTGAGGCTCATGGATATATTTTTCTAGAAGCACCCTGGGATGGATGCTCCCACCACACAGTTCTCATGCATGAAGCATATACTTCAGCTTGAACCCACTGCAAATATTGCCCTTGGCCAAATAGGCAGCCATCATGAGGTGATGACTCAAGCCCAAGTACATTTCTTTGTGTCTGTTTGACTCGTGGGAAAGCCAAATGTCCAGGTTCACCCAGAATGAGTGCTCCTTGGTCTCTGTTTTGCTATCTCTCTACATTGATTGCCATGCTCCTCAGTCCCAGAGAAGAAATCAGCAAGTCCGTTACACAGGCAAACAGCCAACTATGGAATTAAATGACATACTTCATCTCTAATAATGATGCTCTAGAACCTTCTCCAGCACTTGATTTAAAATTTAGAGATGTTCTCTGATGATTCTCCAGTGTATTCGCAGTCTTCTACCCATACAGGTTGAGGGAAGTGGTGAGGAAATTGCAGCTATTTGGGGCCCCCCAACTCTCATTGAGTTCTATGGACTTTGTGAATTGAAAGTGGGAATATTTGGTGCCTGCTGTTTCCATTCTGGTGTCTTTATCCGCTCAAATCTGTTAAGCCCCTCTAGTAAATTTTTCATTTCAGTTATTATACTTTGCAACTCCAGATTTTCTATTTGGCTCCTAAAAAATAATTTCCAGCTCTTCATTAATATTCTCTATTTGGTGAGATATTCTCATACTCTTCTTTAGTTCTTTAGACATGGTTTCCTTCAGTTCTTTGAACATATTTAAAATAGCTGATTTAAAGTCATTGTCTAATATATACACTACCAAATGTAAAATAGATAGCTAGTGGGAAGCAGCCGCATAGCACAGGGAGATCAGCTCGGTGCTTTGTGACCACCTAGACGGGTGGGATAGGGAGGGTGGGAGGGAGGGAGATGCAAGAGGGAAGAGATATGGGAACATATGTATACGTATAACTGATTCACTTTGTTATAAAGCAGAAACTAACACACCATTGTAAAGCAATTATACTCCAATAAAGATGTTTAAAAACAATAAATAAATAAAGTCATTGTCTAGAGACTTCCCTAGCGGCACAGTGGTTAAGAATCCACCTGCCAATGCAGGGGACACGGGTTCGAGCCCTGGTCCGGGAAGATCCCACATGCCACGGAGCAACTAAGCCCATGCGCCACAACGACTGAACCTGTGCTCTACAGCCTGCAAGCCACAACTACTGAGCCCGCGTGCTGCAACTACTGAAGCCCGCACGCCTGGATTCCATGCTCTGCAACAAGAGAAGCCACCGCAGTAAGAAGCCCATGCACCACAAGGAAGAGTAGCCCCTGTGCACCGCAACTAGAGAAAGTCTGCGCAGCAACAAAGTCCCAATGCAGTCAAAAAAAACCAAACAACAACAACAACAAAAAACCAAAACCAAAACCAAAACAAAAAAAGCCCTCATTGTCTAGTAAGGCCAAAATCTGGCTTTCTCAGGGACAGTTTCTATTGACTGTTTTTTTCCCCTAGTGGATGGTCCATACTTTATTATTCCTTTCCATATCTCATAATTTTTTGTTAAAAATGAGACATTTAAAATAATACAAGGTAGCCACCCTGGAAATCAGATTCTCCCCTTTTCCTAGAGTTTGTTGTTATTTTTTTGTTGCTATATTTGGGTTTTGGTTTCTTGTTTTTTTTTTTTTTTTTTTGGTGACTTTTCTGAACTAATTAAGTCTGTATTCTTTGTCATTCAAAGCCACTAAACTCTCTGCTCAGTTAGCCAAATAGAGCTCTATTCACTTTTCTCATACTCTGTCAAACTACAAGAGAGATGAGTCATCCAGGGAAAGAAATATTAGTAAGGGAATTAGACCCAATGATAATATCTACATATGCCTATATATCTATATCTATATCCTTTAGGCTGAAAGCTGAGAATGTTCAAGGAGTGAGTGACAGCAGTAATTTTAGAGATGCCATACCAGGACCTTAACTCCATTACTGATCATTAGGAGCCAGGGACGACTTTGGGCAGATGCAGAAGAAAACTTTGACTAAGTCTAGACCTATACTGGAAATGCAAGATGATGCCATTTCCAAGAGTGACAAATTTAATATAGTGAAAAAAAGTACATTTCAAAACTATTACAGTGGGTGGATGAAGTATAAATATGACACTAATTAATGTATTTGCCTCCTATGTCAACCTGTGGGTCTGGTATGAACATTCTAGGGATCTCAAAGTTCACCAATAAGGATTATTCTCTTAATCAAAAACTTAGTCCAAGATGCAATTTTTTTCTTAGGTCCTGAAGGATGACTCCAAGGTAGAGAAATCACGAGGGCTGTCGTTCCATCAGATTCCAGCTCACTATTCTTCTAGCCTGCCTTTGCTTTCGTTCTGGTGGTAGAGATTTCTCCTGTTCACACATATCTGTGTCTCCTCTCCCCTAGAGCTATGTCCAGTTGTTCAGAGTCATGTGACTAGTAATAGCCAATATGCTGTGGGAAGAAGTGACTTGTGTCATTTCCCAGCTGGGGAAATTTATTGTCATTGTGAGACCCTGCAGCACTCTCTTGCCACTGCTGTCATGACTGGTGATGTTCCACATGTTGGTAAGTCTATTAGCCTGGGTTCCAGAGGTAGAATGACATAGAGAAGCACCCTTTACAGACATCTGCTATTTATCAGATGTGATTTAAAAAATAAACCTCAGACCAAGCACAAGTACTGAAATTGAAACTGTGATTTAAAAACTCCCAACAAACAAAAGCCCAGGACCAGATGGCTTCACAGGCAAATTCTATCAAACATTTAGAGAAGAGTTAATACCTATCCTTCTCAAACTATTGCAAAAAACTGCAGAGGAAGGAATACTTCCAAATTCATTCTATGAGGCCACCATCACCCTGATACCAAAACCAGACAAAGATACCACACACACAAAAAAAGAAAGAAAATTACAGGCCAGTATCACTGATGAACATAGACGTGAAAATCCTCAACAGAATACTAGCAAAGCAGATCCAACAATATTTTAAAAGGATCATACACCATGATCAAGTGGGATTTATCCCAGGGATGCAAGGATTTTTCAATATTGACAAATCAATCAGTGTGATACACCATATTAACAAATTGAAGAATACAAACCATATGATCATCTCAACAGATGCAGAAAAACCTTTTGACAAAATTCAACACACACTTATAAAAACTCTCCAGAAAGTGGGCATAGAGGGAACCTACCTCAACATAATAAAGGCTATATATGACAGACCTACAGCTAACATCATACTCAACAGTGAAAAGCTGAAAGCATTTCCTCTAAGATCAGGAACAAGACAAGGATGTCCACTCTTGCCACTTTTATTCAACATAGTTTTGGAAGTCCTAGCCACGGCATTTGCATTTCTCTGATGATTAGTGATGTTGAGCTTCTTTTCATGTGCCTGTTGGCCATCTGTATGTCTTCTTTGGAAAAAAATGTCTATTTATGTCTTCTTCTGCCCATTTTTAATCAGGTTGTTTGTTTTTTTGATATTGAGTTATATGAGCTGTTTGTATATTTTGGATATTAACCCCTTATCATGAAATCCTGCCATTTGAAATAACATGGATGGACCTAGAAGGTGTTATGCTTAGTGAAATAAGTCAGACAGAGAAAGACAAATATTGTACGTTATCACTTACATGTGGAATCTAAAAAATAAAACAAACAAATGAATATAACAAAACACAGACTCACAGATACAGAGATCAAACTGGTGTTTACCAGTGGGGAGAGGGGCAAGATAGGGGTAGGGGACTCAGAAGCACAAACTACTATGTATAAAATAAGTAAGCTACAAGGATATGTTGTACAGTACAGGGAAATATAGCCAATATTTTATAATAACTTTAAATGGAATATAATCTATAAAAATATTGAATCACTATGCTGTACACCTGAAACTAATATTGTAAATCAACTATACTTCAATGAGAAAATGATAAATAAGTACTAGGGATGTAATGTACAACATGACAAATATAATTAACACCGCTGTATGTTATATATGTAAGTTATTAAGAGAGTAAATCCAAAGAGTTCTCATAAGAAAAAAAATTTTTTCTAGTTTTTAAATTTTGTATCCATAAGAGAAGATGGATGTTCACTAAACTTATTGTGGTCATCATTTTATGATGTATGTAAGTCAGACCATGAGGCTGTACACCTTACACTTATACAGTGTTGTATGGCAATTGTATCTCAATAAAACTGGAAGAAAAAAATACAATTTATTTTTGTAAAAACAAAATAAACCTCATTGTGCTACCTGACTAGGATTTTGGAGGGTTTTTTTAATGCAGCATAATCTGTGCTATCCCAACTGGTATCTTACTTCATTTTGCGATTTTAAGCTTGACCCACCTACAGTCCTCTGGTTTGGCCCTCTGCACTATTTTTACCACATATGTCATATTCATCAGCTTCCTCATGCTTATTTGAGACAGTGAAGGGAGGAAAAGGGTTCATATTTTTTTTTCTTTTCCTCTGAGCCTCCCACTAACATATGAAGTTATGACACAAACCATAACAAACCAGTCTGTTCTATATTTAACTAACGTTCTCATTCTCATTCTATCTCTCTCTCTCTCCCCGCCTCCTTCCCTCTCCCACTCTCTCTCTCTGAAAGACAGATTTGACATGGAAGTCAACTGTCTACAATTAACTGATGAGACTACACACATACTCAGAGTTCCAATGCCTCATTATAACTTCAGCAAACCACCATCGTCTTGGGTTTCCTCTTGCTGCTCTGCAAAGCAAGGACAAGAGTGGTATTTCCCAAGGTGGTTATGAGAATGAGTGTGTGTGGGTGCAGGGGGAGTGTTAGGGGAAATGTGGTGTATTTTGCATAACGTGAGCTATAATTGAAACAGGCACTCCATTCTAAGGGAGTGGTCAAGAGAACTAGTATGGACCTCCACAGCATGCTGGAATCTGTTTTATATTTTCCCACGTTTGTTTCATGCTAAACTGTTTGGGTCCCCATTCCCCATTGAGATATTTGGCCCCAACGAAACATGGAATTGCTACACTATTTACTAATTTAAGAACAGTAGCCGATCCAATAGGAAGAAGAATCATTCTTGTATCAGTCTGTGGGGTAGGAAAAAATTGTGTTTCTGCAAATTCTAAATGCTTTCATTTTTAACTTTTTCTCATTTTGATTATAAAATAACCGGCCACTTTTCATTAAAAGATTAGTATGCTTATACAATGCTGAAATAATAATTAAGCCTTATCAAAGGATATGCAGGGTGAACTACATTTCATTTTCACCCCAGGCATCCAGGTTCGTCCTCCCCAGAAGCAACTCTTGTTACTGTTACATATTCTGTGCACACACAAACATAATATATGATGTATACAATGTATAAAACCTACCCCCTCCCCATATTTATCAACAAAAATGGGAGCAGACTGTGTACACTGTTCTTAACCTTGCTTTTTTTTTTTTTTTTTTAACTTAACAAGGTTATCTTGGCCATTGTTCCTCTTCCATCCACATAGAATGACCCACTTTTTCTAATGGCTAAATAATATTTCATTGTACATTTAGGACTTGACTTGGTGCAGTTGGCCAAATGGGAGGTCTGTAGGTGGGTCTAATTAAAAAATCGTGAGATGCAGTAGAATATGCGCTGTGATAGCCCAGGTTATGTTGCATTAACAATCCCCAGATGGTGGACGTTTATCTTGTTTTCAGACTGACTATTACAGACAATGCCATGAAGATCTTGTTTGACCATTGCATACATGTGCAAATATATATGAAGGATATATTCCTAGAAGTAGGGTTGCTGACATAAGGGGTGTGTACATTTTCTTTTGTTTTAAATAAACTTTATATACAATCAAATGCATCCTTTTTAAATGTGCAGTTACCACCAACACAATTAAGATATTGAACATTTCTGTTTTAATAAGCTTTATTATTACTGAGGAATGCTAAGGCCAACAGATCAAGAGATGACTGCTTCCTCCCATCTTTTCGCCTTTGCCTCCCATCATTAAGCTAAGACTTTCCCAGTCTTCCTTTCAGTTCTGTGTGTTCAATATATCACAGTTCTAGCCAGTAGGGTATAAATCAAAGTCTGTTGGGACCTATCTAGGTACGATTTTATTTACCTAATAAAGGGATGGATGTGCCAGCACTGCTCCCTCCCTCCCTCCCTCCCTCCTCGCTCCTTACTGACTTGATCGCAGACATGGTTCCTAATGCTATGGTTCGGGGGCTCTGGGTTGCCAGCAGCCACTTACCTCCAAACTTCAAATTATGTGAGAAAAGTAAACCTGGACTTATTTAAGCCATTGTGCCCCACATATTTTCTTATTTGCAGGAGATCAGACTAACATTCCTCACGTTCTTTATTATTCATCTAAGCAATAACAAAGGGGATCGCCAGTTGACGTACCTAGTGAATGAGAGTGTCTATTTCCTCACATTTCTCCTAACACATGGCGTGGTTTTCATCTTTACTCTTATGTTGTTTTAACAGACACTCACTTAATCATGGCTGAAGTTGGAGCCTCATTTGTTTAAAAGCTATTCATTGTTTTTTTCTGTGACTGGCCTGTACATGCCTTTTGGGTATTGATTTGTAAAAACTCTTTATATCTTAATAGCATCGGCTCTTCATCTGTCATATTCGCCTTTTGTCTTTCAATTTTGTGTACGGTAGGTTTTACACTGGTCAGAAATTTTTACTTTTAATATAATGTTTTTTTTGAAGTGAGATGTCCTGCATTCAGCATTAGGTCATCATTCTAAGGGAAATGACACCTGAAGTTGCAGAGAAGCCTGACTTTCCTAAGTGTGTATCCTTCCAATCTTTGTGAAAATGTCACTCCCTGAGGCCTTCCTGTGTAGGTTATATACAGATAAGTGGATCATCTGTCTAAGAGAAGTCCTACTTAAAGCACTGAAAAAAATTGGCTTTCTCTGGTTTATGGAAAGGTGTACTCATACTTCCAATCTTTTCTAAAAAACATGGCTCCTCTATGACTTCAGCTGTATGATATGGATAGCTACGTGGTAGGTCCAAGTTGGTCTCCCAAGATCAAATTTTATCTCCCTTTTGATGATCTCTACTAAAATAATTTGTTTTAGTTCATGAAATCTTCCAATGTCATTATCAATCGAGTGCCAAAATATTATCAACAATTTAGATTATTATTATTAACATAAAAAATTTAAGAACCATGGACAATCAGCTTAGTGTGGGCTTTTCTTTCCCTCTATGGCTATATAAGGGTGGGCGTTCGTTTTTTTTAACCTACATGAAATTAGAATTTTACAGTACATGCCAAACAAAATCAGCCTTTTCCTCAATCCCATTTCAGTTTTAGACTGTGATTTTGCTTTGGTTTACATTTTAATAAAGTTGGCATTTTTACCTCTGCTGCATCTGGAAATTCCCAATTGGCTTTGTCACGATGCAAACTGAAATAGTAATTCAGTTGGACTGAATTTGCTTTGAGGAATGAACCACCACTTTTTACATTTTTCTCCCCTATGATTTATTGATTTGCAAGATGTGCTATGAAATATACATATATGTGTGTATATATATATATATATAATATATAATATATATATATATATATATATATATATATATACACACACACACACACACACATATACACACACACACACACACACAGAGACTGAAGTTAAAAAAGAGAAGCAATGCGTGCATGGTTCAGCTTACTGCTAATTTGATTTCTTTGTTTAGGGCAGCTCCAAGGAGTTAGAAGCTGAAAAAAAGTGAACTCGAGAGAGAGGACAAACAATAAAATATATATGTAGATTGCTGAAAATACAATTGTTTCCATCCCTTCACTGCTTTTGGAAAATAAGCAGTATTGTTTTATGTGTTCAGTATTTAAGAAGAATATATTCTGATAAATCAGTAACTACAGGCAAATCCACTAGATACCCTAAACCAGTGTAAGTCTTAAATGTTTGAAATATTGTGACAGCAATCAAAGATGTCTATAGGGTCCTGCTTTTTCACCATCTTTGAAAGTAAACAGGAGTGTAATTTGCCAGCCAAGAATGGCCACCTGATGATGGCACTTTCTTTTTTTGTTTGAGGTTAAAAGCAGGTGACTAATTGTACCATTTACCCAGAATTGGGGCGGTTCCCAAGATATAGGACTTTCAGTGCCTGGGAAAGTCCTGGGAAACTCTGACGAGTTGGTCAGCCAAGAGCAGGGAAACCTGTCACGGGTGTTAAAACTGTACCCATCTGGGTTTGATATTGGAATATATGACTGTCCTTCATGTGCCCAGAACTGACATCATCCCTAGGACATGCTCATAGTGTCAAAATGGAAGAAAAAATTCTGAAACCACAATATTAAATGTTTTATAAGTTTAAAATGAATGCTTTTTGTAGTTTAACGTCTCCAGAGTAATCAGGATATTGATATAAACGCAGTATATTCTAAAACAAATTCAATTAGAGAAAAACAACCTTCCCTAAGATAAATGTCAAGTCTAAGATGTACACCAACTTAGTGTTTTGCTATGAGGGGAAGAGGGACGTTTACGGTATGGGTGGAAAGGCAATATTATGTCCAGAAAGCCATTTAGAAAGCAGCTTCTTTTATCGTTATTAGCATTGGACTCTCCAAGATAATGCAATGCCCATTTTATGGGAAAAAGTCACCAGTGGCTGACATTTTGGTGGCAACTTTAAAGAAAGTTTACACCTGAATCTGCCACTGTCGTCCACATTCAGCTAGGCACAGAATTGGGGACCGTATCTAAATGCATCGGATGTGAAGCAAAGACCTCTGAAAAGGAGCTATTAACACTCCCAGATTATATATTAAGTAGTTTGCAAACAACTAGACACCTCTCTTATCTGCCCTTCACAATCGGCCATTTTGTAGGAGGTGTTTTGGTTGAGAACTTTTCCATCTACTTTTGAGTTGATGGCTAGACAAAATGCACAGATGAGGGATGAGAACTGGCTGAACTTTTTTATTCTTTAAGAAGACTCAGGGTGTAACCCAGATGTCAGCCCAACCATGCTTTCCCTTTTGATTCTCCCTAAATCAGTTGGGATGGCACCTCCATCCCAACAGCAGTACAGACCCTCCAGGGATTCATGGGGGCAGGTGGGGCTTGGACTTCTCCTAGTTGTTTTTGACTCTAATTCCTTCTTCTGATGAATTAGTGGTGCTTGGACTGCGTCACCCTTTTGAGCTTATCTTTTTTGGTGGTCATGGGGTTGTACCAGTCAGATCTCCCTTCAAGACAATTTGCTGCCAGGAATGTGGTTAGCAGACAGCCGCCCGTGGTTGTACCTACAGATCTGCGATGACATTTATGCCATGGCTACACTGCCTCAGGGCCACTCCCAGCCAAAGAATTAGCAGGAGAGGAGACTAGATCCAAGTCCCTATCTGACGTGGATTCCCTAATGGGAGAGCTTTGCTCAGGGACTCCCCATCGTCTAGGCCACGATGGTCTCAGAGCTGCACTGTTGGCCAGGAGGCTCCTGACCCAGTCTTGCTTCCTTCCTTCTTTCGTGCATCATGGATTAAAGGCTCTCCCTGCCTCCTCCTGTTCTACCTCCTCCTTATCTTTCATTGGTATTTTCTCCATCTGTGTATCTGCTTCTCAGACGACCTGAATTGACACATAGTTATTCTTATTGCCTTATGCCAGATGCCACTCAAAGTACCAAGGACACAAGGCTCTGTGTTTAGCAGTTTTTTACTGAAGGTTGGAGGCAAAGGATGGCCTGTAACACACAAAGTGATGTAAGACTGCATCTTTAGCATCCTTGTCCTCAGAATCTTTTGTTGACACCCCATCTTAGAATTTCCCATCAACTCTTTTTCCATAGGCTCCAACCTCTTGCCCCATCTTTCACATTCCCAGCCTTGCCTCATTTCTTTGATCTCCACTCTGCACTCAATATTTGCTATGCCCCCTAGATCTTTGTTAACTTCCCCCTTTACAAATTATGTAATTGGGATATCACCTGCCACAGTTCAAGCAGTTTATTATTTCTCTTCCTAAAAGTAACTGTGAGGCCAGGGCAAAAAAATAACATTTTTTTCAAACTCCACTATGCATACCATGAATGACTAAGGATAAAGGACCACAATTCTCATGTTTACAGATGAAAAGAGAGATAACTCTACCCAACCGGAAAGAGGATTTCTTTACCCCTATGATGTCATGAGAAATAAATGAAGGGAAAAAAAGAGTTAAATTGGGTCAAACCCATGGTATTGTAATAATGTTTTACACATTTGGGATTTACAAATATTTACAAATATTCTTATTTGCCATAAAACCACCTTAATTTCAGCAGCCACTGATAGTCACTAATTCTAATGACACAGAATGTGGAAGAGATGAACTAGCTGTTTGCTAAACCCATTTTCCTCTTTTGTTGGGAAGTTCGGTGTGGTCACATGACAGAGTGTGGCCAGTGAAACATGGGCAGGAGTGATGTACACCACACACCACCAGGCGTGGCTCGTAAAACCCCTCATTTGTAGATCCTCCCTGCTCTTTCCCCCTTTTCAACAAGTGTGGAAGACAGCAAACCCACATGATGGAAAGATCCTGGGTCTCTGAAATTAGGTATGGAGAAGAGCATCCTATCTATCAAGAATTTTGCCAATTTTTATTGGGTGGCTGTTTTCTTTATTATTAAATTTTGAGAGTTGTCTTTATGTTCTGGATACAAATCCTTTATCAGATATATGATTTGGAAACATTTTATCCCAGTCTGTGCTTGTCTTACGATTCTCTTAACAGTGACTTTAAAGAGCAGATTTTTAAAAATTTGATCAAGTTCATATTATCAATTTTATAGATCATATTTTGGTGTTGTATCTAAGCAGTCTTTGCCTAATCCAAGACAAAACGTTTCCCTTCTATTTTCTTACAGAAGTTTTATAGTTTTAGGCATCACATTTTGATCACAGATCAAATATGTTGTGTATGTCATAGGAGACAGAGATCAAAGTTTCATTTTTTTTTTTTGTTTATGGATATCCAGTTGTTCCATCACCATTTTTTTTTTTGCAAAGATTATCCTTTCTCTACTGAATTGCTTTTGCACCTACGTTAAAATTCAGTTGTCCATATATACGTGCATGTACTAATAGGTTCTCTGTTCTATTCCATTGATATATTTGTCTATCTTTATATCAATATCACACTGTCTTGATAGGAGCTTAATAATAATTCTTGAAACTGGGTAGTGTTATCCCACCCTTTTTCTACTTTTTCAAGTTGTTTTGGTTATTCTAGCTTCTTTGCATTTCCATATGAATTTTAGAATCAGTTCGCCAATATCTATTAAAAAATCCTGCTGGGATTTTGACTAGGATTGCATTACATCTATTGATCAATTTTGGGGGAAGTGACATTTTAACAATTTTGAGTCTTTTGGCCTTTGAACAAGGCATATCTGACTTTTTATGTAGGTAATTATTTAACTTCTCTCAAGAATGCTTTATAGCTTTACCCGTACATGTCTTTTACATATTTTGTCCAATTTATCCCTAAGCATTTCACTTTTTATGCTATTGTACATGGTATTTTAATTTAATTTCCTACTGCTCCATGCCAGTATATAGGAGTAGTTATTTTTGTATATTGATCTTGTATCTTGCAACTTTTCCCAACTCGCTTACTAGCTGCAGCAGCTTTTTAATAGATCCATCGTATTTTCTACATAGGCTATCATGTCATCTGTGAATTTAGACAGTTTTACTTTTTCCTTTCTACTCTTTAGTTCTTTGCCTTAACTAATTTCTCTGGCTAGACTATCCAGTACAATTTTAAATAGAGGTGATGAAAATAGACAGCCTGATCTTGTTTCTTATTTTAGAGAGAATGCTTTCAGTCTTTCACCATAAGTATGACGTTAGCTGTGGGTTTTTCATAGATGCCTTTTATCAGACTGATGAAGGTCTCTTCTATTCCTGTTTGCTGAGAGGTTTTGTCAGGAAGGGATGTTGGATTTTGACAAATGCTATTTTCTGTGTATATTATCACATAGGTTTTTTCTTCTTTTTTTTAGTTTGTAAATATAGTGAATTAATTGGTTGATTTTCACACTTTATGCCAACCTGCATTCCTGGGGTTAACCACACACGGTCATGATGTATTATAATTTTTATATATTGTTGGATTTGATTTGCTAAATTTTTACTTAGAAGTTTTCTGAGAAGCATTGGTCTAGCACATATTAAATATTCAAAAAAGGTTAATGACCCAACTGCTCCAATGTACATACCCCTTCCACAGTTGCTGTTTTTCTGGAGTGAGATAAACAAAACTACAAAAAATATGCCCAGTAGTACATTTAAGCACCTGGGCAAGTTTAATTAACTTGTTAGGAGTTGTCATAGGAATTTAGGTTAAATTACATTTAAACCTAAGTTGAACTTCTATTTCTTAGCTACATGAAAATAATGAGCACATGTCCCTTCCTGTCTGTAACAAAAGGTCTCTGGAGCTGAGGGTTTGCTTGCAATCTCAAATTTCTCTCTGGCTTTCTATGTTCAGTTTCAGACTTATACAAGCAGCAGAAAAGCCCACCGTTCAAAATCATGGCTAACAGGGTGTCTTTACACCCTCACAGGACAGCAGGGTCAGGCTTCCAGTAGAGAGAACTGGGGAAGCCATCCAAATACATTACGTTCTGTTAAATCTCACACTTCAGATCCATTCACCCCTGAGCACACATTATGTCCAATTCACATTCTATATACACAAGGCTGTTACGCACACTGACTGAATTCCAATGCTTGTAATCTTCCACCCCATTCTTACACGTCAAGCAAAACCAAGGACAACCTGATGCAAGAGCAGACAACTCGTCTTCAGATCTAGTCCTCTGTGTCATCACCTTCCAACATTTCCTGGGTTAGTGTCATGGGTTGCGTAACACAGCCATTCAAACTGCCCAGACAAAGGAAAAGTAGCCTGTTCTGTTATCACCTATAGACTGTTTACACAACAGCTAGATGTAGACCCCTGTCCCTCAACCCCGGGTAAGCGGCTGAGTGTTAGGAGGCCTTGGAGAGGGGAGATAGCAAAAGAATCAGCAAATGTTTGTGGGTAGAGGTGGGGCTGTCTGTTGGGCCATAACATATAATGTAATACAATCTAAAATCTCCACATAGCAAACAATGTTTAAGCTTAGCACATTCATGTCTAAGAACCTTGAACGTTTACAGTCACATTCCATACTAGGCTGAAGCATTCAGGGTGTGGGAGCAATTTAATCCCAGTGGCCTCAAATACCTGTAAGGCAGGCTTGGTGGGTCTTCCAATTTGTCTTCTGACTATCTTCTGAGTGATCCCATTTGGGGTTCGAAAGTGACTACTATCATTTAACCTAGTATTTTGTAATCAACTTCAGGTATGGTTGAACGGAAGTATATTTTTAAAATGAATCATAGCCCTACTATTTACCTAATTTCTTCACCTTCTCTTGTTCTCTATTTGCTATTATTATATTCTAGGCAAAGACAGGATGGTAAATTAGTAGAAGTCTTGTTTACTGGGAGATACTGCTAAGAAAGCTCTGAGCTATTTCTCATGAGCACATATTTCTAAATTTTAAGCACTAAGTGAAAATGAAGCATTTTCCCCTCAATTTCTTCTGACCAGCTTATTTGGAATGCATATTCTTTCATTCACCTTTTTTGAGAATGCCGTCTGGGTACCCAATGCAAAGTTTCTGATTTTAAAATAGTGAAGCCTTTGTGTGCAAAGATATTCTCTTATATTTATTTGTTAGATACCAGCATATCTAACACAATGCAAGTCACATTATAAAACTTCCATAAATACTTACAAAGAATTTGAAAAACTGTGTATTTAGGGTAACACTTTCTGTTGTTTGGACATTTGGTCCAGTGGTTTCCTTACCTCTTTCTTGTTTTTCATGATTTTTATCATAGACAAATCCTTCTTTCACTGTAGCAGGATGTAGATTTTCTTTTTAAAAAACACATACATGTAAAAATTTATATATTCTATATTTGTATATTTTTGTATTTACTTATGTATTGATGTATTTATTTCCTTCTGAAAACATAATTGGCCATAAGTATGAAAGAAGGATATTGCCAGAGACCACACTCTGTGTGTTGAACAATACTTTGGCAGGACTTTGTGAGCTATGACCTCCCTGGAAGGAGGAAGCACAGAGTGGCAGATATGCTGAGCTGACACTCCTAATGATGGACATCTTCTTCAGATGGACACCACCAGCAGTACCCCCTCCTCGCATCATCACCACCAAGCTGCCATCTCTGTCCTAGCTCTACATTTAGGTTTAAACTCTAGGATTTTCCATGTCTACTGTGTGTTTTGCTAGTCTTTAGAGTAGAATCCCCTCAGGGAATGGTGGTCTATCATGTTCTAAAGACCCAATCTGCTACGCATTCCGTCCTACTGGTCTACCTAAAATTGTGTACCCTGTGTTTGTTCTTTCAGTCTCTTGTCTTAATTGGATGTGGGGAGGAGGGAAGCAACAACTCTTCCTTATGGAAGAATTCCAATTAATAAAAGTAGAAAAAATGATGGAAATCAAAAATAAAATTTCTAGGGGCTTCCCTGGTGGCACAGTGGTTGAGAATCTGCCTGCTAATGCAGGGGACACGGGTTCGAGCCCTGGTCTGGGAAGATCCCACATGCCGCGGAGTGACTAAGCCCGTGTGCCACAACTACTGAGCTTGCGCGTCTGGAGCCTGTGCTCTGCAACAAGAGAGGCCACGATAGTGAGAGGCCCGCGCACCACGATGAAGAGTGGCCCCCGCTTGCCGCAACTAGAGGAAGCCCTCACACAGAAACGAAGACCCAACACAGCCAAGAAATAAATAAATAAATAAATAATAATTAAAAAAAAATAAAATAAAATAAAATAAAATTTCTAAATAAAACAGTTGTAAATGAATTTGAAAACCACAGTGATAACTGAAGATCCACCAGTGGATGCTTCAATGAGTGGGTAATAGTCTAAGAAGAAACAGGATATTTGCTTCAATAGTATCTCTCCCAACATATTTAGTAATTACAAAGGGAAAAAAATAGTAAGTTACAGTGGAGAATCCTGGCAGACACCACCTTAGCCAGGTGATCAAATTTAACATCACCAGTAATACCTGTGGACACCATGCACCCCCAGATATGGTACCCTGAGAAGTGCTCCTCGCTTCAATAGTATTCTTGCCCCTAATGCATAACCTCAGTCTGATCCTGAGAAAACATCAGACAAACACAAATTGAGGGGCATTCTAACAAAACAAGCAACCACTATTCTTCAAAAGTGTCAAGATCTGGAAAGAAAGAGAAACTCTCACAGATCAGAAGAGACTAAGGAGAAGTGACAGTTGAATGTAATGTGGAATCCTGGATAGGATCCTGGAACAAAAAAAGGATGTTAGTGGGAAAACTGGTGAAATCTGAATAAATTCTGTACTTTTGCTGGTAGTTTTATGCTGAAGTTAATTTCTTAGGTGTTAAGAATAGGGGGAGCTGGGTGAAGGGTATATGGGAACTCTCGGTACTGTCTTTGAAACTTTTCTGTAAGTCTACAATTATCTCCAAAAGAAAAGATTAAGTGTTAAAAAGAAATTACATCTTAGGTTCTAAGGGGTATCTTGTAGCAATCATGTTTAAAAAAATTAGCTCCAGAAGTTCCCTTTTAATCCTTTTTTACTTCCCAATACCTCTACCCTTTTTGCTACTTCTCCAATAAAAGATTCTCAAGGTTGACAGAATGATTAATTAGTTCCATAACCTGCATTGAGATGGCTTCTTCTCTCTAGTGTGAAGTGTCCAGTGCCCAGTAGTCAGTCCTTTTTAGCAAGATTCTCACATTTTCCACTCAGAAAGATGGCCCTTGTAGAGAGTTCATTCTAAACAGACTCAGGCTCCAGGGGGTGGGGGACCAAACAGAAATAGAAATATATTGGGCAACCACATCACCAGTCAGAAAACTACTTGGTGAAGTTTGGGAAGATACTTCATGTCTTGGACAGAAAACCTAAGGAGCTATTTTACACTGCAGAAAATACTAGAAGGTGAAGTAGAATGATCGCATCTTCTAGAGAAGAGCCTCTTGATTTAAACCCTGTTGGGGCTTTTAGGACAAATTTCCTGCTCTCACCTCTGACTATTTTCAAAGAAAATTATTTGTTTAGTTTTAGATATTACTGTTAACGTTCCTTCCGTCCTCATTCAGTGGGTATTTGGGCTTCTCCCATGTATAGGGTGGATGCTGGTCAGAACCCTGTGGCCAGTATTAAGTGATCCCAGGGAAGAAGCCTGGGACTTCATGTTGGAGGAGCTTCCTTGCAGTTCCATCTCTGGCTCTGTTGGTAGATGAACCTGAGGTGTAGAGCTGCAGTTCCCCTTACAGAGCTGGCTCTCCAAATTTCTTAGATGTTTAAAAAATACAGTTACCCAGCCCACCTTTGGAAATTCAGATTCAGTAGGGTTTTTGTTAGGATTCTGGTGTTTTCCAAAAAACAAGAAGATTTGTAATGTGCAGCCAAGTTTGAATTTCCCAAAGATGCTTGATCATAAGCCTCACCAGGGAAACATTTCAAAACACATGGGCTGGTAGAACCCAAGAATCACCATTTATTCCAAGTTCCATGGGTGATTATTATCCTAAAGTTTGTGAAATACTGATCAAGAGGCAGAATTGGAATGTAGGCTTAAATAGCTGGAAAGTATGATACACATGTAGATTTTGTTATCTTTCATTGTATCCACGGATGACGTGTTTAGCGTGACACAATTCCAGAACAAGTGATGACCTTGACTGAAAACAGTATTATATTCATTTGGATCTTCTGAGCTTATAGAGGCAGGAGGAGCCTTCCCAACCAGCAAAATTATCACGATCAACCCTAGGGATTAGAGCACTGACATGTGACAGCTACCATTGCTTTCTATGCAGACCATCTGAGTAGAAAAGTAATTGTGTTCTCATGAGATTATGACCCCACTTTACAGGGTAAAATCAGCAGATTTCAGGTATTCCCTCTAAGATAGGGTGTCCCAAAGTACCTGTCGTAGAGCATTAGTTCTGTCTAGGGATCATAGTTCTGTGCAAGAGGTAATTCCGTGAAAAAGGAGTTGTGTGGACAAGTGGTTGGGGGCAATGTGGTATTTTAGATTCATCTCTTAGAGATTCATAGCACACATTAGCATATTTAAGGCTCTGATAAATCCTACATGCCTGATTAACATTGTTTAATCCAACATTTTAAATTAATTTTAATATAGAATTCTTTTTTTTTTTAATAGGGGTACCTAGTCACATCTGGCAAATCTGCTCCTTGAAGAAACCTTGAGGAACATTGTTCTAAGGTACTAATATTGTGCCGACACCTAGGAGAATTATTTATGGGATTTAATACTGATGACAAGGAACAGACGTCTTCTCTGCTCTCAGAAGATGCAATTAAACAAAAAATTAGGTACAAATGAAAAAATGCATTTGTTTAATAATGATGGAAATAACCACATAGAAAAAAGACAACCCTCAGAATGGGAGAAAATATTTGCAAATGAATCATCGGACAAAGGATTAATCTCCAAAATATATAAACAGCTCATTCAGCTCAATATTAAAGAAACAAACACCCCAATCCAAAAATGGGCAGAAGACCTAAATAGACATTTCTCCAAAGAAGACATACAGACGGCCACGAAGCACATGAAAAGATGCTCAACATCATTAATTATTAGAGAAATGCAAATCAAAACTACAATGAGGTATCACCTCACACCAGTTAGAATGGGCATCATCAGAAAATCTACAAACAACAAATGCTGGAGAGGGTGTGGAGAAAAGGGAACCCTCTTGCACTGTTGGTGGGAATGTAAATTGATACAGCCACTATGGAGAACAATATGGAGGTTCCTTAAAAAACTAAAAATAGAATTACCATATGACCCAGCAATCCCACTACTGGGCATATACCCAGAGAAAACCGTAATTCAAAAAGACACATGCACCCCAATGTTCATTGCAGCACTATCTACAATAGCCAGGTCATGGAAGCAACCTAAATGCCCATCAACAGACGAATGGATAAAGAAGTTGTGGTACATATATACAATGGAATATTACTCAGCCATAAAAAGGAACGAAATTGAGTCATTTGTTGAGACGTGGGTGGATCTAGAGACTGTCATACAGAGTGAAGTAAGTCAGAAAGAGAAAAACAAATATCGTATATTAACGCATGTATGTGGAACCTAGAAAAATGGTACAGCTGA
Source organism: Balaenoptera ricei (assembly GCF_028023285.1). Taxonomy (NCBI): domain Eukaryota; kingdom Metazoa; phylum Chordata; class Mammalia; order Artiodactyla; family Balaenopteridae; genus Balaenoptera; species Balaenoptera ricei. The sequence continues at coordinate 8,550,776 of NC_082660.1, forward strand.
GCCGGTTTGCAGGGCAGAAGTTGAGACACAGATGTAGAGAATGGACATATGGACACCAAGGGGGGAAAACTGCGGTGGGATGGGTATGGTGTTGTGCTGAATTGGGCGATTGGGATTGACATGTATACACTGATGTGTATAAAATTGATGCCTAATAAGAACCTGCAGTATAAAACAAACAAACAAAAACAACTAATACTAAACTTTCATTGGGTTATTTGTATGGAAATACGTTAATATAAATGTTTCAGACATTACATGAAATTTCTAAAAATCTTATATGTTCTGGTATAATGTTATAAGTCATAATCCTAGTTATTACTTTAAAATATATATCTCAGAAATAACTAATTTTCTTGTCAACTGCATTATTATGAACTTTCATCAAATCTTTAACCATAGTCATTTTTAAGTCTTTTGTCATTTACAGACAGTTCTGGGTGTACTCTGATGCTTTTGCAAATATGTTCCTATAAAAGGGTTTCATCTTCAAGAAATTCATGGAAAAGACTCTGACAAGTACAGGTTTCTGGTATCTGACTGTACTGCTGAACTGAATGAATAAGCATTTTCAGAACTCTAATGAAAAACTGATGAACTCATAAAAGTGCTAACAAAAGATCACGATGAAAAAAAAAATTAATTACATGGGACTGAGTGAACTGATGAGGATGAGTGTAATTTTTGTGACTTTCTGTTTGAATAAAAAAAAAAAATCCCACAAGGACTCAGAGGCAAAGAATATAGAAATCAATCTTCACTGCAAAGTAAAGGAGCTGTTACAGTGGAGGATTACTGGACTGAATGTCAATATTATGACATAGTATGAGTGTGTTTCATGTTTGGTAATTGCAATCATTGTTGCTTTTGTTGTGGTCATCCATGTACAATGCTTGGTGTCAGTCTATTTATCTCTTGTAAAAATAAAATACAGTGTGTGTGTGTGTGTGTGTGTGTGTGTGTGGAAAATAAATAAATAAATAAATAAAGGGTTGTTGGTGGTTAAAAAAAAAAGAAAAAAGAAATGTTCTGTTTTATATGTCTGTTTATATTGTGATATTTAGGGAATCAAACAAATTATGGGTTACCTAAGTTCAAAATCAAGTAACAGGCATGTATTAAATACTACTGGTTACTCTTTGCTCTGTTAGTTGCTGTGGACACTACAAAGTGATATGGGACACAGATTTATAATCTCTATTTATAGATTTATAATAGATTTGTCATATTAATAGTAAATGTTTATTGAGTCTCTAATATGTGCTGGGGTCCAGTCTAGTGCTTTACATATATTATCTCACTTAGTCCCCACGATTGCCATATAAGGTAAGTACTGATATTATGCCCATGTTTTTTGAGGTCTGGATCTTTTCTAAGTCATACTGATATTTAGTAGTGAACCTGGTGTCTAAGGCTTGAAGGTTTCACTCTAGAAGCTCCAAGCTTGACCAGTACACGGCCTCCAAACCACGTGCGTGGGTCCTTGCTAGCTAAGCATGTGGAAGAAAGGATTCCCGGGCTTGGAGGCTCATCTTAAAATTCCCCACTTGCTGTGGCCTTACTTTAAAATCTTAGCTTTGTTTGATTTAAAATATGTTTTATAATTTACATTTATCTTTTATTTTAAAACATATAAGTATATTATATATATAAATATAAATATATAAATAAATAAATAAATATATATATATATATATATATATATATATATATATATATATATGTATGTATGCAGTGTGTATTATCAGGTGGAATCAACATACAGTACACACAATCAATATACATCCGGTGTATCCCAAACATTTGCTTTAACGTTCAAGAAAGCTCCTATCCCTTGCTTTTGTAGGAACTAGTGTTTTGAAAAAAAGCTTGACCAAGTTCATTTTTACCATCCTACTTCAGTGGCAGGCCACATGTGAAATTTCAGCCTTGTTTGGGCTCTGAGCAGGGGCAGATTTCATAGTCTGTCATTATTTCCCAGCGACATGGAATTAAAGGCCTTTCCTTGTGTCTGTTGGCAACTTTTGGTACTTCGATCATACTGAGGTACTATAAGCATGAACAACCCTGCTGGGTTACCAGGAGTTTTAGTCTAGCGTACCAGATATGATTTCAGGTCAGACCTACTTGTTCGTTTTCTCTTGGTTGAATTTGGTCTTCTCCTATCCCTTTGGGCTTCTATCTTTGGATATTTATTTATGCTTCCGTTGTTTTAGAATGCGGCTTTCTTGTTCCATGGGATCCTTTCAAAATATTAAGTCGACCACGAAGGTGACAAAACACTCTCATTGCGTTATCTTTTCTGTGTCGCCTTATTCCCCGCAGTTTCTTGGTGGGAGGCTAGGGCAAGCCTTGCTGCTGACGGAGTGCCAAGCTGTTCACCGTGTCACGTCTTTTGAACGTGCACATGGCGACAGCTCATGCGCAGGGCCAGAGGCGTCCTTGGATGAGCCCCTTCCCTTCCAAATCCCTTCTAGGATGATTTTCCCATTTCCTGTCCTGCTGATTGCACCCTTGGAAGGGATTTGAAGTCTGGAGTGTCTTTGATGTTTTCTTCTGTCCATGCCAAAGCCTCCCCAGGAGACGACAGGCACTCTCAAGCCTGTGTAAATGGGTTTTTAAGTCAGTGTGTCTGCCAAGCTGTTGTGTTTCTTTGCTGTCTCTTTGATGTCTATCTAGCATGGTGCCGCGTACGCCTCACCCAGTGCCTGGCATGTAACAAGTCCTCATTACCATTGGCTTGGTGTGGAAACTTGCACGGAAAATATTTCTGGAACTCCCCCTTACCCATCCCAAGTGTATTTCCTTCTTCCCGTTCCATCTCCTTCCCCTCTCCTCTCTACCATACAGACGTTTGCCAGATGTGAAGAATTTTCAATACATTAAAGTAAAAAAACCAAAACAAACAAATAAGAAAACCCAAGAAGAGATAAGAATGTGTTCCTTTAAATAACAGACTGCAGGATTGGAATAAATTTGTGTCACTTGACTCGTACACTGGGAACCTACGGTTTCAAGGCTTCAGATCTTCTGACAAGGCTTTGGATTCATCCAGTTAGCCCAGTTTAAATATATTCCTTTCTTGGTCTTTCTGAGGTGTGAGAAGGGTATTTATGGAGGGGCTGATCCAAAAATGAGGTGTTAACAAATCAGACAATCACTTTCACCACCTATTGACATGTACATGAAAGTCTACTGACAACTTTCACCATGTTCATTTTATTTTATGCTTACTAGTTGCTTTCCAAATGAAATTTTTTACCCTGAAGAAACTAGTGAAGTAAAACACAAGGGGGTACAACTTTAAAGGATGCTATGTTAAATTTAGAAGTTTGATAAGCCACTGATATCATTAAAAAAAATATATATGCGTATATTTCAGTTCCTAGACTTTCAGTCATCAGAATGTTCCAGTGTAACTCCCTGGGAGGGAGTACAAAGGAGGACATTGAGACATGGCGAGGTTAAGGGACTTGAGTCCAAGGTCATTCACTGAGTCATGTTTTCTCTCAAGACTTTCTTGAAGCATTCTCTTCTCTTTCCTCCTGACTGATTATTCCAGCTCTGCTCCTTCTGGGAATGTCCGACATTTTTCTTCCTTTTCCACTTGAATTGTTCTACCTGGTACATATCATTCTTCTGTATTTGGTGTTTCCGTCCAACAATTCCAGCAGATGCTGCCCCTCTTTCTTTTCCACTTTGAGCTTCTGACAAGCGTGCATATCTCTCCTTCAGTCTCTGCTGCCTTGCTCATCTTGGTTAATATCTGAAATGAATGACTTGCCAATTGTAGATTATTAAGACTAGTCTAGTGTTGGCAGACTTCAGCCCTGGGAGTATTTCCCAGGGGACTGGTTAGGCCAGATAGAGCCATAAGCTTGGCAGCATTGTGTTGCTTCGAATGATAATAAATAATGCAAGGAAAGGGGCAGTGTTTAGGTGAATAAGGGCAGAAATATTACTTCTGTTGGCTCTTTATTAACTATGGAATGCAGAGGAACAGAGGCACAGATAATTCAGATACCTAAACATGATATTTGTACGTGGCTTCATAGCGCTCCTTTTGCAGTGAAACTTGAATATGAGCTTTTTGACCTTCCAAATATTCACAGTTTAAACACCAGGAGTGTTTAACCACTGGACTGAGGCACTGGGCAATTGGTCCAGATTACTTCTCCTGAAATCCTCCCTCCAAACCTCATTTGCTGAAGATGGGCTGCTTCCCATTCTCTGTTGCTTCTTGTAGACCAAACTGTTCTGGTTGAAGATATGTGTTTGCACAGTTCAATTTGCCTTCCAAATGCAGGAACAAAAGACTTTCTGGGGTTCAGAGAGTATAGGCAGAAAAGGTTAAACAGTTTGATGGCAATTGGATGCTTGGTCAAAACACAAGCCATTACCAAGAGAGTTCAGACCAAAGGTGGCAGGGCCAGTGAAGAAATTCTAGAAAGAACATAGGCCAAGATCTCATGAAGATTAGGACTGGGAACTGTGGAATCTGGGTGAAAGCAAGGAAGCCAGGCAAATGTGATATAACGGGAAAATAGAAAAGATGAGCTGGTATCGTCAGAATTGTTCTCTGCAAAGGGCCAGAGAATAAATATTTTGGGCTTGTAGGCTACAGGCTCTGTCCCACAACTCAATTCTGCAGCAGCTGCAGCCACAGACAGTATGTAAAGGAATGGGAATGGCAGGATTTGTCTTGCTGTGAGTCAGTTTGGCCTGTGGATCATAGTTTGCCAATCATGAGGCAAATAGAGCCAATAGCACACTTGGAGCCAAAATGTCCTTTGGGTTCTATACACAGTACCTCCTGGTTGGTCCTGTCTGCACTTAAAAACCTCCCCAAGGGGCAGAGGACTAAACAAATGACTACAGTCACTTCAAACAAGGCAGAATAATTTGGAGGATTCTTGATAACGAGGGGTCGGAGTTCCTCTAGTTATTGCTCTATATCTAGATAGAGGGGTGAGCATTACCTTGGAATTTAACCAAATTACTTATGTTTATAATACATTCCCCCCAATTACATACATTATATACTTTTATTTGGAAGTTAAATTTTAGAAGTGCTTTATGTTGAGGTTTCTTGAGATATTTTGAACCAAAATTGAATATAAGCCACTATTATTATTATTAAATGGCCTCTTAACTTGAAATTTTAGGATATGAGTAATTTGAACCAAGTTCTTGCCTTAAATTATTTCAGTAAGTTGAAATAAAGGAAGCACTAACGTTCTCTCCGTCCTTTGATTCCTCTCTGGCCTAGTGTTTTGTTTAATGTTCTCCTTAAACATTATACCTTTGAAATACAAGCTTTTAGAACATAATGGTGGCTAAATAGAGGAGGATGAACCAGAAGAGAATTTCAAATCATCTTGCTCTATAGGAGAGTTAGAATATACAGAAAACATTAAACTAACCCTTTTAGGAGTAAGATATCAATTCTATTTTCCTTGTACCCTCTGGGCTTTTCTTGAATCTTTGAAATCCCTTCTCTATAACTGGAATCCCTGTGAAGATATTTCTGTATATTTATTCTCAAGTAGCCTTAAAAACACTTTAGAATTCTTTGCTAACTTAATTTTATGATATTTTATAATTGTATCAGCCTTGTAAGTTATCTGGATACAAACATAATGCAAGATAGGCAAAATGCATAGCTGCTCATCTGCGGGAATGAATAAAGAGAGAAAAATACCTTTCAATATTTTCAGTTTCCATAATGTCTTATTAGTTCTCTGGAAATTTAATTTCGAGCCTGTATCATACTTTGCAGATTTGATTTGAAGTAAAAGAGCCACTTTCAATAAAATATCAGGAAGATGTTTTCCCGTTTTAAATTTCATTAGACTGAATACTGGTGTAAGACACACTTGGATCCATGTCTCAATCTACTACTTTGTAACATGGGAGTTGAAATATTAAGCAAATTGTTTTTCATGTAAGAAACTTGTCAGCAATTTGCTTTTACCTTGTGAAAAAAAATAATAGTCTCACATCCAAAACCAGTAAACAGACTATAGAATCATTTGAGTCTTAGGGCTGTGAATATTCTGATTATTAAATCCATGCATTCCTTTGGGCATAAATTAAGTAGGCCACAGGGCAGTTGGAGGGTGACCACAGCTTGACAAACCTTATGGTTCAGCAGATGTGGTTGTAAGATATGGCTTCACTGAAAAATATTCACCACTAAGCAATTTTAGAACTACACTCTGAGGTTTTGATTTAAAAACCTGGAATCTCCAATAGAAAAGGAGTGGGTTTATATCATATTGGTCGTGGGATACAAAAATACTTAGTTGCCTCAAGTAAGCAGTAATGTGAACCAACAGAGTACTTCAAACTGCAATATTTCTACAAATCTGTAAGTCACGAGCTGAGAAAGGCTTTCAGCACAAGCAATGACCCTATTTCAGTTTCTTTTTGTTGACTTCCAGATACCCAGGGGCTTTTCGTGGTATATATATTAGAAGCCTTCATGTGGATCATTTGCTTTAAAAGATCAGCTCAGTATTTGAGTAAATTATTTGAACAGTGTATTCTCTGATTTGGAAAATAATATGTGTATTCTCACGTAGGTGTAGAATTATTGAAATGTTCCAAGATTTTAGAGGAAATATCACAGCCACAACCATTTCCTTGGCTGTGGAGCTGAACACTATCATTTATAATATACATTGAGAAATTCCATAAAATCATGAAATGCACAGGAATCGAGTAAGTACCTAGACATGCGGGACGATAGGAACGAAGGAACTTCAGAAACAACCTAATGTCAACCTCATGCTTCCAAGGTTTGGGTTAATAAGAATTGAGTCAGACCAGCAGTACTACTTTGATCTAGATCAAAACTTCCCACTCTAATTCCCTGGCTATGAGAGGAAAGTGGATTTCCAGATTTCTCTTTGTAAAGGAAAAAAATAAACGTGAAAGATGCTGACATACTTCTTCAATGGTTTTAAAACTTGTGGTTAAATTTATGAAACTCAGTAAGTTACAATCCAACATTTACATAAAACAGGAGGGGGGGCTGATGAAATTAACACGTCCAAAAGTTACAAAGGAAACCTCTAAGATAAGGCGGGATTGCTGTAAAATTTCCTTAACGGGTGCTGGTTCCCCACCTGGGGGATAATTCCTACTAGGTGAAATACTTAGTGCGCAGAACCTCTTGATTTGTTCCAGTTCCTCGCTTACCTTCCCATGGAATATTCAGAGTATTTACTGGTTTTACTAGTCAGGACTCTTTGCTTTCCCGATCCTAACAATATTTATTTTAAAATATTCCTGTTTATTTCTAGTGTCCTTGAAAATGACCATATAAAACTTCACTGCACTAACTCATACAGATGAATGAAGACCAAGAAAAAGAAAAGTCGTGTTCTCATTGCCTAAGAAGTTGACAGTGCTTTCTCACTAGACTGTAAGTTCTGTGAGGGTAGGGATATTAAGTAGTTGTCTTTCATGTGCTAGTTATGTGGTTTGTGCGTAATATAGAAATTCAATCAATATTTCAGTTTGATTGATTACACCTGGTGTTATCAGCCCCTGTGCAAAGTGTTTCCTCTACTTATTACCAATTACACTTCACAACGACTTTTCTAGTTAGGCAATATTATCCTCATTTTATAAAGTCCCAAGATCACATAGCAGGAAAGCAAAAAGAATTGGGATTAGATCCTAAGTTTCTTATTCCAAGTTTATTACTTCCACATCAGCTGCCTAAAACAGTATTCGGTGGACAGAAGCAGTTGCAAAATCTTCCCTCATCCCAGCAAATAAAGGATAATATTTGATTCTTCTCATTTTTATCTGAATATCTGATATAGGTGTCCTTAACCACAGAAAAGGAAGCGTTTTGAAGTTCATTATTTCTTTCAATTGTGAAGGAACCAAAAAGTCATCAGTTAACTAACTATTCAGAGAAAAAGCTTCCCCATTCCAATATTTTCCTAATCACGTTCCTGGTTGGAACACAGGCACTGAATTTGGAACCTGAAGCCCATTTCCTGTCTAAAATGGTTTTCGTTCATTGAATGTGAACGCTTGTTTTTTATTGCAAAGTTGTTTACAAAGCTGAGTTGCTGGAATTCATTTCTTTAATGAACAAAAGAGTGATGGAATATGGAGCTGGAAGGAATTCACAGAGGGCTGCATGCAACTGGCAGCGTTTTAAGGAAAAGTTTTCAGTTCTAATGGAGGCTCCTCAGTCCAAATTGGAGGAACATTCAGGTAAAATTCTTTTAATGAAAGAAATGAATAACTGAGAAAAAGGAAGTTGGTAACCTCTTCAAACTAAACAGAGCCTGTTCTCATCCAAAAGAATCATTCATTCAGTAAATATTAATGAACATAAAATCCTTGCTACATGCCAGGCATCAGGATACAAAGTTCACTAAGACTGATCTGTACTCATAAAATGTAACCAGTAATTTTATGGTTTTATGAAAAGTGGCAAATGACTGCTATTCTTAAAGGCAATTCGTTGAACTGAGAGCAAATTATATTCAGAACCCTAACAGGTAGAACAATAAAATCAACACATAAGGCTGAGATCAGCTGGAAATACAAGTCCCCTTCAATACCAAAACTCGATAGATAGTTGACTTATAGAATATATGCATCAAAAGAAAGCATTCTTTTGTTTTTTAATTTTTTTTTAAAAAATGTAATCAAAACAAAATTAACAATTCCTTAATGTTCTCTAATTTAAATTGAGATACAATTCACATACCATAAAATTCACCATTTCAAAGTGAACAATTCAGTAATTTTTAGTATAGTCACAGAGTTGTGCAATCATCACCATTACCTAATTCCAGAACATTTTCATCACCGCAATGAGAAAACTCTGTACCCTTTAAGCAGTCACTCAGTCTTCCCTCCTTTTCCTAGCCCTGACAACCACTAATTTACTTTCTGTATCTATGGATTTGCCTATTCTGGACATTTCATGTAAATGGAATCATACAATATGTGGTCTTTTGTGATTAACTCCTTTCACTTAGCATTATGTTTTTGAGATTCATCCACATTGTAGCATGAATCACTTTATTCTTCTTTATAGTTGAATAATACCCCATGGTATGGATAGACCACATTTTGTCCATCTAGTCATCAGTTGATGGGCATTTGGGTTGTTCTCACCTTTAGGCTATTATGAATAATTCTGTGATGAACATTCATGTACATGTTTTTGTGTGACCATGTTCCTTTCATGGTCAACTTAGAAACAAAGAAAAGCAAGAATCAGAAAGGTACCCAGCACTGTGCCAATGACAGAAAATGTATCAGTAGTCTGTTCCTTTTGTTGCTGAATAGTATTCCATTGTATGAAGATATGACTATTTATTCATTTACCAGGTGTTAGGATGCTTGGGTTGTTTCTAGTTTTGGGTAATTATGAATAAAGCCAGTATAACACAGGTTTTTATGTGAATATAAATTTTAATTTCTCTTGGGTCAGGATCTAGGAGTGGATTACTGCATCATATAATTCTACACTTAACTTTATAAGAAACTGCTAAAATCTTTTCAAGGGAACCCAACCATTTTTCATTTCTACCAACAATGTATGAGTTCCAGTTGCTCCATATCCTTGCCAACATTTGATATTGTCAGATTTTTGTTTGTTTCATTTGTTTTGAACCATTCTAATAAGTGTACAGTAGTATCTCATCAATAGTTTTGATGCTCTAAATCATCCTAGGTGGGTTTTTTAATACTGTTTTTTATTTGGCAAGAATTGGGTTGGCCACAAAGTTCGTTTGGGTTTTTCTGTAAGATATTATGGAAAAACCCGAACAAACTTTTTGGCTGACCCAATAACTTGTTTTGTTGTTACTGTTGTTGTTGTTTTTCTCCCTAGCGTTTAAAAAAACTTGCACAGATGTAGAGAGAGTAGTATAATAAATCTGCATAAACTGATTACCCAAGTGTCAATGATTATCAACATTTTGCCCATTAGTTTCATCAAGCACTACTACCATTTTCTGTTTTTTTCTGTAGTTCTTTAAAGCAAATCTCATACTTTATTTCATGTCACTATTAAATATGTCAATACGAATCCCTTGAATGACTTTAAAAATAAAACAAAATGTAATCAAAACAAAATTAACAATTCCTTAATGTTCTCTAATATATAGTCTATGTTCAAATATCCCCAATTGCCTCAGAAGTGTCTTTTTAAAGATTATTTTGTTTAAATTTAATTTCCTTATAACATTAAGTGGAAGCTAAAAAATCCAAGGTCCTACTCTCTCCAAATGATTGAGGTTCCACTGAATTTTCAGAAATAGTTTGAAGTTAGTTCAGATTTTACCAAAGTTATAGTTTAGCTATTCCAAATTATATTTTTATTGCACAGAAGTAGTTGGGGATTATAAGGCAGATATTAAGAATACAGAATTGGTGTATCATTTAACTCACAGATCAAAATACTTAAAAAATGACTGCTACTATTAAACAGTGCAGCCAATTGATTCTGTTGGCAGTGAAAACATGGGTTGGCATTACCAGCCCAGGGTAGGGCAGAAAGGACAAATACAGAGGTGGGGACACAGGAAGGGGTTCTTTATTTGGCCACCAGACAGGAAGACTTGCTTCTCTCACCTGGCATTGTTCCATACAAGGCTTGTTCATAGTAGGCCCTCAAAACAACTGGAGAATTAATTAAACATCCTATCAAGAGGTGTATCAGGGGCTTCAGCCAAATAAAATTTTGGTTTTGTTTTGGAATAAAACCCAAATAAGAAAATTTTAAGTCATGTCAGTTTTAACTTTCACTTCATTTAATAAGCAGACAATATTTTATTTTGAATTAGTTCCACTTTAGTTCACAGTTGAGTCATACAAAAATCCAGAAATCACTATGTAGGTTTGAAGATAAGCAACTTGTTCTGTTCTAATTTTTAAATTAATATCTCAGTTTAAATTCCTGGTGGTAACACGACTTTTCTTCAGTGCAAACTGTCGTGCTGTGTTATATGGCTCCCTACATCCCCTCAGCTCTTTTTCAGAGTTTGCACAAATGTATTTGCTAGCTCTATTACCGTTTGGTCCAGATAACAAGGCTCAAGTAAATGTAGCCTGCACAATAAGAATATAATCGCTGTTTAAAATCAAACTTCAGAGCGGGTCAACATGGCATAATCTGTCTAAGTGATCTGTAATTTGCCTCTCTAGATAGTCATCACGGCCCTGGAGCAGTTTAAAAGGTAGTAGCTGCCAAAAATTGTTAACCATTAAACAAAGGTTTGCTTTTCTTTTATGTGGCAGGAACAAAGGTGCACTTCTAAATCTGTGTCTGAAAAATGTGGTTTCGAAGACTCCTATCCACTCTATAACTCTTGATTTTGGTATCCAAAACAAACCTTTTAAAGTGTTCTGGGAGTTTGGGTTTGTTTTTTGTTTTTTGTTTTGCCTTGGTTGGGTGATCCGAGCCAAGGTATATGGGTTTTACTTCTGGGGGCAAAGGTGACATAAAGAAAACTTGGAAAACCCAAAAGAGTCCTGAAAGGAGGGTGTATTACACTGAAATGTATTCCAACAATTGCCAGAATATTTAATAACACTGAGTCATCATGATGGGGAATGTCCCCTTCATGAGGACAAAGATGAGTTTTCATCATGGAGAATATACACCTCTCTTATTGAACCATGGTGCAATTTAGCAGTCCATATACTTGCCTTTCATGGTAGCTAAAAAGTAAACATTAGCATTTTTGTTCACTGTTCAATTTCATAAAGTTAGCCCACTGCATTGCTTCCAGCTTCAAAAAAGTCTAGTTTCATTTTCAAGGCAACTCTAGAAGACATGACATTTTAAGCACTAGGGGACTCGACACTCATACATACATGGCCTCTCATGGATTCAATTAGTCGCCATTAGAACCTGAAGATCTAAGTTTCTAAGTTTCTGCTTAAGGCAGGTCTCCCCCAGGGCATTGTGCTCTTTCACAATTACATTTGGTTTCTGCCAAGTTCTCTTTTTGGAACTTAGATTGTCTTTTTAGACCTTCACCAGTGGAAGGACAATGCCAGGCTTTTCATTAGTGGAATGGACCCATTCGCCAAAGCTAATGGAATATGATGTTACTGATCAAATTCCTTAGAGTAAACATGTTGGCAAAGTCATTGCTTGATTCTACCTATTAGAATTGTGGTTTTCTTCCTTTCTGAAAGAGAAAAAGATAGTAATGTTTTATAACCAGAGTTTTTCAACCTCCTTGGCACTGTGAAGATTTGGGGCTGGATCATTCTTTGTTGTGGGAGCCGTCCTGTGCATCGTAGGATGTTTAGCATCATCCCTGGCCTCTACCCGCTACATGTCAGTACCCACCCCCACCCCAGTCGTGACAATCACAGATATCTCCAGAAACTGCAAAATGTCCCCTGGGGGACAAAATCATCCCCTGTTGAGAACCACCATCTTATAACCAGCAAGACAAGTATCTATCTTCTGCCTTTTGAATTACTTATTCATTGATACATTCCACAGTCAACTACTCTATAAAGAGTGGTGCTAGACACTAGGTGGTACTAGACATGATCTTTGCATGATGCTTATCTTCACAGAGTTTATGGATTAGCCTAGGAAGCCCACAGTCTAACCTTGTTCCTAACATCCCCCTAGCAAGAGCCCTGAACCACAGTCAACATAGGCTAGGACCCATTCTGTGAACTCACATCTAGCCTCGGCTCATGACCTCCCTATTTGCCCCCAAATCCCCAAACCAGAGCACCTGTGTGGCCTCAGTGACCATTCCAAAGGATGATCCCACTCTCTTTTGAGCTGTTTCACGGTACTGGGTTTGTACCATTCATTACCTACTGCCTGGTTTATAGGTGCTATGTACAACTCATCATTTTCTTATAGCACCCCCCTTAGATGGCTGGTTGGTTGCCTGGATGGATGGTTGGGTCAATTACTGTGGAGCACCTTGGTAGCCAAACTAAAGAGTTTGGAGACAGTTTTTTTTTTGAGTATGAGAATGACATGACCAAAACAATTACTTAGAAATATCATCATGTGACACTGTGCTAGAAAGATTGGAGAAGGGAAACCTGAAGGCATGGAGATAGTAACAAAATTATTTTATATTCTTCCTATGGATCAATAAAGTACATCAGCAGAATAATGGCAACGTGAATGAGGAACAAAGGAACAAAAAGGAGAACTATTTTAAATAAAAAATAAATAAGATTTTGAAAGAAGAAGTGATCATTACAAAGGAAATGGAAGCCAAAGGACTCCGAAGTTTGGAGCGTGGGGATCTAAAAATATGGCTTCTTCATAAAATACAGATAGAAGTATTGAGATGAGCCAGGGATGTGCTGATAGACTGAGGTCATCATTCTTCATGTAACTTCCCTCCTTTGAAAGTAATATTCTTATGAATGTCCTACTCTTAAAGTCAGCAGTAATGTAAGAGCAACCAAATTAGGGAGTCAGATGATTCACTCTGTGAACATCACATGGAAAACATTGATGAGTAAAGCAACACAATGTGGATAAAAGAGGACTTACAGGATCCCTCCACTGCTATGAAGAGAACAGACTATGGTGGGTCTAGGGTAGAAGCAGGGATATCAGTTAGAAATCTATTACACTAGACTCCGGTGGCAGGGATGGGGACTGAGAAGCGGTCAGATTAGAGATACATTGTGAAGACTGAGCCAACAGAACTGTAGATGATTTCAGTGTAAGAAGTAACTCAGGGACTTCCCTGGTGGTGCAGTGGTTAAGAATCTGCCTGCCAATGCAGGGGACACGAGTTCGAGCCCTGGTCCGGGAAGATCCCACATGCCGCGGAGCAACTAAGCCCGTGAGCCACAACTACTAAGCCTGCGCTCTAGAGCCCGCGAGCCACAACTACTGAAGCCCGCACGCCTAGAGCCCGTGCTCCGCAACAAGAGAAGCCACCGCAATGAGAAGCCCGCACACTGCAATGAAGAGTAGCCTCTGCTCGCCACAACTAGAGAAAGCCTGCGTGCAGCAACGAAGACCCAACGCAGCCAAAAATAAAATTAAAAAAAAAAAAAAAAAAAAAAAGAAGTGGGCTTCCCTGGTGGCGCAGTGGTTGAGAGTCTGCCTGCCGGTGCAGGGGACACGGGTTCGAGCCCGGGTCTGGGAAGATCCCACATGCCGCGGAGCGACTAAGCCCGTGAGCCACAACTACTGAGCCTGCGCGTCTGGAGCCTGTGCTCCGCAAAGAGAGAGGCCGTGACGGTGAGAGGCCCGCGCACCGCGATGAAGAGTGGCCCCCGCTCGCTGCAACTGGAGAAAGCCCTCGCACAGAAACGAAGACCCAACACAGCCAAAAATAAATATAAATAAATAAATAAATTTATTAAAAAAAAAAAAAAAAAAAAGAAGTAACTTAAAAAAAAACAAACCCAAGTTTTATGGCATGAATTACTGAGTTGAGGAATTTAGGGAAGTAGCCAGTTTGGGGGGATATCAAAAATTCATTTTTTGACATGGTAACATTAAGGAACTTGTTAGATATCCAAGCACAGATATCAAGTAGCCATTTGGAAATATGAATCTAAAGTTAGGTGCTTGGCTGGAAGTAAAAACACGGGAGTGGTATTGCACAGAGTTCTTAATTGCAGACAACAGAATCCACTCTTGCCAGTTTAAATAGAAAAGGGATGTTACGTAGCTCCACGAATTTTGGGGTGAGATAAAACAACACTTGGATGTTATGCAGCCAAAAACGATGCAGCCAGGGCAAATGTCTAACCACACCAGGGGAAAGTTCTAATGGAAACACCACTGTTGCTCCTACCCACTGTGATGTTAGGAACTGGACACTGGAAATCTATCTGACTTGCCTCAGACAAACCAGACACCTCAGCCATCATGAAAGGTGACCCTGTCTCTCCTAGGCATGAGTGCACCCGAATCTTGCACTTCTGTGCATTTGAGTCACAGAAATTTGGTCACACGTCTCCATTCTAGCTACAAGAAAAACGTACAATTTTAGCTTTACAAGCTCTCCATTACTGGAAGGCAAGCTAGAGGAGGAGTTTGGAATGAGTGTTGAATAAGTCAATTTGCTATATCTGTTTTAGGGAGTCATTGGCGTATAGGCGGTATTTACAGTTTTGGAATTGGGCGAGGCCACCAGGGGAGAGAAGAGGAACAATGCCTGGGATGAGTCCTTCGGCACCCCAATACTTAGATGTCCAGGAAGGAGATTGAGAAGGGTCAGGTAGTGAGGAAAAGAAGAACTAGGAAAGTGTGGTATCCTAGAAGCTCAAGGAATAAGTGATCAACTGAAGTGAATGGTGCTTTGAGATAAATTAAGGACAGAGAGCTGCCTACTGGATTTGAAAACACTGATATCATTTGTGACTTTGACAAGAGGCATTTAAATAAATTGATTAGAATGGGTGCAGAAGAGCTCTGGAGAGGCTGAAGTGAAGACAATGTGTATAAAGGGGCAAAAATGTGTTGCTGGGAGTTAGAGGTGAAAATGGGACCAAGTGAAGGTCTTCTTCAAGTGGGAGATGTTTAAAAATTTAAAATGAGAGTGGACAACCTTGTCTTGTTCCTGATCTTAGAGGAAATGATTTCAGTTTTTCACCATTGAGAACGATGTTGGCTGTGGGTTTGTCATATATGGCCTTTATTATGTTGAGGTAAGTTCCCTCTATGCCCACTTTCTGGAGGGTTTTTATCATAAATGGGTGTTGAACTTTGTCGAAAGCTTTTTCTGCATCTATTGAGATGATCATATGGTTTTTCTCCTTCAATTTGTTAATATGGTGTATCACATTGATTGATTTGCATATATTGAAGAATCCTTGCATTCCTGGAATAAACCCCACTTGATCATGGTGTATGATCTTTTTAATGTGCTGTTGGATTCTGTTTGCTAGTATTTTGTTGAGGATTTTTGCATCTATGTTCATCAGTGATATTGGCTTGTAATTTTCTTTCTTTGTGACATCTTTGTCTGGTTTTGGTATCAGGGTGATGGTGGTCTCGTAGAATGAGTTTGGGAGTGTTGTGATGAGTATCAATAGTTTGTTCCTTTTTATTGCTGAGCAGTATTCTATTTTATGGATGTACTACCACTTCTTTATCCATTCACCAATGATGAACATTTGAGTTGTTTCCAATTGTAAGTGATTATGAATAGAAATGCTAAATACTTTCAGTTTTTTTGTGTCGACAGATCAAGAGATGTCTTCATTTTTACTGGGTAAGTATGGAGTGGGGCTGCTGAATTATAAAATAAGTGTATGGTTATCTTTTATCTACACTGGTGTGGTAACCATTTTATATTCCAACCAGCAATTTATCTCATATCCTGAGAACTACCTAAACTCACTTATTAGTTCTAATAGATTTTTTGTAGATTCTTTGAGATTTTCTACAATCATGTTGCTGAAAAAGACGGTTTTACTTATTCCTTTCTAATATGTCCCTTTTTAAAAAACTGCCTTATTTCACTGGCTAGGAATTGATATTGACTAGTAGTGAGAATAAACATCCTTGCCTTATTCCTAAATATTGGGGAGAAAATATTCAGTTTTTAACAGTAAAGTATGATGGATGTTTTTGTTGATGCCCTTTATCAGAATGAGGAAGTACTTTTTTTTTTCCATGATGAATAGACGCTGAATTTTGTCGAATGATTTTTCTGCATTTACTGAGATGAGCATGATGAATTTCATTGACGTTTGAATGTTGAACCAATCTTGCATTCCTAAGGTAAGTCCTACTTGGTCATAACTTATTTTTTTCTCACGCATTTTATTTGCTAATATTTTGTTAAGAATTTTTATGTTTATGCTCATGAGGGATATTGGTCTGTTATTTTCTCTCCTTTAAATGTCTTTGTCTGGTCTTGGTTTCAGGGTAATACTCGCCTCATAATTTGAGTAGGAACGTGTTTCATCTTCCTCTATTTTCAGGATGAGTTTATATAAAATTGTGCTACTTCTTCTTTCGATGTTCATAAATTTTGCTGGTGAAGTCATCAGAGCCCAGAGTTTTCTTTGTTGGAAGGTGTTTAAATACAAATTTAATTTCATTATTTAGTATAGGATTATTCACATTACCCATTTCTTCATGGGTGAGCTTGAGTGTTATGTTTATGACCTTTGAGCAGTATTTTTCATTGCATTTACGTTATCAGATTTATTAGTATAAAGTTGTTCATAATAGTCCCTTTATTTCCCTTTTGGTGTCCTTAGGATCTTTAATGATGCCTCCTCTTTTATCTGGGATACTGTTAATTTGTGAGTTCTCCCTCTTTTCTTGAACAGTTTGGCTAAAATTTTATCAATTTGATTGGTATTTTTCAAAGAAACATTCTGGGGCAGAATGGAGGTTTCGTGAAGTCAAAGGTAGGAATGCATAACATGCTTTGAAGAGAGACAAAGGCCAAGCCAGTGCTGCAGGCATTCATGACTAGAATTCTTAAGCCCTGTGAGAAATCAAGCTGTGCATAATTCTGTTCTAGCACTGGCTTCTCTTGGTTGCATTAAGTGACCACTTAGAGTGAAAGCAAAGTTCAGCTCCCCATGCTGAGCTGTACACCTGAATGCTCTGGAAACTTGTCCTTATTTTATTCTCCTTCAAAACCCTACAGCCTGCTGACCAGGTGAAAGAATAGAACATATGGTCTCTATTTAATTCCTTCGTGCTTAGCGCCAAGACAAGAGGAGGTTGAAGAGTGAAGATCTCTTGGCTGTCTCCAATGCTTTCCTTTAATCTTACTTTATTTACTAAGAGCTAATAAAAAATCTGAAGTGCTTAACTCTCCAGTGTTGTTTGTCTTCTGGGCATTGGTATTTGATTTGTTGCTTGGCCTGAACCCCCCTACTCTTTTTACTGCTGAATGTGCCATTGTGAACCTCCTTTTTAAGGCTCTTTTCATTCTCCTTTCTTTGATATATTTTTCAGCTTCTCAAAGTTTGTCTTTTCCCACTCATTCAAATTATTCTAAGTTATTTTAAAATATAATAATATTGGGCTTATAAAAGTAACAATTTAATTATAAAAGTAATAGTTACATGAACAATTTTGGTAGAGAGGAGAAAATCATTTATAATCTTACTGTCCAATTGCAGTAGCTCTTTATTCTTTTAATATACGTATTGCATTCTGCAAACTGACAGTCAGAGAGTGTACAGAATTCTTCCCCAAATGTCTTTCATTCCATATTATCCTATCAACACGGTTCTCTGTTTGCTAACTCTCCTTTGTAATAGCTAGGTTGGATATTCAAGTGACATTGCCTCAATTTACTTAGCCATCCTGCTATCAATGGGACATTTAGAATGATAATATCTGTTTTTAAGGCCACGTTAACACTGACAGGAGCTTTGTAAAGCAATCAAGCCTGCACAAAATTAACATGTAAGGGCCAATAATGTGTGAGATTTTAGATATGAAAATGACAAGTTATAAAAACTTTGTGACAAATAATTCAACAAGAACAATAATTCTTGTTGAATAATAATAATTATTATTATTGTGACAAATAATTCTTCGGTTATTTTCAAGACATATAGCTGTAGATGGGGCATGTGAGCATAGACATGACTGGAGTGTCAGCATCCTTTTTAGAAAAGGGGAGGATGGTTATTAATGTAATCTTCCATCCCCACAGAGTCAATTTCCTGCCATATCATTTCTGAAATTTATCCGTGAAAATGTGATCCTTGATACTATATCCAACTCCCAGGTCAAACTAATTTTTACCTTTAATATTTGTACAAGATAAATATTTCTTTCTTTATCAATTACGTAGTAAGTAGCTTTTTAATTATCTTCCCGATTCTAAGAGTCACACCTTCTAATATTTTATTTGGAGCCTTTAAAAAACTGACTTGTTCTTCTCAGGGGTTCATATTTCTCTATAGACAATAAAAACTGAGAATAAGAGCTTAAGAAACCTAAATGCATTGTTACTATTAAGCCTGATCACCTTGTTTTTTGAAAAACAGGAAATTGTAAAATAGACAGAAACATGCTCTTACCCTTTGTAAATTACTCACTGTACTACCTCTTTTTAAATATTGTGCTTCTTAGTATATAAATTTCTTTTCTTTTAAAAATTATTTTAACTTGTTAATAAAATACTTAGGATAGGGTATTAACAGGTATAAACTATTATGTATAAAATAAGCTACAAGGACATATTGTACAACACAGGGAATATAGCCAATATTTTATAAAAACTATAAGTGGAGTATAACCTTTAAAAATTGGGAATCACTCTGTTGTACACCTGTAAAAAATTAAAAAAATAAAATACTTAAAATGTACAGAAATCCTTGAGATACTTGATATGATCAACTCCTAGTCAAATACATTTTACCAATACTAAAACCCTTTAATACTCTTACTAGATTACTTTTTCCTTACTCATTCCATTTTTAATACCTTTTCCCATTTTTCTTTAATTCTATTTTATAATACATTAGTATGCCTGTTTTTGTGTTTGTGTGCACATGTATGTGAGATTTGATATTTCCCTGAATATCCTTTTTTTAATCCCTTTATTTTAAAATATTTTGTATCACTTTGTTTTATGATTCTCTTGTGAGCAGCATATATTTTATTATTTATCCAATCTGATAATCTTCATGTTTAATAAATATATTAACCTTTTTGCATTTATTCTTACTGACAAGTTAAAATTTATGTAACCTTTTACTTTTTTCTTTATTCTCTGCTACTATTTTTGTTTTCCTTTTTTGACTTCTGTTGGATTAATAACTTTTTCTGTTCTTTTAAAAAGATATCGTTTGCATTTATATTACTTCAGTGGCTCTTCATGTTAATATACATTGCAATTCTACAATTTTCTAACAACTTTAAGGTTATTTGATGGTCCCACTCTTTTCCAGGACAAAGCAAGTACTTTAATGCCTTAAATTCCATAGAAAATTCTACACCCTCTCTTTTTATTATTGTTCATAATTTTACTTTGTTCTCTTTCAAAAAATAACCTTATTCCTTATCAGAGTTATGTCCATTTACATATTTTATTAATTTTATGCTCCCCTTTTTATCTTGTATCCCACATTTCCTCCTGGGTTTACATTTCTTCGTGCAGAAGCCCCTCACTCCTTGGTACTTTAGTGAGGGTCTCTTGGGGGTAAATTCACTTAGTCTTTGTGAAACTGAAAACGTCTTTATTTTGCTTTTGTTCTTGAATGACAGTTAACTGAGTATAAAACCCTAGGTTGACATTTACCATCAGCACTTTGAGGCTATTAATCTTACATTATCTTCTGGCATCTATTTCCAATTATGAAGAAATGTCCTGGGAGTCTACCTGACAACAGTCCATTCTCTGTCTTTCTCTCTCTGGCAGCTCTTAAGACCTTTTGTATACTACCCTTCATGTTCTGTAGTTTCATTACTATGTGTCTAGGTGTAGATTTATTTTCATTTAACCTCCTTAGTATGGGGGGCATTCTTTTAAATTGAGGACTCGTCTTTCTCCAATTTAGATATATTTAAGCTATTGTAACAGTCATTTCCTCTAATCTGACACCACTTCGACCAGTTAGGGGGTTGAGGTACCTCGTCCCAGTCTCGAGAGGGTGGAAGTCTAAGCTCTGCACCTGGTGTTTGCTGGCAAGGGTGGTCATGCGCCTCCAGTCTTCTCTGTGGTGTTTGACTAGAGTGGTTAGTACCTAAAAGTTCTTTATGTTGCTAGTCTGTCCTTTTCCTGGTCCTTTAGCTAGAGAGAGATGGCTTTTCTCAGGTGTTTGGGTTTTTTTGTTTGTTTGTTTGTTTTGTCTGTGCCTGTTAGCATTTCCAGGTATCCAGTCTGGGGCATATGATATACAAAGGAAACCTCAGGTTCCAAGATCCCTAGTGGGTCTGCCTTCTTTTCTACACCTTTCTAAGCATTATGTTTGTTTTATGTATTGTGTTCAGAGTTTTTAGTTCTACCTACTTGGAGAAATAGGGAAAAGTATGTCTACTGCATCTTCTTGGAAACAAAACCTATGTATTTTAAAGTCTTTGTCAGTCTCCTCTATAAATTAATTTTAAGTGGGAAGAACAAATAATTATTTAATTATCAATATTTCTGGCTATGTTTCTTGCATTAGATTTCTTCACTTGTTTTTGCATTTTGGTTTGTAAGCTCATTTGAAGAGGAAAGTCTTGCTTTATTTCTCTTTCTCTCTCTCTTTCAATTATCACCCATCTGTTTCTAGTAATTTTGTTGTTTCTTTCTCCAGACCCTAGACACCAATTCTAGAACCAGGTTTAAAATGTAATTCAGGGTCTCTGCTCTTTGCACTAAGCAAGAGTTATCACAGACCTGGGTCCCAAGCCATTTGGTGATTCGGGTAAGCTCCTAGTTAACCAACTACGCCTGAGGTTTCCCACAGGCTTGGCCCATAGGTAACTAACTGTGAGCATGGTCCCGGGCAGTGAGTGGCAGCAGGTTTCTCAGCCTCCTTTCATTCGTGAGGTAAAAGGAAGTCCCATCTCAGCCCCAGCTTTAAGTAATGAGCCTATCCTAGTGCATCTCGAGTGGAGATGGAGAATCAGAGAGTACTTTAGTTGCTCTTACTTTGCAGAAGTCCAACTACCTGCTATCAGACTCAGATTCCAAGAGGTTGCTTGCTTCACCTCTGCCTGCCATTTTGCTCTTCTGTTATATTTCTGGACCAAAGAACTGTTTAATTACATGCTCTCTAAAAAAATCTTTTTGATATCTCATTGTCATGTGCTGGGAGCAGAAACTGTACACCAAAGCGTGAACTTACTGGGTCATATAGATGGAAAATCTAAACTTCTCTTAAATATGTTTTGGAAACACTTGGAGGAGATAGTTTATATAAGATAACAAGCTCCGAAATCCAAAAATGTCTTTAAGTTTGTTTCATAACAGAACCAGTTTTTTTAAAGAGTGACATCGTCTATTTATTAGCCATTTTGATATGTAATTATGCAGTTCTCTTACATCCCCTTCACCTCAACCTACTATCCAAATATGGGGAGATGGTAACTTTCTGCTACATTGTTATTGAACATTATTGGGTAAATATAAGCCAATTGTTTACCATGATTAAATTAACTTTCTTGTAAACTTTATTTTCTGGTGCTAATAATTGTCTCATTTTCCTTTGCTTCATTGTCTTTTTACTTATGGTTAATTCTTCCAAAACTGTAAAATATTACGGCAATGCAGATTTCTATGTGATCAAATCTCTCAGTCCCTATACCCTTTTCTCCTTTCTGACTTTCTTCTTACACTCTTCATCTTCTTGTTCCATTAGGACCAGTTACTTTCTTGGACTTCTGACAGTTGTCTTCTTGAAACTTCTCTTTCCCATCAACCTTCTCTTCTTTCCTGTGCTGCATCTCTCGTTTTCAGGACTTGAGTTCTTCTTTCTTGGTTTACTATAGTATGGCCCATGCTCCAGGAACTTCCTAAGATGCACTAGAAAAACCTTTAAATATGTCTGTTTTACTCTCATAAATGATGAGTTTACTCTCATAAAATGATGTTTAGCTAGTACAGCATTCTCGGTTGGAAATTGTCTTCCCCCAGAAGTTTTGGAAGTCACTGCTCCATTTTCTTCCAGTTAACAGAGTTACTAAGTCCAAAATAGTTTTCATTCTTGATCTTTCATATAGGACCTGATTTTTTTCCATGGAATATTTTAGGATCTTATTTACATTCTGCAATTTCATAACTGATGTACCGTGATGTGGGGTTTTAAAATTCTTTGAATTATGCTCTTGGTGGGTCTTTTCAATATGGTTATTTATGTACTTGAGTCCCAGAAATTTTTCTTGAGTTATGTGGCAGAGACACCTAAACTCCCATTGGAACGTTGTTTTTCCCCTTTGCTATGGTCTGAATGTTTGCATCCCCTCAAAATTCATGGGTTGAAATCCTAACCCCAAGGTGATCATATGAGGAGGTAGGTGCTTCGGGACGTGATTAGGTCACGAGGGTGGAGTCTTCGTGAATGGGATTAGTGCCTGTATATAAAAGAGGCTCCGGAGCACTTGCTAGCCCCTTCCACCATGGAAGGACATAGCAAAAAGTTGGTAGTCTGCAACCCGGAAGAGGGCCTTCAACAGAACTTGACCATACTGGTAACCCTGACCTTGGACTTCTAGCCTCCAGAACTGTGAGCCATGTATTTCTGCTGTTGATAAATCACCCAGTCTATGGTATTTTTGTTATAGCAACCTGAATGGACTAAGATAGAAAACAGAGTTTTGTTTTTCCCTCTCCGGAGTCCATCCCCCTCCTTGCATCCAGGTAGGCCAGATGATAAGTTCTCCCCAGTGAAGTGGGAGAAGAAGTGACATGTGTTACTCTGGGCCAGTGTAATGAGGAAGTTGGCAGATTGCTCTATTCTCTTTTCCTCCACTTGCCAGTGAATATGAAGGCGCAGATATCAAGGTGCTGGGATGGCAGAGCACAGGATAGAAGGATCATGGGTCCCTTAGTCATCACGGGGAAGAAGCAGTTGGTAACCAGTAACCAGGAATGTTTACCTGTTGTGTGAGCGAGAAATGTCACTTTAGTTTTATTAAGCCACTGATGTTTAGAGCTTAATTGTCATAACACTCAGTGCTCCCTGACTGATACATTTCTCTGAAATATTCTCCCAACTGCTTTCTCTGCTCTCAATTTCTGGAATGTCGATCAGTAAGATATTAGACTTCCCAGATTAATCTTCTAATTTTTAATCTTTTTTTCACTTTGTATCTCTGACTTTTTTCTTTTCCACTTCTAGCGGTATTTATTTGAAAATTTCTTCCAACCGTTCTATTAAAAACATTGGAGGGGAGAGGGAGGGGGAGGGAGCTATCATATTTTTAATTTCCAAGAGTACTTTCCTTTGATTCTTCTTCTTTTATAGTATATAGTTCGTGTTTGATTCAATATTTTCCTTACCTCTGAGGATAAGAATTATAGCTTTTAAAATTATTTTCCTGCTTTTTATATCATTTATTTCCTTTTTGTATGTGTGTATTGAAAGCTATTCCTCAATGTCTGATGATCCAGGGTTGCCCTGTTTCTTTAGATTGAAGCACTAGAAATCTGATTGAGAGTTCTATGTGTGGCAGGGGGGAACGGTGATGGTCTTGGCAACTAGTGGACTTCCTGTAGGGCAACTGGATGGCCAATAGCTTCTTCATTGGACCTCCAGTTCTGTGCCTTGGGTTCTCAACTTGGCCCTGATATTCTGAGAGCCATACAGGGGCAGGAGGCCAGGTGGGGGCGCGGAGTGAAGTTTCCATAACTTTTTATGCACACTTGCATTTCACCCTCACCTCCACCTTAAGATGTGCCACGTGTTCCCCCCACCCCACCCCCACCCCCCCGCCCATCCTCTCCCGCAGTCTGAAGCCTCTCTAGTTCAATGTCTCCATGGAATAAGACTCCTGGTCTTATTACAAGGATTAAGGAGAAATAATTACCAGATAAGAAAGCTAAGGCTGGATTGTGGAAGCAGAGCAGGATTGCCCAATTGGGATAGTCCAGAGTTTCAGGTCAAGTAATGTATTAATGATTATTTTGGCCAGGATATGGGCAACACAGGAGAGACAGTAAGTGGTGTATGGTTTGGGGTCCTATCTGATTGGCCTTCCTGTAGGATAGAAGGATCCCAGCAATGATAACCTAGATCATCAGGATATCTCACTGTGGAGTTTGCCTAAAAACAGAGCCTGAGATGATGACTTGAGTGAATTTGGCACATGATATTTGAAATAGAACTGAGGGAACAAGGAGAGTGAGACAGGAAGAGAGAAAAAGCCACAAAAGACTGAGTTACTGATTTAATAGAGTGTGGGAAACTGGGGCTCAAGCCCAATCAAAACCATCTGAAGAGCCAGTAAAAGAGACCTCAGAAATGTCACATCAAATGAAATGGAAATAAAGTTATTTGTCTATTGACTCTCACTGCCCCTCTTATCAGGGTCACCCCTGGGAGCACTAACATCCCCCTCACACTTCAGAGCAGTGGTTGTTTAACACCTAAAGAGTCTCCCGCTGCTTTGGAGAGAGCTCCTAGCAGCCAAACAAAGAGATGCTGAGATGGAGATGCTGCAAGCTGGCAGAATGCATCGAATGTTCATCCCAGCTGCACGGAGATCAGTTAGACTAAGAGCACATAGTGAAAGACACCATGAGGATCTGCTACACATGGCTGGCGGAGGATGATGCAAGTGACCAAACAAAAGAGAGAAGCACCTGCCTAGCTCAAGGGAATCAAGGTCCGAGGGGTCAAGTAGAGATCCTCCAAGGAGCCCTCAAAAAGGCCCACATGAAAAACAAACAAAAAAAAACAGCTTGAAACAACTGTCAATCACGGCAAAAGCAAAGCCAGCTCAGAAGGGACCAACGCCATTCGTTCCCTCTTCACTTTCCGACTCCTCCCTATGTGCAGACGCTTGAGCCAGCCGGTCAACGGGCTGGAGGACTGGAGAAGAGGAGAAATCCAAGTCCATGCCTCCTTTCTCCACTGGAGGCTTCAAGCCTGGGGAAGTGATGAAGTGCTGCCTTTAAATCAAGTTCAGAGTTTTCATTACTATCCTGGATTGGACACTGATTTGTGAACCAAGACTGTTTGCAACTCTCTATAACCGTGAGAGCTACATGTTACCTAAGAAAGAGCAGAAAAGTTTCCATCCTGGGGCAGGGGACATTCAACCCTTCCAAACAAAGTTCTGTGGGGGATGTGGGAGATCAATAAGATTGCATTTTGATCGTAGCATCAGTTGTCCTTATATGATCTAAAGGTATCAGACCATTTTTATAAAATAAGATTCATCTTTGCTTTTCTTTTATTTCTGAGTGACCGTATTTCCCGAAATGAAAAAGGTGATGAAGGATGTGACAGACAGGAAGTTTGGCTTGAGGCTGGAAGGATCCAAATCCCTTCCCATTGCTGATAAGGCCTGGTGTGGCCCTGAGCCTGCTTATCCCTCCTACTCCTGGAATACCCTCTTGCTCAAATTCTGTGCTCCAGCCACACTGAAACTCTTTCACTTCCTACAGAACATCACCATGTAGCTCTTCCCCAGTCCTCCATATTGTCATTCTCTCTCCTTTCCTCCCACCTCATCTTTTACACCCACCTAATTACTTATCATTCACTAGATCTCAACTTAAATCCTGCCTCCCCCAGGAAGACCCCCACCAAGCGTCCAAGTTTACATCATGTATCCTTCAGGTGGCGAAATAACTCATGGTGCCCCATCCCTCCTGGCACCTTATCACTACTGTATCTACCTGTTTACAGGGCACTCTCTGCCCTCACTCACTACCACAGTCTCTGTAGGAGGTCGTCTGTCTGGTTCACATCTGTAGCCCCAGAAATTTGCATAGTGTCTGGCATATAGTGGAAACGCTTGTCAAATGAATTAATTTCTATGTGCATGTTCATAAAACATCTGACAAATGTACACAAATTAAGCCACAGGTTTTTAAAAAATCAGCTTTGCAGGAAAGAAGAAAATGACAATATATTGGAACCATCCTGGAAAATTCAGGATTTAGGGTGGCTGTATATTACATATCCCTTAAGAGAGAGTTTCTCAAAGTGTGGTCCCTGGACCAGCAGCATCCCTGGGGAACCTGTTAGAAATGCAAATTCTCGGCACCTCCCCCTAATCAGAAACTCTGAGGGAGGGGTCCAACATGTGTATCTAACAAGCCCTCCAGGGTACACTCAAGTTTGAGAACCACTACCCTAAATGCCCCTCCCCCAAAAAGCGCTTAAGTCATATCTGGAAGGAGGAGATGGTGTCTATTAAACACCCCTGAAAATCGAGACCCATGTGATCTCCTCCTTCTTGATGCCATTCAAGTTACCCATCTAAACTAAAGACCTCCCCACACAGTCCATTAGCAGAAGACTCAGCTGGAAAGGATTACACGTGAGCAGCACTGCCCACATCTACAAACGGGGTCCAGGTGCGCGCATCTGGTACTCCTGGCTAGGAAACCACTGGATTACTTGCTTCATTTAGTTCTACATTTTAACGGTCTGACATTTTAAACTGCATGGCTGGGTTTTTAATCAGATGGGCCCATATCTATACCTATCTTGGCACGATGACTCACTTTGTGGGAGAGTTGAATTAGCAAGGGCGTTAAGCCTCAGGTTTGGCCAAAGGGAGAGGAAGTGACACTTGAAATGTTTGGCTGATCCATATGTGACCTCGAGATGTGAGATCAAAGCCTCCAGGTGGAGAAGAACAGTGAAGAGCCACATAGAAACCATCCAGACCCTGCGGTGAGTATAATATGCTGATTCCTTTACCCAAGGAGGTTGTATATTCTTAAAATCCTATCAAGTTCAGGGAGGGGGGAATTCTTGTACCTTGGATCACATTCTGTTTTATCCATGAGGGCCACCAACAAGACCAATGGGACAGACCTAAGACATAGGAAGGAAAGTAAGTTTTTAAATGGGGTAAAAAAAATACATTTTTAAAAACCAAAACACAAACAAAAAACAAAACTAGGAGAGTGAAGGGAAGGAAGGAAAAAGAGTGAAAAATTTTCAGTTCAGGTTAACAAAAAACAAAGAATAAATAAATAATGTGCCAGACACTATGTAGAGGAGGAAAAAAAGAGAGAAGAATAAAAATGCTCATCATCTTACTGCCAAAGGCTATCTACTTATCCTCTAGAGCGTCTCTGTCCATAAGGAAACGGGTAGCCACATGAAGCTATTTAAATTAAAATTAAAATGAAAGAAAATTTAAAATTCAGTGCCTTAGCCACACAAGCCACATTTCCACTGCTAGTTAGTCATATGTGGCTATCATATTGAACAGCACAGATTAGAACACTCCCGTCACCCTAGACGGTTCTATTGGACAATGCTGCTCTAGAACTTACTCTAAGGTCCAACTTCCAAGGATACCCAAATTCATAGAATATGTAAAATCAAAGGTAAGTGGCGGGCTTCCCTAGTGGCGCAGTGGTTGGGAGTCTGCCTGCCAATGCAGGGGACACGGGTTCGAGCCCTGGTCTGGGAGGATCCCACATGCCGCGGAGCAACTGGGCCCGTGAGCCACAATTACTGAGCCTGCGCGTCTAGAGGCTGTGCTCCGCTACAGGAGAGGCTGCAATGGTGGGAGGCCCGCGCACCGCGATGAAGATGGTCCCCGCTTGCCACAATTAGGGAGAGCCCTCACACAGAAACGAAGACCCAACACAGCCATAAATAAATAAATAAATAAATTTAAAAAAAAAAAAAAGGTAAATGGCCAAGGATGTAAGTAATTTTGCTTTGTTGATGAGTTAGAATTCTCCCTGAAATTCAGTGCAAACATGGCCTGATTTGTTTAGCTACACATCTCTCAAGCATATACACATCTCTCAAGCATATACACATCTCTCAAGCATATACACAATTTAACACAACGAACGTTAACTTGAATGCCTGCTCTGGGCAAGGCACTGCCTTGGGTACCACCTGAAGAGTCAAGATGCATAGAATGTAGTTCATGTTCTCCGGGGTCATATTTGACAGAAAATGTAAGACCAGGACACAGTTATAAGAAAAATAGGTACATTGGGAGAGGTATAAATTAAGGTGTGGGTCTCCAGCGTTGCTATGCATATAATAAGAGCCTTGTTAAAAATACAAATGCTCCAGCCCCATCTGAAGAGAGAGGCTTCCAGCATCAGGAATATACCTCCTTCACAGAAGCAGACACCTGCAGGATGGCTGTTGGGTATAAAGAGAGAGGGCAGTGTAGGAGAATGGGCATTCTCCTATAGGCCAAGAGAAGGAGGATTTATAAACTAGCTTTGGCAAAGACATTTGTGTGTTTTTGGGCAAACCTCTTTAGCAACTTAACGAGTGACTATTGTCAAAACATCCCATCATGATTTGTTTTTGAATCTTCAAAGCCAAAAGGACAATTTGAATCCTTGAGTAGGAAAATGATCTCAGGAGTTAGTGAGATCTGAATAGAATTAACAGGGAAACAAAGTCCTGAAGTCACCAGAGCTATTCAAAGGCCTTAAGCCAACCTAGAAGACAATATAGCCTATCCTTTGGGGACAGATGAGTCATCTGTTATACTTAACAAGCTATTAATTAATCTAGGGGGATCAGCAATCCTTAAGGGAAGCAA
Organism: Balaenoptera ricei; assembly: GCF_028023285.1. NCBI lineage: Eukaryota > Metazoa > Chordata > Mammalia > Artiodactyla > Balaenopteridae > Balaenoptera > Balaenoptera ricei. The sequence goes on from NC_082660.1 coordinate 8,579,901, forward strand.
ACCTTTTTTAAAGATAGAATAACTTTGGATTATAGGAAAGCATCCCTGGGGATTGCAATATGTAAAGCTGAAAGCAGCTGGCAAATATTATGCCCCAAGATGCTGGGCTTATCAGATGACAAAAACTCTGAGGTTCTTAGCCAAGGAGTAACTTTGTGAGCCTACGTTATCAATAGCTATCTTCTGGCCCATCCCTCGGCAGTAATGGCTTTAACGTCAGTGGCTGACTGACTCGGGCCAGTGAGATGTACAGCTGCCCTGTGTTTGAGCGAAACCAGAGAAATCAGCATTATGTTTGTAGTTGACTTTGATAGCATCACAGACTAAAATCATGTATTAAAATTTTAACTTTTCCATTCTCATCCTGGTTTCATTTTTGTTCTTCTATTCTGGGATATTGCAAAAACTCATCCCTTCTTTTTTCTCTTTCTTTTCCTTCCTTCCTTCTTGCTCCTTCCCATCTTTCTTTCTTCCCTTTTTATTTTTTAAAGATTGGAGATGAAGGGGATTGCTCTTTCTTAACAGGATAAAGCAGGTAAAGAGAAAGAATGTTGATTCACTCAAGGCTGTCTTAACTTTCTTTGCCTGAACATATCCTGTCACCACCACCAGAATGCCTTCTTTAATGACAATTTCCTGTTGTACCAGATTCCAAGACTTTAATCCTTGTGAAGGGCCATGCAAATGTTAGATTTGTAAGTCATATGCAGTTGTTCCAAGGAATTTTTATTGAGTTACATTGGACATGCAGGTTAAAAATGCAATTTCTGGCTTTTATTAAACACTAAAAGTCTATGTTTCAACTAACTCAACAAAGAAAACTTTGGGAGCGATACATAGCACATGGGAAGACCATCATGTAAGGCTGTACTGGTTGTACACTGCTCAACTCCAGGGAGAGCCATTCACAGTCTTTGAAGTGAACAGTGTCCCTGGGAGTTGTACAGTGTACAACCTGCTCAACTGTTCATAACAGCCTTAACAGGAAGCTTTCTAAATAATTATCATAGATTATTTGTTCACTCAATGAAGTATTTATTGGGTGTTTATCGTATGTAGGCTCTGCACTAGATCCTGGTGAGCAAGACTGATTAAGTCTCTCTCTTCATGGAGCTAACACTATACAGGCAGACCTCATTTTATTACGCTTTGCTTTCCTGTGCTTCACAGATACCGCGTTTTTTATAAATTGAAGGTCTGTGACAACCCTGCACCACGCAAGTCTATAGGCACCATTTTTTCAACGGTATTTGCTCGCTTCATGTCTCTGTCACATGTGGTAATTCTTGCAATATTTCAAGCTTTTAAATTATTATATTTGTTATGGTGATCTGTGAGTAGTGATGATCTTTGATGTTACTACTACAGAAAGATTACTGCTTACTGAAGGCTCAGATGATGGTTAGCATTTTTTAAGCAATACGGTATTTTTAAATTAAGGTATGTACATTGTTTTTTAGACATAATGCTATTACACACTTAATAGATTATAGTTTAGTGTAGGCACAACTTTCATATGCACAGGGAAAACAAAAAATTCATGATTTGTTTTACTACAATATTCACTTTATTGTGGTGATCTGAAACTGAACCTCCAATATCTCCAAGATACACCTGTATTAGGAGAGTCAAATAATCAAGCAAGCACTCACGATTAAAGCTGGGATACAAGACGAAATACATGGTGCTATGGGGCACGGAGGATGGAGTCCCTTTGGGAAGGGGCCAAGAGAGGTTCTTAAAGGAACTGATGGTGATTTCAAAATACTAGGAATGAATAGAAATTAGGCCAAGTGAGTGGATATGGTTGGCTTGGGGAGGTAGTAGGGGAGGCTGAGAAGAGAATGTTCTAGGAAGAACATTATGCATGAAAAGGACAGAACGATGTGTGGCACACTGAGTCATCAGCTACTTCCTGCTGCCACTTTTGTTGGAGCCAAGTGTACTTGTACTCTCAGTGCCCAGGGCAGAACCGAGCCATGGGTTCTGCTTGGGGAAGTCGTCATCTCTACGCAGTCACCTGGACAGCTGTATTTTGCCCCTACTTAATGACACTTGGCTCTAATCTTATGCTTTGTTTCAAAGTAATCAGAGTATTTTACTCCCCACTTGACTGCGGGAGCCCACTGAGAACAGGGTGTATTAGCTCTCAATGTCCTGTTATTCTGTCTTTGCATGTGGTAAGTATCCAATAAATACTGGGAGAAAATAATTGAACCATCATCTAACTTATGGTAAATCAATGTGAGATAAGGACTTGGAAACTTTATTTTTCCTTTTCCCAAATTTTCAATTAAGTTAAACCAACACAGACATCTACCTCAGGCAGTCTCTGAGCCTGGTTTTTCTGATTTCAACTGTGCCATTAGTCAACACATAAAGTGCAGTTTCCTGATATTGTAATATGACAGAAAAGGACATTTAAACAAGTAATGATATTTGCAGCAAAAGACTCATGATCTCATGTTTTGATTCCAATCTTATAAACACTTGAAAGTAGCTTTATAGGTGTCTTGGGCTAATTCTGAGAGAGCGTATAGTTCTTGTGCAGTCATTGGAAAGAAAACACAGTATCCTGTTCCAATAAAAGTTTCAGACATGGCAGTAAATCAGGCTCTCCTTTCAGAATACAACATTAGGCCATTGGTTTGGGCATAACATTTGGTAATATCATTGAGACACTGAAGGCAGTCGTCACAGCCCACATATATCCCCACTTCCAAGGGCAGCTTTATACTGAAGCCAGAACATGACGTTGGCATGTGGTTTTTACTTGGTATGGAGAAGACCATAGAGACAGCCTGAAATCCATTAACAAGATTAATCTTTGCCTTGACACCAGGGGAGTAGCTTTTCTGAAAGCTCATCAAATATTTTTGTGTCTTCACTAATAAGTGTGCAATAACAGTGGGAGAAAGTCTAATTCATTTCATTCAGCTTAGCACTTTTTAAAACATGTTAGACTGCAAATATGTACACTGACCTAACTCAATGGCATCGTTCCTTTCTCTTGCTAGTGACAATGTACAGTCACAGTGAAGATAAGTGATCTAAAAAAGTGGGTTTTCATAATGTGGCTTATATTTTCAGCTTGCATTTAAATTAGGAGATTTTACATCTAATTTTCTCCTGGTTTTCGGACTACTTTAATTTCTCACAAGATCTGATCCCAGAAGAGCTATGCCAAATTTGATCAGCCATGACAGTGGTAAAAGTTAGAGAAATATTGACCTCCAGATTTCTTTGGAGAACAAATTCAGATTTAATGATGCCAATACCCCATATTTCTTGGGAGAAATATGCTAGAATCTTTGATTTCACCTACAGGGATAATCAATAAAAATGAATAAAGTTACTCATTTAAAAGCCTCCCATTGGGCTTCCCTGGTGGCACAGTTGTTGAGAATCTGCCTGCCAATGCAGGGGACACGGGTTCGAGCCCTGGTCTGGGAAAATTCCCACATGCCGCGGAGCAACTAGGCCCGTGAGCCACAACTACTGAGCCTGCGCGTCTGGAGCCTGTGCTCCGCAACAAGAGAGCCCGCGATAGTGAGAGGCCCGCACACCGCGATGAAGAGTGGCCCCCCCTTGCCCCAACTAGAGAAAGCCCTCGCACAGAAATGAAGACCCAACACAGCCAAAAAAATAAAAAATAAATAAATAAAATAAAATAAAATAAAATAAAATGTTAGCACAATACCTGAATCCATGTTTAAAAAAAAAAAAAAGCCATCCATCTACTATATGTTCTCATTACTTTAAGTTCTGATATGATCTTGGATTACACTGGGCTATTTCAGCACTTAATTTTTCATGGTTTCTTGAGACTTTCAAACAAAGCAAATACACTCTTCAGGTGCAAATAATTGATATGTTACAGCATAGACATAAACAGCTTTACAACTGAGCATCTTTCCATATTTGCTTTGCACATAGTTGTCCGGTGATTTTTTAAATAAAAGAATGAATAATTCTCTCAATATTTCTCCATATCAATCAGCCAAAATATGTTAAGGCCAGACTGTGACTTGGATAATTTTCGAACAATATACTTCCAATTGCAAAATACAGTGCAAACCGCTCAGCATATTCAGTGCACTATTGCTCTGGTCCCTAGGTCTGTGTTCTCTCACAGGCCAGCCCAGCTCCCAGGAATAGCCAGTAAAGTGACGATGCCAGAGTCACCTCAGTGGGCGGCCCCATTCTCCAGGCCACATGAATGTTTACCTTGCTCTGTGGAACCCTCAGTAGCTCCATTCTCTCCCAGAGCTGAGCCCTCAGGCTTCCTACAAAAATCCTTCTCATAACTGAAGGTTCAATCCTGTGCTAGTTTCTGGAACCAATCTTTAACTTCGTTGGAAGGATTTCAGGAGCTCTTTTTAATATCTAGAACACCCTTTCATACCTTCTTGGTGTTCTTGTAACTGGATGTCTTCTTCGTCCCCAGGATAGCTGCCTCACCTGTGGCCTCCCAGCTCACCTCTTGGGTTCGATCTGTATCTCAGTAATTGGAATGAGCTCAGCGTCCTTAGGCATGTACTGTCTTCATCCCTTCTAGGTACCTTGCAGTGGTGGAGGACTGCTTTCTCTTGCTCCGCATCAGCTCAGGGAAGAACACTCCTGCAGTCTCCTGCCTGCCTGCTGCTGAGATTGCTCAACAGCCCCTCTGGCTCCTGAATTTCCTGCCAACGTGTTACTCCCACTTGTCAGACACTCCACAAGATCTTCTAACCCCTGTTTACTGTAGGCATGATGGCTGGGTACCGTGATCCACTGGTGTGTTAGCCCACACCCTCTGAGAAGCAAGTGCTGAGACAGGACGAAGTGCTCAAGGATTTCATTAGGGGGCAAGCCTGTGTGAAAGGAACTAGGCTGGGGAATGGAGAAGGACGGAAGAGCAACCAGACTGTGACACACAGTGACTTCCAGTGAAGGAGAGAAGGGGAGAAGGTAGAAGCTCCTAGTCGGCCCATCAGCCTGAGGAAGGTTCGGAAGAGCTGTCAGGGCATCTCAAGCAAAGTCACCCATCAGAGGGGTACTGTGTCTTCCGGGGACGGGCTTGCCTTGAAGCCATTGGCAGGGAGCAGCCTGTGGGAGGGGGGGCTTTGGCACACGCACCTCACGACGGATTGCACGGGGCAGCAGCTGGGGCCCTTGGTCGGTTCCCTGTCCCATGGTCACAGGCCTGCCAGGTGCACGCTCAGGGCCTTCACAACCTGCCAGGCTGGACTTTCTTCCAGCACCTGAAGCTGGGTCTGTACCCTAGGAGCTAGCCCCACCCTGGCAAGCATGCTGTTTTATCTCCAGGACCCAGCCTCTCCCAGCCTGCTCACGGCTTATCACAGGTAGCACTTTCATGTGTGAATTCCCTCCTGGCATTTCTCAGGGAATTTATGTGTGTTTCTAAAATCCAAATTCAAAAAAAAAAAAAAATTAGTTGAGACATCGAGGAAATAAGAAAAGGTGTTATAATCATTCTCCTCCGAGAATTAAGACTGAACAATCAACATAGAGACATAACTGGTTTGACGAAAAGTCATTGACACCAAGTCAAAAGAGCAGGAAACTCTTGATGCACACAGTCAAAGAACAACGTCGGCATTTCCGGAACTGGGACAGGAGCCCAGAAAAGAGGTCATGAGCTAGTCAGTCAGCCTTGCTTGCCCCTGTTGCTATGTTATACATGTGTGTTCATGCAAATAAGATAAATATTAATAAGTTTATATGCATAGTATACTTTATACAAATCATATCATTGGTGTTCAAAAAAAGGCAAGTTTTTGAAGCAAGATAAGTTCTTCAATTGGCAATTTCCATGTGTAACTCTGGGTAGCTTTGTTAATCTCATAAGGACACCTGAATGTAAGATTATTCGGATACCACCCAGTAACACTTGCCAGCATTTTCCAGTCTTTGAATATTTGTTATAGGTCACAATTCTTTGTAGATAAGGCTAAACTGAAAATTCCTTATCCAACAATTTTTGATATCCATAATTCCTAAAGAGCATGAAGAATGTTGGAATTATTTTAACAATAATGCATAATAGCGAATAACTTATGAAATTCCGCAGATTTCTCATTTCTTGTTCTGAGTCCTGAAGATTGGAAACACTGAGAGAGAAGACTTGGGAGTTCTCCAGGAACGAGGAGAGAAACGACGATGACTAAAATGAGGCTTTGCCAATAAGAATTCAACGCTCTTAGCCAAGCAGAACTTTAACCTCACTGCTCTGTGAACCTAATTTAACCGCTCCTTCACAATAAGGAAAATAATCATATCACACATGCTTCAATTGTGAATCTTCCCATTTTAGAAAAAGATAAGAGTTTTCTTGTAAGTTATTTGTCCTCTACAGGGCTTGGCAACCACATAGCGAAAAAGGAAAGAGATACTCCAAACTGAGAAAAAGAAAAGCACAGCCTTTCATTTATGCTATTGCTGCAGAAGGTTGCATACACTGGAGCCTTGGTGCACAGCTCTAAAGAGCTATTCCTGATTCTACTCCAGCGCCCTGGTTTGCTTGGAATGCCATGACAAAATTTCATAGACTGGGGGTAGGGGTGGGGTTCAACAACAGATATCTATTTCTCACAATTTTGGAGGCTGGCAATTCCAACATCCAGGTGTTGGCCAGTTTGGTTCCTGGGGAAGGCTCTCTTTCTGGATTGCATTTTGCCGGGTCCTCACATGGCAGAGAGACACAGAGAGACAGCAAGCTCTCTGGTGTCTCTTGTTTCGAGAGCACTTTTCCCATCATGAGGACTCACCCCCATGACCTCATCTAACCCTAAATTACCTCGCATCTCAAATACCATGACACTGGGGCTTAGGACTGGAACATATAAATTTGCCCAGGGGTGGGGGGGGGGGAAAACATTCAATCCATAACATCCAACATGGCTTCGTGACACCAGCACCAGATCATACACAAAGGGGTCCAATCCTGGAAGGGTGACTGGGCAGTTCTCAGCCCGCTTCCTTGGTGCTCCTTACTCCCCTGCAGGAACCAGTCCCTTAGCGTCCTCCTCGGGTCCCTCTCTGGGATCTAGGCAGAGAGTGAAGGGGGCACTGCGCTCCCATATATTGAGGGCAGACCATGTGCAGGGGCTCCACAAACATCATCAACTCCCGTCCTTCCAACATCCCTAGTGGGAGCCCTCCTCCGTTTTACAGACGAGACACATTTGGGGTTCAAACAGTTTCAGTAATTCACATGTCCATGCCACACAAACAGCAAGGACTAGACCTAGTTTTTTAAAGATATACCATACACCATAAAATTCACCCTTTTAAACTGTACAGTTCAGTGTTTTCTAGTACATTCACAAGGTAGTACCACCATCGCTACTATGAAATTCCAGAACATTTCGTCATCCCCTCATTCCTCCCTTCCCCCAGCCCCTAGAAACTGCTAATCTGCTTTGTCTGTATGCAATTGCCTACTTTGGACATTTCACATAAATGGAATCATATATGATGTGGTCTTTTGTGCCTGGCTTCTTTCACCCAGCATAATATTTTCAAGGTTCATCCATGTTGAAGCATGAATCATTACCTCACTCTTCTCTATGGCTGAATAATATTCCAGTGTATGGACTGCACATATTCTGCTTACCCATTCATCAGTTGATGGACATTTGGGTTGTTTCTACTTTTTTGGCTATTACGAATAATGTTGCTAATAACATTCATGTACAAGTTTTTCTGTCAACATATGTTTTCACTTGTCTTAGGCATATACCTAGGAGTTGAACTGCTGGGTCATACGGTAATGCTACCTTTAACTGTTTGAGGAACTGCCAATAGACCTAGTTTGGAACTGTCTAGTTTTGATCTGTCTGGGTTCCTCCCACCACATCAAGCAATTATCACAGTTCCTCTTAATCTTTGCTACACATTCCAAGCACCTGGGGACCTTTAAAATATACTGAAGCCCAGGTATCTTCCTGCAAGAGAGCCTGACTTAATTGGTCTAGGGTGGGGCTTGGACACTGGCGTTTGTTTAAAGCTCTGAGTGGATTCTACTAGGAAGCCAGGGTTGGGAACAATCACATTATGCTTTACATATTCAGGTCTGTAGACCTTTCAGCTGAGGTTGTCCTCCCTACCGTTGATAAAGAGAAATAACTGGCTAAAGCAGTCTGTGGAATTGTTGCTTGTCTCTTGACCACATCATGCTTTAAGAGAGTAAATATGCACAGGTCCCTGACAGAGGATCAGACGTGTCTTGGAAGCACGGTGAGACCAAAGCGGCCAGCAGGCCTGTTGGGGCCCAATGTACATCCATGGAAGTCAGGGCACATCCCCTTTCTTGAGCTCCGGGATGACATGGTTGTCTATTAACCTCACAACAGCCCTCTGAGGTGGTAATGGCCGTGATGCCCATTTTATAGATCAAAACTCTGAAGTTTGGAGAGTCAGCAAACATCACCCAAGGTCCCCAGGGGGTAGAGCTGAGATTTGAACTGAGGGCATCTGGCTCCAGAGCCCTCGGTCTTAACTGCTTTGCGATATTGACTCTGACTCTGTTCTAATAAACAACTTCATCGGTGATGAGAAATATTTCTGTACCTTAATTACTGCAAAAATACCACCAAACACAGTACACTCTATGACCAAAACCAAAACACTCTGGTGAGAAATGAACCAAAGGGTTTGACGTTTGGCCAAAGGCCCTAAGAAAATTAATACTGATATCAGAAAACTTCAGATACTCTGGCTTCCAAACTTGTGCACCTGACCCTAGGGCACAAGATATTTTTTCTCTGTACCCATGATGGAAATATTTAACGTTTCTCTTCTGCTCTGAGGATGCTCTGATAATGCACCATGCCTGATAACATTGCCCTGAATCTGGGAGGAGTTTTGAAACGTTGAAAAGTTTGCTAAGCATTTATCAGCACAGTGCAGCCTGGGCTGCTCTCTCCTTCTACCAACCAAACCATATCAATTTCCAAACTGTCTCTCTCAGTAGCCTCTGGTTTTATTTAATTTACTGCACTTGGAATTTGATAAGTTCCTGGCTAGCTTTCGCATTCTTTCGCATCCTCGTAATTCGCATCTTTCAGTTTTCAGTTTTTCGAATCTTCTAGTTACTCCTGGAGAGAAGCTGCTGTACCGTTTTATCTGGTTAATGCCTCAAAAACGTAGTCAAACACAGGGATATACCGTTACCCAGAAATGTCGCTGTTGTCCAGACACTCCTCAGCGTCTGACATTTTGGGAGGTCCAATTTCGTTCACGGGCCCCATTAGGGTTCTACCGATGAAAAAGGATGTCCCCATTCTACAGGAGCTCACACTTTTGTGGGAAGGACAGACAACAGCCAGTTATAAAATAATATAAGCATTCTGACTGGTATGTCCGTGGTGGTGCCCATGCCCGTGATTGCAGCAGACTGCACAGACTGTGGAAGCCAAGGAAGTTTTAAAATTGCAGGCTATAGTACATGATAAGTAAAGAAGTTCCAGGAGGCTGTGAGAGTGCATGTGATTCAAGCACAGATTTGGGGGCAGGGAGCGAAAAGACATAAAAATGGTTAATCCTCATACAGTTTTAATACACACCATGCGTAGTTCTTCCAGCTTAATAACTCCTAGTAACCCTCACAGCACTGAGAGGTAGCTATTACTATTTGCCCATTTTTGAGATGAGGATACTAAGGCAGAGAGCGGTCACAGTGCCCAGTAAGGGATGAAACTATGATTCGAACCCAGGTAGCCTGGCGTCAGAGTCCGCAGTTTAATTCTAACAGGCTGGTGTGGAGAGCGTGTGTCAAATCCCGAATGACTTAGCCAGTTCGTCCCATTCATTTGTTCATTTGTTCATTCATTCGCTCAACACATATTCCCAGAATGCTGCTATATGCCAGGCATGACAATAGGCTTGAGGACAAAAGAGACAAGGTCCTCGAATTCTACCCTTAAGGCAGTAGTGTAGGCAGGGCAATGGGCAGGCTGCCATTTAATTAAGATGGAATAGAATAATAATACGACACGGCCTCTCTGGGTGCCAGAGTCCAACAGGAGGAAATGCTATAAAACAGGAAATACTCCAGCAAATAACCTCAGTCAAAATCATGAAAAGAAAATTTAGGCTCAGCAGTAGACCTAATAAAGGTAAACCTTATCATGTATAAGTGGGAAAAGACTAGTAAAGAAAATACTGTTTCACGCAGAAGAGAAGGAATACTGTCCAGAGACAGCTGATGCCAATGGAAAGGGAAGACAATTTGGTATAAGGGGGTTACATGGAACAGAGGGCAGGGCAGGCTTGCTGGGCTGGTAAGTGGCACCTGAGGCACCATGAACAATGTGTGGGTCTCTATCCAGATCCATCATGGCTTCTCCCGGAACATCCAAGGATGTTGCCAGCACATATCAGCATCTGGAGGCGAGCCTTAATCATCTCTCTGGCTGGCCAAGAGGAACACTCACCTAAAGGAATAGAGTTCTGAATTCTTCCGGAAACACACTCAATTAGAAGACTCTGCTCTCAAGCGATAACGACTTCAGCAGACGGGGCACAAAACATAGGATCTCGCCAACTCCCCACTGCCTGACTTGCTCCAAAGTGGGCCTCCCTCACCTCCCCTGCCTCCTCCAGAACTTGAAAGTGACAAGAGGGGGCAAACTACTGGGCTTAGAAAGTTCTCCTCTAAAACTCCTTCTTGAACTGAAGCAGGGACAACACTTTGGGAAGCTCTTTCCAAAGCAGATTTTTCTGCTTGACCAAAGATATAATTTTTCCTACAGGAAGTTAAGGCACCTCATGCTGGTGTAATTGAGTTTCCCTGGGAAGAAGCTGCTGCCCCCTGGGTGGTCACTGCAGCTGAAAAATTAAACGCAGATGTTTGGCGGGTCGCCTCCTCATGCATCCTGCTCTTGTGTTTTTCCTCTTACAGAGATGGGAGTGGGTTCAGGATGTCCCTAATGCTGGCCCTATGTACTCATCAACAATATGTCCATGCAGTTGGCTGTTACACAAACCTCTGAAATTAATCAATCATCCAGTGACTCCAATCACCTCCCATATTGTTTATCCCTTCTCCCAGCCACTGTCCTAGCAATGGACACAGCAGTTGTATCCCTTTTATTTGAGGAATGATTGTGGGAGAACTCACAAATTTGCGAACTGTGGATTTTTAAAGCTGTGTTCCTATTTTAGAAACAACTGTCGATTTTAACCTTTCCAATGAAGGTAAAAAGGGTAATGGTTGCTTTCCTAACATGGCGCTATTAGGCAAGGGTGATGGATATTGATTTGCTAGTGCATTCACCTATTAATAGTAATTTTTGAGAAATTATGAGTTGGGGAAAAGAAGAGGTTAAACTTTTAAAACTTGCCTTTACAAATATCCTACTATTTCTTCTATTACAAAAAACATATTTACTCCAATCCCCCTCCAGTTACTCCGCTCTTTATTTCCTATCATTTATAACACAACTCCTATAAAGAATTGTCTGTACTCCAAGCCTGATGTCTCTTTTCCTACATGTTCCATGTTACTTCAATTTCTTCATCTCACAACAAAACCCATTCACTTGAAAACCTTCCAGATACAAAACAAGTCAGCTCTGCTTTGAGGCTGAAACTCATTTTCTTTCCAATCCTCTACTCTCTCATTTTAGGACCATGTTCTAATTAGGCTTGTGCATCAGTTCAAGGAGGGCTTCTTTTTAGCTCACGGCTCTGCTCTCCTGCGGTGGGTCCTTAAACAGGTCAATAAAATCAGTGAAAACTCTCTCTAGGACTTCATTCTACAGCACAAATATTAATCTATTGTCAGCTATATTTGCAGGCAGCAGTGTTTTCTAGTATCAACAAGCCTGTCCAAATCTGATACAATGCCCCAAAAAGCATTATGATATACAGTGAAAATACTGTGTTTCCACTCTTTTTAGTCAGGGTCATTAAATAGTGTGTGTGTTCACGTGTGTGCTATGTACCATAGAAGTACACAAATGCCACTCAGTCATCTTGCACTTCTATAACTGTGCTCATCGAATGTGTTTCTTCCCAAAGTGATAATAGTAGACTAGAGTAATGGATTGGTTTGCAAGTACATTCACCCTCTAATGGTAAACCCTGCCAGCAACTTTTGAGTAATTATCGGGTGGAAAAAGGAGTAAGTCAAAGTTTTCAAAACATGCCGTCATTTCTTCCATCACTCAATCCTTCTCCAGATACTGCCCATTTCCCGATTTCCTTTTACAACAGAAGTCCTTCAAAGTGTTGTCTCTACTTCCGGTTTCCAATTTCCTGGTCGCATGAATTTCCATCTTGTGAACTTCCTCTGATCAAACTTTTGCAGTCACCACTCACCAACGCTGTTCTACTGAAAGATCGCTAGTTACTTCCACATTACTAACCCAACCTCAATTCTCAGTCCTTCTCACGTGGGGCTCATTAGCAGCATTTTCCAAACTCACCATGTTTGGACATACAACATGTCCAAATCGGAACTTTTAATATTCTCCCTCACCTGCCATTTGCTGCCAATCCTGCTCCTGGTTTTTCAGTCTCAGTTAATAACAACTCTATCTATCTTTATGCTTTGGCCAAATAGCTTAGAGACACCCTTGACTCCCCCCATACGCACATTTGATTCTCCAGCAAATCCTATCACCTGCGCTCATCACCTCTACTCTGACCACCTAGGTCCAAATTGCCTGGTCTAATCTCTTCTAGATTATTAAAATGGTCCCCTGGCTGCTGGTCTCTCAGCTTCTGGCAAGACTGGGTTTTATATATATATATATTTATATATATATGTATATATTTATATTTATGTATATATGTACATACATACATACACACACATATATATGTATATATAAAAAATACATTTATAAATGTATATTTTATATATATATTATATATAAGAACAGCAACTCCTCAGGACTCTCTCTTTTTCGATGTTTTCACAAACTGTTAGTCTGAATCTGATTATAAAAAATTTTTGAAAAAAAAAAGAACGAATACAGCAGTTTGTATACAATAGTCACTCAAAAAACAAGTTTTGTGGTGGGGGACAAAAGCATTATGACCTTCCAGGAGAAGTTTAAGTCTATCCATTATCATCTGGTGAGAACATTCTCGACTGAAATGAGGACGGAAGAAATGACTTTGATTTATTCATTTTTAAAAGTTCTTGTATTCCGGTTTTATCTTCCTTGCTTCCAACTCTTAAGGAAAAAAAACATCCACATAAATTAAGTTTTTAGATCTACTCCAAGGGAAAGGAACAAGTTCTTCTTTGTGCAATTTTGAGAGTAATCTCCCTCCATCTATTTTAATATATGGACTAACTCCCGATTCCCGGCCCAGCTCCTATTCCATGTATGTGAATTAGCTCCATGTTGCCTAAGAATTTAAAAGGGCAGTAAATTAACTCTACTGAATCCCATTCACAAATAGAGGACAGCAAAGTAGCACTGAAAGCTTAAAGCAGGGTTCAGTTAGCATCAAACTATTTCACTTGTCCAATGGATAATCATGCCACTATTATTTAAGAAAATAAAATCTGTGATGTAATATCACTGTCAATTTATCTCGCTATAAAGCTGTGGGCAATTCCTGCCCCCCTCCCTGGGACATTTGGCAATGCGTGGAAACACTGTTGGTTGTCTCAACAAGGAAAGGGGGGTAGCTACTGGAGTCTAGTGTGTAGAGCCCAGGGATGCTTCTAAACATCCTGCAATGCACAAGACAGCGCCCCCCCCCCCCAACGAAGAATTACCCGGCCCAAATGTCAAGAGTGCCAACTCTGAAACACTCTCATTTAAAGTTAAAACATTTGTCACTCTGTCTGACCATGGGGTATAAATCCAATTAAAATAGATTTAAATTTTATGAGCAGATTTTTGGTTTTCAGACTTTTGGTGCCTTTCATTGAAGGCACAGCATTTACAGTTTTATGTAAGTCACCCAGGTGGCACCAAAGCAACTTCTGCAAATACTCTGAGAAGAACTCAGTGGCAACTAATTTCCTGAAGCACTGACCTGGCACCAAACTGACACTCCAGAGGTGAATACAAAAGCATGAAGCAAAGTGCATTGCACACAGTAGGTGTTGACAGTGTCTAGTGATTTACTGACTCTCATTCAGAATGTGTTTGCAATTCAAGTTTCTGGATGGTTTGTTAGTATCTATATTTATCAACCTGATATGGTATTCAAATACTTTGGGGCCCAGTAGGGTCCCGCAATTTCTATCAACGAAGGTGATGTGAGATGTTTTAGGAAGATTTTATTCTAAAATGCTCAAATCAACCTCTATTTCAAGTATAGGCATATGTGTAGGTTTTGATATACCTCTGTAACCACAGGGGACATCTTAAATTGGAAATCCCGCATGTACCGTATTCTCTACTTTTAGAGACTAACTGAAACATTATTAGCTTCCAGAATGTGGATACCTGAAGGACTAATAAATATCTAGTGCAACCACACCTCTCTCATTACAAATGAAGAAAGAGAAGCTCCCAGAGGCTAGAAGACTTTTCCAAGGCCACAGAGCTGGTTAGTGGCCAGTTGTGGACAGAAGTTCTGCTCTTCTGTTGGAGTATTCTGGGATTTTCCCAATAGACTAATCTTTCTTTGCTTGACTGGTTTGGAATCAAACTTTCTAAAATGGCTGTGTAAATTTGCACTGTCTAGTTTATTTTGAGTCTATAAACTTGATATAAGTCCCTGAATAAGTTATTTATCATTTTATCTAAAGTTAAAATCTTTCCACTAAGTACACAGCACAGTTCTTCTTTAAAGTGAGCTGAAAATTATTATTATACAGACCCAATAAATGCAATATATAATACATAATACTTAATACACAGTAACTGTCATTAATAATTGTTTTGCCATAACGGCTTTTGAAGAGTTGTATCACTTTGGGGACAATTCCTTTTTTCCCAGAACATCAACTTTTTAACCCCAAAACACACTAAATAAACTATAAGAAGTGATATGTCAACGTATTAATGTAGGCAATGACATACCAATTTACCTGACACAACAATTTTTAGTCAGAAAATTCAATAGTATGGAACAAATCTCAGGTATACCATGTCTGAATAAACCCAAAGAATTTTGTTTGGTCCTTACACCAAGCAAGCGAGATGAACAGGTTGATGGCTGTTGGCCACATGTGCCATTTCTATATTTTTAAGCACAATCATATTTAACCTTAATGTTTCTCCAAAAGTAACTTTCTGTGCTACAACTTCATTTGTAAGTTTGAGTATAATGTAACCATAAGCCTTAAAAGGTTAAAAAACTGGTAAGGAAAATGGGTCAGAAAAAGAAATGACAACAAACCTTCAAAACATTATATTTTACATATAAAATCTATTTATGTATTTACCTATTTAATTTATGTAGTATCTAATTAACAAAAGCTTTTTTTTCCCATTTAATCGTTTTCAGGAATAAATTAAAGTTAAGCAAAGATAGAGTTGAAAGTGATTTGGGATTTTTATCATAAATCCGAGTAGTCAAGCACCATGCACACTTAAAATTCTACAGGTCACCTTTCCCTGTTCCCCAGTAGAACAAATTATTAGAATATTTCATTCTAGATCTTCTCTTTACCTATCTTCTCTTTACATCTTTTCCTGCCAGCTAAATACTGAAGCGTTGTAACAGACACTTCAAAAATGCCTGGAGTCAGGCATATGACTTTAATAGGAGGCTCTGGCTGGAGTTTTTGCAATGAAAACCAATTAATTCTGCATTCAAATGGAAATGGAAATATTTCATCCCGAATTATCTTTACAAGGTGATTCCAGCTTTATACATATGAGAATAACAGTTCAGATTTTTATCTGTGAATTTCTCAGGAGCTCCATTTTCAAACTATGTGGTCTATTTTAAACACACCATATGGATTATGTACTCTAAGAACTAGTCTGGGCTAAAAAAAAAACAACAAAAAACTGTGCAAACAAAAACCGCCCAGTTCTAAAGTCCCAGCTGGCACTTCTGTTACCCATAAGTGCTCTTTTCTGTTTATGTCTCTTACACCCACATGTATATATGTTTACAGTTGGAATCCTTCACCCTTGTCTCTTGAAAATGCCTTGAGCAAAAATGCAGCTCAGAATGGGACTTCACTCCATTTCTGCAGGTCACTATTCCCCCCAGCAGTGTAGACAAGGCTCAGACTGAAGGCGGAAGGCTGCGGGGAGAATGCAGGGTCCAGAATCTCCTCCTCCCCCTCTTCCATTCTAATTTGCTTGTCTGCTGTTCCATTCACTTGAGGCTTAAATATCTGCTTTTGCAGATGCCACCCAATCTGATGAACCAGCACTTCCCAAAGTATGAGCCTTACCGGCTGTTGACAAGAGCCCCATGGAAAGAAGCGTCCCACGGCAAAAGTGTGGGGAGTGAAAACTTCTCAAAACCTTTTATGCCCAGAGCTTTCCATGTTAACGTTCATTGTAAATATTCATTGCGCTGGGTCAGCGGAGTACAGGCTATCTTATAGTCTGTTTAAATATGGAACTCTTCCTTTTCTCCTGAGTGTCCTACAGGAAGAATATTCCACAGAACTCATTTTGGGAACTACTACCAACGTTACCAGCTAAAGGGAACTTCTCAAGCTCTAATACTATATCCCAGGGCATGAGTCTCAAATAGGACATGCAGGCCTCCTAGATGGCTGCTGGGAAGCTATTTTTAAATAAGTGGCACTATTGGCACATGTCAGGACCCACCACACAAGTGGTTGACTATTTCAGCCCTGATAATGTACTCCCCTGTGACACAGTCACGTTGTCACACATCTAGGAGTGATAGCAATGATTTCAGGGATGATGAGACACGTGAGGCAAAGCAGAAAATAGAGAGAAATTGAACTGTGTCATTTAGGGTTTATGAATTACAAGTAGCAGCAATCCCTTTCGTCCTTTTGTCCCCCACTACATGATGATTACCTCGAGAGCAGGGCCAGGCTGTCCTCAGCTGTTGTCCTGGCACATTTGTGCACTCAGTGAATATCTGCAGCGTGACTCAGTGATCACCAAATTTGGGCATTCTGCTTGGCTTTCACGTTTCTCCCCTCCTCTCTGCAATTTCAATACCCGTTTTCACAGATGATCACGGGGACCAGTAGACAGAGGGATCAGAGAGGACCTCCAGGCAGTTGTTTGTCCCCAGTCCAAAGTGACCTACATTGGGTGAACGATCAGCTCTCTCGTGTTTAAAAACTCCAGTAAAGGAGGCTTCAAGGCATCCTTAGTACTCTGCTCCAGAGTTGCATGACACTCACGGCTAAGAAAATCATCCTCAGTCACACCTTCTGTCTTGTGCAACTGTCTAAAAGGCACTTGAGGGATGGTGGCCATTTCCCTGGAGGTGTCAAGTTCAACCACACTGTTTCCCTCAACACTTTCGCAAAACTACCAAAGAACAAGATTTGTCTTGCTGCATGATTAGATGAAGAACAGTCTCTGGAATCTTTTCCATTCTCACCTTAAAATATTCACACACACACACACACACACAGACACAAATATATCTGTATGTATGTGTGCATTCACAGATGTGTGTTTGCATGTACTAATATCATCTGCCTAATCATACATCTTCAAACTTTAGCCGTTTTCATGTCCTCCTCCTCCTGTGAACTTTGTTCATTTAATTAGCCACTGAATTTCATCCATACTGTTCCTGAAAGGACACTCACATTCATTGGATCTTCTCCAAATTTCTACCATTAGTTCTGGACTTCCTTCCCTTTCACTTACACTGTGCAGTAGGTTCCAAACTTGTAGAGAGATATTTTCAAACTCCCATCCAGTATTGCATTTTTATGGCCCTTTATAACTGCTAAAATGTCTTCCAATATATTATTTAATGCTTGTGACAGCCTATGTGTGGAGATGAGGTCACCGTGGATGGTAAACAATTAGCTCAGCGTCCCACAGCTAGTAATTTATTTGTCAACAAATCACACTTCCCCCAACCTTGCTTTCTCCTCATGGACCTTTGACAGTTTTAAAAACACAATTAAACAAATTTTTTTAAAGACTGCTAAATAGGAACTTATTAAGCAGGAAAAGACAGAATTTATCTTTATGTATCATTAATAAAGTTATTAGCCCTTAAAATCATAAAATAAATAACTACGGATCAAAATTAAATATATTCTACTTAAAACTAGTTAATTTACACTATGAAAAAAGGACGAGATACTTTTTTTGGTTAATACCTAAGGGCATGTGAAAAGTGGTATGTTACCATGAAAGGGCTCTGATATTCCCTAATTAATTGTTGGGATTTGTGGATCTTGCCAAGTAGAACGTACAGCGTATGGTGGGTGCATACACTGTGTTTGTCTATGCTTTTCTCCCAGCATAGGCTGCCTCTTCCCAGTATCCCCAAGCTGCCAAACCCTGCCCAGCCTTCGAGCTCCCGCTCACAGGCCACCCTTCCCTCCACTCTGCAAGTCTTCTCTGCTACCCTAGGTTGATGCTTTTAACTCCCGTAAGGTAGTCATCAGATCCTAGCCTATACCCTGGTTATCTAGGTACATATCCTCCACCCTTAGAGAATAATTCATTCACTTACTGATTCAACAAATAACCCTTCAGCGCTGCTACCATGCCAAGCACTATTCTGGGCTCTGAAAACAGAGAGTCTTAAGAAATAAATTCTGCCTCAGAGTGCAATCTTGTGCAAGCACCTGCCATCTTTGTTATGTCACATATATTGATGAATAGCGCTGCTGTGGCTGGTTCAGCATGTCTGATCGCAGACTCCAGTTTACAGAGAACTGTTTACTCTCCCCCTCTCTGGTGTAGCCTGAGACTGTAAATCCAACAGAAAGACATCTTGCATTTCAGCCTTGCATTTAGCATCTAACAGCTGACCGCACTTCAAACAGAACGGTGCTTCTATTGAGAAAGAAGTATCCCTTACATAAGCCCGGCATTCCATTAACCAATCAAAGAAAGTGTTGTTTAAACATGCCATTTCCCACTGAATTCTTCTCTTAATTATGTAGCTCAGAGCAGTAACAGTAGTGCAGAAATCTGTCCCAGCCAGGGTTCTTTTCCACTAAGGAACTAATTAGAACTTCTTTTTTATATTTATATTTATATATAAGAGGGAGTTAATTTTGCAAAGTGTACTGAGTTCAACAGTGATGAGAAGGGTCCATGGCCTCCCTGAATAATTAGGAACAATTGTTTCAGTGCTTTGGTGCTAATTATAACTGTCAGTTCATCACCTATATAATAAACTCTTCTAAGGGCCTCTTTCCACAGCCAGTGTAAATGAATACACTAAGGAAAACAAAGAGAAACTAAGGGAACAAAGGGAAAACAACTTTCAGAAGTTTCGGTAGACCCTAGAAATTACAGACTCCATCATTACTTTATATCTTGGTGAATTCTTTCAAAGCAGCATTTGAGACAGTTCTTAAGTAAGTACATAAATTCCGAATAAAAATAGGAAGCTGAGGTCATGAAAGGATGTAGAAAGATGTACACTCATACATTTGATGAAAATAACAGGTGTAACTCTGAGCTTCCTGTTGGCCAAGGCAAAGAGAGAATAATGACCAGTAACTAGGTTCTCCTTAGCAGAATGGACCACATATATGTGTTTTCTCTTTGGCTGAACACTGCAATTGAGATTGGATGGTAGCTTATTCATCTCTGCCTCCCAGTTTGTTAAACTGGATCTCCCATCCCAAGTGGAGGTCTGGGCTCCATTAAATTTGACTAAGTTTCCTCTGTAATTGAAGATAGTATTGTATTAAGAGCTTATTAACTAGGATGCCTGCCTTCCCTCCTGACCCCCTGTAATCCATTCTTCAGAGAAAAGTTAGAGTGATCCCTCAGGAACGTAAATCAAAGCATGTCTCTCTCATGCTTGCCATCCTCCCAAGGGTTTCCGTTGCATTTAGCATAAAGTCTAGACTCCTGTACTCTGACACCTATGGCTCTATAAGATCTCAGCTCGTACCTCCCTTCCTTTCCCTCAACTCAGCTTGAAGCACTGGGGTGGGGGGGGTGGTGTGTCTAAGCTCCTGCTGTTCCCTCTGCCTGGAAAGCTCTTTCCCCTGATTTTCACATACTTGTCTCTTCATTCATTCAGCTTTCATGCTGAATTCTCAGGAAGCACTCTCCTGACCACTGCAGAACCAGCCTGCACATGACTTTTGAACACATTACTAGGTCTTACTTCCTTCACCTTGCTTACCGCCTGAAGGGATCTTACTGCCTATCTTTGCTTTCTTGTTTGTCAGTGTCCTCACACCAGCACATAAACTCCTAAGAGAAGAGGCCTGTGTATCTTGCTTCCCTCTCCATCCCAGGAGCTCAGAGCCATGCATGACACATGGTGGTGATAAACCAAGCAATCCGTGAAAGACAATATACTCTAAACTGATTTTATTATAAAATGTACAAAATGAAAGAGGCATGTAACTATATCATGGTTAACTCCCTTCCCAAGCTATGGGGTAAAAGTCCAAATCAGTGTATTCATTTAATGCAGGGATCAGCAAACTTTTCTGTAAAGGGCAAATATTTTAGGCTTTGTGGGATATACCGCCTCTGCCTCAACTACTCAACTCTGTCATTGCAGCACGAAAGCCACCACACACAACACGTAAACAAACAGGTGTGGCTGTGCATCAATAAAACTTTATATGCAAAAATAGGCATCTGTTGGATTTGGCCTGTAGTTTACGAACTACTGATATAATGTGTAGATCACAGTTAGTATCAGGAAAATAATAGTTAAAACTAGAAAACAAACAGAAAAAAAAAATCAATGTTAAAAAACATCCAGAAACAGTAGAGTGAAAATTTGTATGTCTAGAAAAATAATGAAACCAAGTAATAATAAATGAATCCATGATAAGAATAATAAAAGAAAGACCAAATAGTAGCAATGCCAATGGCCACATCATTGTTTAGGCCACACTCACAGGCTTCACTCTGTGACTGTGAAGAGATAACCCTCCCTCTCGAGAAGATGCTGATGAGATCACACTTGGAAAAATGGAGACAGGTCCAGGCACTTCATTAAAGAGAAAATGGAAAAAAAATGTCCAAAAAATTGGAAAGCTTTAACAGTCACTGGCATGCATTCAGAGGCACACAGCCAGAAAGAAGGCTCAGGAAGCTAATGGTTGGAGAATGATTAAAAAGACCCCAAGATCTGTAACAAGGTGGGATAAATGAAGACGACAGAGGACACACCGAAGTGCTCATGTAAGAACACTGCAAATACTGTAGAAAGAAGAGGTATATGCTGTTCATCTATCTGGAGACTTGAAAACATGAGATAGAATGAAATTCAGATAATACATATTTAAGCCAAATTTTCCTACCAGAGTTCAGAATAAAAAATCTTAATATCCAGATTTTTAAAGTCTCTTCCAGTGATCCCAGAAAATGTTTCCAAGAATATGAGTATTTACATTTATTTAACACTTCACAGTTGTCCAGATACATTTGGATACTCCATTCCAATTTGATCATTAAGGCAGGCTGGAAAAAATTTATTATCCCCATTTTGTAGATGAAGAGACAGAGGCTCAGAGAAGTTACTCATTAGCTAGTAAGTCGTGGTAAAAAGCCCAAGTTCTGAAGATCTGAATTCAAATTATTCAAAGTCTGATTTGCCCATTTACCAGTTTAAGAAAGAACTCACTCTAAACATGTACGTCTTCATGGACTCAAAGAATGTTACACTTGGAGAACTTCTGGCTATACATTAGATTTAATGGAATGATTACTTTTAAGTGTAGCAATGACTGGGACCCATCCCAGAGCAATTAAATAAAAATTTCTGGGAGTGGGATTCAGGCATGAGTTATTTTTAAATGTTCTAAGGCATCGCTGAAGTTGAGGATCACTGATCAAGTACAGAGGTCGGCAAACGTTTTGTGTCAAGGGCCAGACAGGAAATATTTGAGGCTTTGCTGGCCATATGGTATCTGTCACAACTACTCTGCTGTTGCATGGTGAAAGCAGCCATAGATAATATGTAAACAAGTGGGCATGGCTGTGTTCCAATAAAACTTTATTTACAAAAACAAGTGATAGGCCAGATTTGGACCAAGGGCCATGGTTTGCTAACCCTTGATCTAGTAGAACCTTTCTGTGGAAGGGAGGCCTAGAGATGTTAACTATTTTACCCAAGGTCTCATCATTCATCAATAACAAACGCAGGGCTGGGATTCTGCTCTTCTCTCACTGGCCTACTACGGTTCCACTACTCGCTTGCTCTTGGTCTCTCAAACCACAACTTTGGATATGCTATGCTTCATTTTCCACAAGCTTAAAACATCTCTCTCAGAATAACATATCATTTATTGGGAAGAGAGCTGCCTTTGGACATAGAGAGCTGTGGTTTTGAGTCGCAGCTCTTCCACTTACTATCAGGGGAACCTCTGGCAGTTCCCTCAAATCATCTGGAGTGTCTGCATTATAAGCCAGGGACGAGATTCCCAAAGGAAAATGTCTGTATGGATTAAATGATTACTGAATGACCTGGTACCATGTGTGGCACATAGTAAGTGTTCAATAAATATTTATTACACAACCTGAGGACTTTTACTATTTTAAGATTTATTTTTGTGTTACTTCATGTGGAAAAAAATTGGAAAAACCTAGAATATTAGGAAAATAGAAACATTTCACCAAAATTTACTCTCACCATCAGAGAGAGGAACAGGGACGTATGAAAAAAGGGATGGGAAGAAAGGTAAAGGAGATATGCAAAAAAGCTCCCCCAAGAGATTCTGATGCCCATAGTCCTGGCCAACCTCATGACCAACTGAGAATCAGTACCCTAAATTTTGACTAATTTTCAATCATCCTAGAAGTTGAGAGGAGATGAAGAGAGTGTGAAGATTCCATGTTTTCATTCAGAGATATAAGATTTGGGGTGGGGGTTTGTTCATTCCATCCTCCTAAACTTGGCTAGTTGAATATGAACGTAAATCTCCCAATCCATTATTTGCCACTGAATATGAGAGACATGGTTAGTCAAATTATGAACTCAGGATTTACTTGACATGATATGATTGATTTAAACTTGATACTATTAGTGAATTTACTTTTCAAAATATCCTGGGGTGACCATCAAGCTACCTATTTTTCCACTGAGATTTATAACATTTCTATGTCATATATTCTAAAATATTAGGATGGTCTATAAGCAGGAACTGTTGGTTGACTGTACAACATACATTTCCTTACCTCCTTGCTAACGGATTCCTATTTCATTCAAACATACCTTATTCGAGTGCAATCATATGTTTCATGCTAGGGAGTCTGATCCTATTTTCAGCTCCACTCGTGGATCTGATTGAGCTAGGGGTAATAAAGGAGGCTTCCCACCAGTGATTGGACAGAGAATGGGTATGTCACCTTATTCTGGCCAATGAGACATGAGAAGTCAGGGAGGGGCTTCTGAGAAAGGTTTACCTAATTCTCCTGAGAGGGCAAGAGGAGAGACTCTCTCTCCTCTTTCCCTAGAAAGTACTGTGTCCATAGGCAATGCCTGGAACCTGAGCTGTCATCTTATCTGTAGTTAAACTAATCATAAAGATGACCCAGGCAAGTGGTGTCCAGAACCTGGATCCTTGTTGACATCATTAAGTCACAGAATCAACCACCCTGAACATGCTCCATCTATGGATGTTTGTTTATGTGAGCTAATACCTCTCCTTATGGTTTAAGTCAGCTTGATTAAGAATATCTTGATTCTGAACGCATGCTACTGAAACCTTTTATCTGATGCTATTTTGTGGATGTGTTTCTCTCCCATCTCTTCTAAAACCGCTTTTCAACTTACATTTTCAAAATACAAAAAAGCAGACAGTGAGGATTGGTTCAAGATGGTGGAGTAGAAGGACATGCGTTCACTCCCTCTTGTGAGAACACCAGAATCACAACTAACTGCTGAACAACTGTTGACAGGAAGACACTGGAACTCACCAAAAAAGGTACCCCCACATGCAAAGACAAAGGAGAAGCCGCAGTGAGACGGTAGGAGGGGCGCAATCACAATAAAATCAAATCCCATAACTGCTGGGTGGGTGACTCACAAACTGGAGAACAATTATACTACAGAAGTCCACCCACTGGAGTGAAGGTTCTGAGCCGCATGTCAGGCTTCCCAACCTGGGGGTCTAGCAATGGGAAGAGGAATTTCCAGAGAATCAGACGTTGAAGGCTAGTGCAATTTGATTGCAGGACTTCAACAGGACTGGGGGAAACAGAGACTCCATTCTTGGAGGGCACACACAAAGTAGTGTGTGCATCAGGACTCAGCGGGAGGGAGCAGTGACCCTGTAGGAGACTGAACCAGACCTACCTGCTAGTCTTGGAGGGTCTCCTGCAGAGGTGGGGTGTGGATGCGTCTCACCACGGGGACAAGGACATGGGCAGCAGAAGTTCTGGGAAGTACTCCTTGGCGTGAGCCCTCCCGGAGTCCGCCATTAGCCCCGTCAAAGAGCCTGCAGGCTCCAGTGCTGGGTTGCCTCAGGCCAAAGAACCAACAGGGAGGGAACTCAGCCCCACCCATCAGCAGACAAGCAGATTAAAGTTTTACTGAGCTCTGCCCACCACAGCAACACCCTGCTCTACCCACCACCAGTCCCTCCCATCAGGAAGCTTGCACAAGCCTCTTAAATAGCCTCATCCACCAGAAGACAGATAGCAGAAGCAAGAAGAACTACAATCCTGCAGCCTGTGGAACAAAACCCACATTCACAGAAAGACAGACAAAATGAAAAGGCAGAGGACTATATGCCAGATGAAGGAACAAGATAAAACCACAGAAAAACAACCAAACAAAGTGGAGATAGGCAACCTTCCAGAAAAAGAATTCAGATTAATGATAGTGAAGATGATCCAGGACCTTGGAAAAAGAATGGAGGCAAAGATCAAGAAGATGCAAAAAATGTTTAACAAAGACCTAGAAGAATTAAAGAACAAACACCTAGAAGAATTAAAGAACAAACAAACAGAAATGAACAATACAATAACTGAAATGAAAAATACACTAGAAGGAATCAATAGCAGAATAACTGAGGCAGAAAAATGGATAAGTGACCTGGAAGACAGAATGGTGGAGTTCACTGCCACGGAACAGAATAAAGAAAAAAGAATGAAAAGAAATGAAGGCAGCCTAAGAGACCTCTGGGACAACATTAAATGCACCAACATTCACATTATAGGGGTTCCAGAAGGAGAAGAGAGAGAGAAAGGACCTGAGAAAACATTGAAGAGATTATAGTCGAAAACTTCCCTAACATGAGAAAGGAAAGAGCCACCCAAGTCCAGGAAGTGCAGAGAGTCCCAGGCAGGAAAAACCCAAGGAGAAACACGCCGAGACACACAGTAATCAAATTGACATGAATTAAAGACAAAGAAAAATTATTAAAAGCAACAAGGGAAAAATGACAAATAACATACAAGGGAACTCCCATAAGGTTAACAGTTGATTTCTCAGCAGAAACTCTACGAGCCAGAAGGGAGAGGCACAATATGTTTAAAGTAAAAAGGGAAGAACCTACAACCAAGATTACTCTACCCGGCAAGGATCTCATTCAGATTCGATGGAGAAATCAAAAGCTTTACAGACAAGCAAAAGCTAAGAGAATTCAGCTCCACCAAACCAGCTCTATAACAAATGCTAAAGGAACTTCTCTAAGCGGGAAACACAAGAGAAGAAAAGGACCTCCAAACACAAAGCCAAAACAATTAAGAAAATGGTAATAGGAACATACATATTGATAATTAACTTAAATGTGAATGGATTAAATGCTCCAACCAAAAGACACAGGATCACTGAATGGATACAAAAACAAGACCCATATATATGCTGCCTACAAGAGACTCACTTCAGACCTAGGGACAAATACAGACTGAAAGTGAGGGGATGGAAAAAGATATTCCATGAAAATGGAAATCACAAGAAAGCTGGAGTAGCAATTCTCATATCAGATAAAGTAGACTTTAAAATAAAGAATGTTACAAGAGACAAGGAAAGACACTGCATAATGACCAAGGGATCAATCCAAGAAGAAGATATAACAATTATAAATATATATGCACCCAACATAGGAGCACCTCAATACATAAGGCAAATGCTAACAGCTATAGAAGAGGAAATCGACAGTAACACAGTAATAGTGGGGGACCTTAACACCTCACACCAATGGACAGATCATCCAGACAGAAAATTAATAAGGAAACACAAGCTTTAAATTACACAACAGACCAGACAGATATGATATTTATAGGTCATTCCATCCGAAAACAGCAGATTACACTTTATTCTCAAGTGCACATGGAACATTCTCCAGGATAGATCACATCTTGGGTCACAAATCAAGCCTCAGTAAATTTAAGAAAACTGAAATCATACCAAGCATCTTTTCCAACCACAACGCTATGAGATTAGAATTACAGGGAAAAAACATAAAAAACACAAACACATGGCAGCTAAACAATACATTACTAAATAACCAAGAGATCACTGAAGAAATCAAAGAGGAAATCAAAAAATACCTAGAGGCAAATGACAACGAAAACATGATGATCCAAAACCTACGGGATGCAGCAAAAGCAGTTCTAAGAGGGAAGTTTATAGCAATACAATCCTACCTCAAGAAACAAGAAACACCTCAAATAAACAATCTAAACTTACACCTAACGGAACTAGAGAAAGAAGGACAAAACCCAAAGTTAGTAGAAGGAAAGAAATCAAAGATCAGAGCAGAAATAAATGAAATAGAAACAAAAGCAAAGATCAATAAATCTAAAAGCTGGTTCTTTGAGGAGATAAACAAAATTGATAAACCTTTAGCCAGACCCATCAAGAAAAAGAGGGAGAGGACTCAAATCAATAAAATTAGTAACAAAAAAGAAGAAGTTACAATGGACACCACAGAAATACAAAGCATCATAAGGGACTACTACAAGCAAGTCTATGCCCATAAAATGGACAACCTGGAAGAAATGGACAAATTCTTAGAAAGGTATAACCTTC
Organism: Balaenoptera ricei; assembly: GCF_028023285.1. Classification (NCBI taxonomy): domain Eukaryota; kingdom Metazoa; phylum Chordata; class Mammalia; order Artiodactyla; family Balaenopteridae; genus Balaenoptera; species Balaenoptera ricei. The sequence goes on from NC_082660.1 coordinate 8,606,928, forward strand.
CAAGACTGAACCAGAAAGAAATAGAACATATGAACAGACTGATCACAAGCACTGAAATTGAAACTGTGATTAAAAATCTTCCAACAAACAAAAGTCCAGGAACAGATGGCTTCACAGGTGAATTCTATCAAACTTCTAGAGAAGAGCTAAAACCATCCTTCTCAAACTCTTCCAAAAATTGCAGAGGAAGGAACACTCCCAAACACATTCTACGAGGCCACCATCACCGTGACACCAAAACCAGACAAAGATACTACAAAAAAAGAATATTACAGACCAATCTCACTGATGAACACAGATGCAAAAATCCTCAACAAATTACTAGCAAACAGAATCCAACAACACATTAAAAGGATCATACACCATGATCAAGTGGGATTTATCCCAGGGATGCAAGGATTCTTCAATATACGCAAATCAATCAATGTGATACACCATATTAACAAATTGAAGGATAAAAACCATATGATCTGGCTTCCCTGGTGGCGCAGTGGTTGAGAATCTGCCTGCCAACGCAGGGGACGCGGGTTTGAGCCCTGGTCTGGGAAGATCCCACATGCCGTGGAGCAACTAGGCCCATGAGCCACAATTACTGAGCCTGCGCGTCTGGAGCCTGTGCTCCACAACAAAAGAGGCCGCGACAGTGAGAGGCCTGCACATCGCGATGAAGAGTGGCCCCCACTCGCCGCAAGTGGAGAAAGCCCTCGCACAGAAACGAAGACCCAACACAGCCAAAAATAAAAATAAATTAATTAATTAATTTTAAAAAAACAAAAAACAAAACCATATGATCATCTCAATAGATGCAGAAAAAGCTTTTGAAAAAAATTCAACACCCATTTATGATAAAAACTCTCCAGAAAGTAGGCATAGAGGGAACTTACCTCAACATAATAAAGGCCATATATGACAAACCCACAGCCAACATCGTTCTCAATGGTGAAAAACTGAAACCATTTCCACTAAGATCAGGAACAAGACAAGGGTGCCCACTCTCACCACTATTATTCAACATAGTTATGGAAGTTTTAGCCACAGCAATCAGAGACGAAAAAGAAATAAAAGGAATCCAAATTGGGACAGAAGAAGTAAAACTGTCACTGTTTGCAGATGATATGAATTTGGTAAAGTAGCAGGATACAAAATTAATGCACAGAAATCTCTTGCATTCCAATACACTAATTATGCAAAATCTGAAAGAGAAATTAGGAAACACTCCCATTTACCATGGCAAAAAAAGAATAAAATACCTAGGAATAAACCTGCCTAAGGAGACAAAAGACCTGTATGCAGAAAGCTATATGACACTGATGAAAGAAATTAAAGATGATACAAACAGATAGAGAGATATACCATGTTCTTGGCTTGGAAGACTCAACATCGTGAAAATGATTATACTACCCAAAGCAATCTACAGATTCAATGCAATCCCTATCAAACTACCAATGGCATTTTTCACAGAACTAGAACAAAAAATTTCACAATTTGTATGGAAACACGAAAGACCCTGAATAGCCAAAGCAATCTTGAGAAAGAAAAACGGAGCTGGAGGAATCAGGCTCCCTGGCTTCAGACTATACTACAAAGCTACCGTAATCAAGACAGTATGGTACTGGCACAAAAACAGAAACAGAGATCAATGGAACAGGATAGAAAGCCCAGAGAGAAACCCATGCACATATGGTCACCTTATCTTTGATAAAGGAGGCAAGAATATACAATGGAGGTGCTTACTTACAGGTGCTTACTGCATCTGGTCTCCTTTGGAGGTACATCCTCTAAGTCTGACACAGGAAAAAGTTAAAACTGTTCTGAAGGAGTAATCCCCCTACCCCACCATCCTTTAACTCTGATTTATTCCTAAGCTGAAAGTATTTGGCACTAGTTGAGCTAAAATAAACTAACTCTTATGACATATCAGTAAATTACTGGTCGAAATAAAATCTAAAATTCCTCCAGAGTACTTCACATAAACATCAGCAGAACAATTGAGTTGAGGTAAAATATTTTGTTGAAAGGCCCCCCCAAAAAAAATTCAGCTGAAGGAATTTGTTTCCCTAATCTCTGACAATGTTTAATTTTCTTTTCACGATAATTACAGGAAAAAAATCTCACTTGTATGTAAAATCCCCTCTTCTCTCAATTCTTCTTTGACTCCCTTCCTTTTCCATATCTTTCCCAGAAAATGGAAATAAAAACATTAGGAAAATGTTTAAACTCTTAGCTAAATGATAGCCTCTCAAGATCTGGCTAAAAGAAATCATGCATTTACTCAGTATTCACAGCTTCTAGGTTAAAATTCTAGAAAGACAGAGTGTTATATTTCCAGTCTATCTATCTGATTTTCCTTTTAGTTGGCCCAAGAACAGGCTCAATTACTCCAAAGACTTCGTAACCAGGGCACATTTGGGAGAATAGTGATTTCTCATCCTCCAATTAAATAGCCTTGAGGAACACACACACACACACACACACACACACACACACACACACACAAACAAAACACACTCCACTCAGTCACTGCACTTTTGCCCATTCAAGAACTTGTAAGAATGACTTCAGCTCCATTTTGCTTGGGAGTTTGTCCTGCCTTTCTGTCACTTGAAATTCCAAAATGATAGTCATTTTAGAAGCCAGAACTACAGTGTCCACACCACATGGAAAATCTTTAGGCCAACTTTTTCTGGGTTCACCACGAAATGAACAAGTCAACAAAATGTTGGGTGGCTCACAAGGCAATAAATTTTTCCTCTAAGATGTTGTGCTATCATTTTCATATTTACTTCTTTTTTTAAAAATAGATATTCATTGGAGTATAATTGCTTCACAGTACTGTGTTAGTTTCTGTTGCACAACAAAGCGAATCAGCCATATGCATACACATGTCCCCATATCCCCTCCCTCTCGAGCCTCCCTCCTATCCTCCCTATCTCACCTCTCTAGGTCATCGTAAAGCACCAAGCCGATCTCCCTGTGCTATGCTGCTGAATTTTTTTAAGGGAAAAATATCTCTTAACTGCCTCTTCCTTTTGTTGAGAAGCAATTTTGAAATTATCTGGTGGTTTGATAAATTTCCCTTATTTTTCTCAACCTTCCTTCAATTGTGCCAGTATTTTTCAGGCCACTCTCCTTTCTAGATGCAGGAGAAAAAGAAAGATTGCACTTGGATTAGGAAAATCGGGATCAACCCCAACTCTGCATTTATTAGCCACGTGGACCGTGGCTGGTCCTGGAGTCCCTCTGAGCCCAGTGGGCTTATCTGTAAAACAATGACATAAATAACTATAGCATGAGTAGAGGATTCAAAGAAATGGGGGTTTGTGAAGAAGCTTTCTAAGTGCCAAGATGCTGCACATAGGTATTTTTTTATTCAGATACATCTGTGTGATGAGGAATATTTGGCAAAAGAATGCACTGGCCTTCTTCCTCTAGGAAGAAAGGGTGCTGTCTCATTTATCAGCACTCCGTGCTATAAGGACAAATGTCTTCCCACTCTGATCTCCAGAAAACTCTCCTTCTCAACATTCAGAACCATCCTAGTCCAGTTCCCAGAAGATAACGCCACTCTTACCATTTTTGGAGCTCCGTCTACTGGTAACATCTCCCTACCACTTCATTTTCTTTCATCTCTCTGCCCCTTGTCTTGTTCTCCTCTGCTTCTTATCATTAAGGCTCCATCTCCTTTCCTGACCAAAGGAGGATAGGCTGCTCCTTGTCACACCTCCCATGATTTGGGGGTAGGGGTAGAATGACTAGGAGGTGATGAAATACTCTCTACTCTACTCTGCAGCTTCTAGGTTCCTGCCCCACCAATATGCAATTATACTCTTAGTTTTTAAGTCTTTTTTCATATGCTTATGCATCTCTCCTTTGCCATTCATTGTTGTTACATCTTGGGACACTTTCCCAGGACCTTTAAGATACTGAGCATCCAACCCAATCTTCCCTTTCAGTGGCTATCATCCCTTAAGGCTCTAACAACCCTACTGAAACCCTTTCTGACACCACACCTCCCAGATCCTTGTCCTTTAGGGCACTAAGAACTCATTTCTTTGGTACTTCCCCTCTAAGGAAGCATCACAATACACTTAACCATTGATTGCTACCAAAATCTCAAACTGTGAGAGTCCTCGAAGAGGTAACAACCTCCTGACCTTTCAACTCTTCCAAATCGTAACTCCTCCTACAGCTCTTTCCTCATCATGACACCCATTTCTTGACCCCTCCCTGCTTTCCCAGGGGATCACCATCTGTGGTCAAACAATAGGCCCTGAAAGGTGTCCATGGCCTAATCCCTGGAACCTGTGAATATGCTACATTATATGGCAAAAGGGATTTGCAGATGCAATTAAATTAAGGATATTGGGATAGAGAGAGAATCCTGGATTATCCTGGAAGGCCCAATGTAATCATGAAGGTCCTTATAAGAAGTAGATAGGAGGAGCAAGGCCAGACAAGGTGATATGAGGGTGGAAGCAGAGATTGGAGTGATGCAGCCACAAGCCAAGTAATGTCAGCGCCCTCTAGAAGCTAGAAGAGGCAAGAAACAGATTCTCCCTTGGAGCCGCCAAAGGAACCAGCCCTGACGCCATAATTTCAGCCCAGTGAAACTCATTTTGGACTTCTCACCTCCAGAACTGTAAGATAATACATTTTCAATTTAATCCCCTAAACTTATGGTAATTTGCTACAGCAGTGATAGGAAACTAATACACCACTCACGCAGCTGAATGTCCTCTTAACCCAGTTCTGAGAGTGCCAATAGTCAATAACTTCACTTTTGCCCTTATCTTCACCCTAGAATTCCTCTTGTTTGGGGTCTTCCTGGATTCCTGCCTTGCCATTCTCCAACTCTGATTGACTTCTATCCTAATGATGGACTTTTTCATTCCTGCTCATCAGTTTCTAAATGATGTTGGAACAGATCCCGAACTAGTTAATTGGAGCCATTTATAAATCACTGGATTTTAGATTTTTTTTTTTCCTTTAAGATTTCTCACTAGTGGCTTAGTAGCAGAAGGTACAAGTATTTCTCCTCTGCCTGGGATCCCAAATCCATCTCCTCCCACTTCACTGTTAGATGAACTCACCTTTTCTGAGGTTAAGATCGTCTACAGCCTTTCAACTTTGCTTCTATCTTTACTCCTTTTTCTTCCCTCTTGTCTCAAAATCAGTACCTTTTCTCCTTCCCCAATCCACATCCTCTCCATGCCACCTGGATCTCATGCCATCCCACATATTCCTCAACTTCACTCCACCCATTAGCTTCTGTCATTGGAACACATACGGAGGGGTCATTAGCTCCACTCCTGTGTGCAGGGAAGCAACATCTAAGCCATGCAGGATAAATCATTCTCTAGCTTTTTCCTAAAGATCTCCAGAGCTAAAAATCCATATCTTCTTTTACTTCCCCTTCTACTGTTTGCTTGCCTTAAAAATCAAGAAGTTCTCAAGTGGGAAAGAATATTCAGTTGTTCAGCCTTTCATAGACACACAGGAAAAATGGTAAACATAATGACATTAAAAGGACTTCTCTGAGATCATGCAGATTGAAAATTTCTATACCAATGTCTTCATAAACATCAAATGATTCTTTGTTTTGTTTTGGAAAATAGAGGCCCTCTTCCCATGAGTCCTAAAGAACTTTGTGTTTTATGTAATAAGCACTAGCTGTTTATTGAATTAAATGGTCAAAGCAGCTCATTGAAATGGAAATTTTCCATGAGTTGATCATCACGGGCCATAGAACTCTTAGCCCAAATAGCTGGATCTGCCTTCAGGTAAGAATTTCTCCATCTCTGTCTCGGTAAGTTGGTTACAGAATATCATTTTCATCAATGTATAACCTTTATCATATGGCTTCCCATTGTTGAAAACAGAATTATGTGCTTTCTACTGCTGACACTATTATATTCTTGTTATAGGTTTCAAAAACCTCACGTAATAGTTCAAACAATTTTTTGCTGGCAATTGAAGCCCATGGATGAAGGGAAAGAAGCATACAAGGGAAAAGTTATTTTAGAAAAACAACTGACTTTATGTAGACATTAAAGATGTCAACATTTTTGGGGAAAAAAATCTTGCTTATTTTAAAATGTCTAACATTATTCTAGCCAAATAAATACAGAACTAAGCTCTTGTAGAAATATAATCCTTGTGGAAAAGATATAGATTTTTTTCATATAGCTATTTACTTTTTCCTTAAATTAATTGCATGTGTATGTAAAGTCCACAGACCTATATTTTAAAAACATATTAAATATATTAACCTTCCCAAAAATTATATTTTCAATGAATTTACGTTTATGTGAAATATGTAAGCCATTTCAATGACAGTGTAAGAATACGTTAAAAACCCAATTTATAAAAATATCTTTAAAAAATTATGAAGTGTAAAAAGGAGAAGCAGTATGGAGTAGCAAAAAGAAAGTACATGTATAAGTCAAGCTGATCTGGATTTGAATCTTTATCACTCACTATATAACATTTAACAAGCTCAATCCCATTAATACCCAAAATTGGGTATAATAAATTCATAAAATATGAATGATAGACATCATTCAGTACGGTTAATATATATAATAGGTTGATATTAAGAAACCTTCCAAATGTATCTCACCCTGGTTATAAATCAAAAAGATAATTGTTCAGGAGATGTACAATTGTCTGGAAAGTAAAGCCCTAATAAAACCCTAACATAACAGGAAAAGGAATTGACATGGATAGGTCAATAGTGCTATAGATATAAAATACAGATTATTGATGTGTTTGCCTTAAAATAATTTGGGCTAAAACCAAAGCTGTTTTCATAAAGTGAAGCTTAGGTATATTTTAACATTTTACTCTGTCATCATTATCATATGGTATTTGAAGAGAGAAAAATAGGTATATAATTTTGAAATAAGGAAATGAAAAATTTTTTTAAATGGGGAAAATAATAATGTACTTCTCATCTTCCAAGGCCATTATGGCGCTTACATGAGTCATAGCTTCTCCGAAAACCTGGGTTTCCCCTCTTCCTTCTGTTAGACAGGAATAATTCTTTCTTCCTCAAGAGTGCCCAACACAATGCTTTGAACAAAGCAGACATTCAATAAATGTTTGCTAAGTAAATCAATGCCTTGAAAATCATTTGACAATATATAATATCTGCTTTCCTCCACACTGAGAAAGAAACCCCTCGAAATCAATCAAGTTAATAATTTCCCTTCACATAAGAACTGCATCTCAATTTATTTTGGAGAACCTTACATTTTGAGTTTCTAAGGTTTTCATTCAAATTATTTATCTTATATGGGACTTGGGAACCATGTGACTAAAAAAAAAGAGATATCAAACTTTAAGGAAAAGAAAAGCACATCATCTTATCCATGCTGCTTCTGCAGAAGATTTCATACACTTGGCCTTTGATAAACATGTCTCTCCAAAGAACTATTCCTGATTCTACTCTAGCATGGCTTTCCCAAGACCAGAACCAGCTCATGAAACAGTCCAATCAGGGAAGGGTGACTGGGCAGTTCTCAGCCCTTCTCCTTGGTGCTCCTTACTCCCCTGCAGGAACCAGTCCCTTAGCATCCTCCTCGGGCCCCTCTCTGGGATCTGGGCAGGGACTGAAGGGGGCATTTCCCTCCCATGTACTGAGGGCAGACCATGTGCAGAGGCTCCACAAATATCATCAACTTCCATCCTTCCAACATCCCTAGTGGGAGCCCTCCTCCGTTTTACAGATGAGACACATTTGGGGTTCAAACAGTTTCAGTAATTCACATGTCCATGCCACACAAACAGTAAGGATGACAACTGCTTTTTTTTCCCCCAAAGATATAGTTTATATACCATAAAATTCACCCTTTTAAAGTACAGTTCAGTGGTTTTCAGTGTATTTACAGTGATGTGCAACCATCACCACTATCTAATTCGAGAACATTTTCATCCCTCTAAAGAGAAACCCCATACCCAATAGTAGTCACTTCTCACCTCTCCCTCCAGCCCTAGGCAACCACTATTGTACTGTTTGTAGCTTTTCTGTACCTTTCATATAAATGGAAACATACAACATATGGTCTTTTGTGACTGGCTTCCTTCACTTAGGATAACGTTTTCAAGATTCATCCATGTGGTAGCATGCATTTGAACTTTGTTCCTTTTTCTGGCTGAATAATATTCCATGACAGAAAAAAAAATATTTTTAAGCATTACACTGTTAGACAAAAACTGTTTGTGGTCACAAAGTTCAAACACCATGAGGCAGAAAGATATAAAAAAGGAAACACCATTTTTCAACTATCAGATTGGCCAAAAGCTAAAAGTTTTATAATACTCTGTGCTGCTGAGGCTGTAGGAAACCAGCATTCAAGTGTTTCTAGGGCAAGGATGATAAACTGGTTCATTCTTTATGGAGGGCAATTTGGTAATATCTATTAGAATTACAAATTCCCCTTCTGGAAATTCATTCTATAGATACATCAGCACATATTTGATACAATGCATTTGTTTCAACATCATTTGTTGTAGCAAAAGACAGGAAGCCACCTTACAGTACACTACTACTGAACTGGTTAAATAAATGATGGTACGTCCATACAGTGCAATACTCTAAAGAATGAGAAAGTTCCTTACATACCAATATGGAAAGTTCTCTAAGATACTGTCATACCTGAAAGAAGAAGGTGAAGAACACTACATATAGAAGGTTATTTTTTTTTAATAAAGAAAGGGAGTAAAGTAGAATGCATATATTTATACTTTATATGCATGAAGAAACTCTGGAAGGATAACAAGAAGCTACTCATTGTGCTTACCTGTTTCGTGGAAGAGGTTAGAACATTATGACTGGGGAATGAGTTGGGAAAGACTTTTGGCTGCGCATATGCATGCCGTGGTAGGCAAAATTCTAAAAATGCCCCAAAGCTCCCTGTCTCCTGACTACTTACTCAAACACTCACCTAGGTACTGCTGTGAAAGGACTGTGCAGATGGAATTAAGGTTGTGAGTCAGTTGATCCTAAAGTAGGAAGATTTTCCTGGAATATCTGAGTGGACCCGATGGAATCACATGAGCCCTTAAAGGCAGAGAGGAAAGCAGAGGAGTCAGTTAGAGAGATGAGGAAAGGGGGTAAGAGAGACTTGACCCACCGTTTCTGGAGGAGGCCACTGAGAAAGCAAGAGGAAGGATGCAAGCAACTGCTAGTAGCAGAGAGTACTCCAACTGACAGCCAGCAAGGAAACAGGGACCTCAGTACTACAACCACAAGGAATCAAACTGGCCAACAACCTGAATGAGCTTGGAAGCAGATTTTTTTCCTCACAGCCTCTTTAGGAGAGCCCAGGTAGCTGACAGCTTGCTTTCAATCTTGTGAGCCCCTGAGCAGAGAAACCAGCCAAGCCAACTTGGACTTCTAACCCACAGGGCTCTGAGATTTTGTGGTGTTTTAGGTTGCAGTGTTTGTGGTAATACGTTACAGCAGCAATAGGAAACTAATACATATGTGGCTGTACTGCTTATCTTTTTATGATAAATAAAGATTTAAAGTTAAAGAAAATCCAAATAGACCTCACTAAGATAGCTGAAAATAAGGTTATCTTTCCAGAAGCATAACTATCAAGTCAAAAGTTCATGGTACTTTTCTTTGTTTTGTGTGCCTACACTTAAATAATTTCAGTCTGAAATCACAATTTTGATAAAAATCCCCTGGGCAGCAAGTCTGTCTTATAAAACCTGAATGGTAGGCTTGTTTTCCCAAGGCCCTCTGTCTCCTAAATCTAATGTCTTCTCTAAAAACTAAAATGCCAGGATATAAACACAGTTTATTTAATTCTTAGTTAGTTAGAACTGATAAAATTAAATTAATAGACTCTAAAGAGACAGACACTTGGCTTAAAGGAGAATGTTTGCCTTCTCTAATTGAAATGTCTAAAGGTTAAGCCTGCACTTTGTCTAACATTTAACTACACGTTTCTTCCCTTTGGTATTGGGTATGTTCCAGAGTTTTGTTAAAGGAGTTTATTGTTCCTCCATGGAAAAAAAAAAAGGTCAAATAAGTGATCTTTAATACAGAATTAAGATGAAAGCTCCAACGACACCAGTTCTCTTTATTATCATTTAGCTCTTTACAGCTAAAAACTTTGTATGAAAACAAAAACCTTCCAAAATTAACTACCTTCTGTGAGAAAAAGCAAAAATCGATTTCCTTTCTAATTTGTTAGAAGTTAAATTAATCTCACTGTTGAGAAAAACCTACCAATTAATGTCATTGTTAGGGAAAATCTACTTATTTTCAAAACTGTCTCTCCTCTTCTAAGACCTGCGTCTACTTCTTGCTACCCACTGTTGGTCAACATCTATCACAGTGGTTCTCAACGAGGGGCAGTTCTGCTCCATGGGGCACCTTTGGCAATGTCTGGAGATATTTTTGGTTGTCACAACTGGGGGGTGCTACTGGAATCCAGTGGGTAGAGGCCAGGGGTGCTCTTCAACATCCTATAGTACACAAGACAGCCCCCAAACAGAGAATTGTTTGGCTTCCAAATGTCAATAGTGCTGACGTTGAGAAATCCTGGTCTAGATGAATCTAGAAGGATGGGTTGGTAATGAATAAAGATGTGAGGTTCTCCATTTAGGAGAAACAGGGAAAGCCATATTAGTACAGGATGGTCATAAAAGGGAGAAAGAAAGAAAGAAAGAAGGGAAGGAAGGAAGTTCTTTCCTTCTAAGTTTCCCAAAAACTGAAGTGAGTATCGTTATTAAATTGAAATTTATTAAAAAGAAAGTAAAATTTAAAGTTCAGTGCCTCAATCACACGAGCCACACTGCAAGCCACATATGACAAGTGACTACCAGGTTGGGAGCATGAATTCAGACAATATTCCTGGGACATAGATAACATTTAATACATAGGAAGAGAGGAGGGAGGGAAGGGAGGAAGGAAGGGGGGAAGAGAGAGAGGTGGCGAATGATCACGATAAGGAAAGGGAAAGATGAGGCAAAAACCAAGTGATCAGAGAGATGAGAAGATAAGGAGGACAGAGGTCACAAAGACGAGGAGACAGTTCTGAGGAAGGCTTAATCAGCAAGCTTGACTGCTATGAAACAAGACTGCTGAGTGATCACTACGGAAAAGGACATGACTTTCTTACTAGTGTATCATGGGTGACCTCTGAGATACAAGCTTTCAGTGAACAGATGAACTTTAAGGAAGATTTCAAGGAAGATTGTTTTGAAGGAGTAGGAACAAACGTTCATTTTTATTTACTTATGTTTATTTCATTTGTTTGTTTTCTTGCCTTTTTAGGACAAGGAAAAATGGATGGTTATACTAATAAAATGTGGTTATACTAATAAAATGACCACCAAGCAGTCTCAAGTCTCATTGTGCAAAAACTTCTCCTCTGAAATAATCAGAACTTCAAATAATTTCAGAAAATTTTCACAACTCAAGCAATCACATAGGAAGGGGCATTTATCATGTATGACCTTTAAAGTGAGGTATAAACTGTTTCGTGAAAAAAGAAATGATCTAGCACAAAAAAGATATGCTTCTCTCCTTGTTCCTCCTATACCCAGTTGTAAAGTCCAGTTCATGAAATATATAAAAAACAAAAGGTGATTAAATCTAAATAATCAGCCAACTGGGGTGAGGGGAATGCAGAAAGGAGAGTGTTTTGGTTACACTGGTGTCTGGCATGAAGAGAATCAATTGGTAAACTGATTTGCTTTTGTTTTTTCACTTTTCAGCAGCTTTTTCTGAATGGTATAGAGAGCTTAAGTCTGATTTCCCCATTTGAAACCAAAACGAATTGGCATCACAACTATTTCTTTGAGTAAACCATAAAAAAATAATCTATTCAACTGCTTGCTTCCTCCATCCTGGACAGTTGGTTGCCATCCTGAACTGTGAACCGTCATTCTGGACCTGAGAAGCCCTTCCTTCATGTGGAACCCGGGCTGCTCCTGTGACGCCACACGGCCCTTGAGGGACATGCTCTGCGGCTCCTTGGAAGGGATATGAGAGCTGGAAGGTCGCTACGGAGCAGCAGACATGAGTCACTCCCTTTTGGAAAGCTCAACTGCTGTAAACAACCATAGACTGCAGATTTCTGGGAGGAAGTCTGCTCATCCAGTCTCTAAAAAGGGAACACTTTTGCCCAGACCCTTGAGAGCATTTGGTTCTAGCGTTCTCTTGGCTTTGGGTTAGAGAATCTAGCTGAGTAAGATCTAATCAATATCATCATGCATTCCCTCTCTTTAAAGTCACTGACATGCCAGCCTGGGGGCGAGAATTGAAGCCCAAAATGCCACATGCGCTTCCGCCTCTGTAGGTTGGTTAGCTTTGCCTTATGTCACACTGTCGCATCCTAAACAGGTCTACAAAGTCATGTGGATACATCCGCATGTTCTATGTAACTACTGGAAAATAAATAAAACACCATCTTCCCGATGTGAGACCTACAGCATCTGCCATGTAAAGGGAGAGCATTCTATTATTCTTGGTGATAAAAGTAGATATTACATAGAAGATATTCACATAAACAATTCTACTTCCAATTCATTAGTAGCTGAATTCTCCCACCATGCTCTGCTCTCCCACTGATTTTGCAAGTCAACAGCCCTCAGTCTGTCTCTCCAGTCCCCGCCTGCCCACCCCCCTTCAAGACTTTGACTCGACACAGACTTCTGTCTCTCTAATCCCTGCCCATCCACCACCTCGTCCAACATTTCAGAAGGACACCACAGGATCTTGGCATTGAGCTTGTGAAAAGTTGCCAGGCCTAACTGTATCAATGCCCCTACTGAATGCTCATACAATGAAATTATAGTTTAGTATGAAAAACCCCATCCCTTTCATAAATGCTGCGATAACACTCATTACACCAGTACAGAGCAAGAGAAAGGTGCTCAGACTTAATCCGTTTTAATCTTAGTTATTTCCCAATATAAAAGACTGTGGGACTTTTCACATTCTTTTGGAAGGATTAGTGAAGGCAAACATGAATAACAAATTGACATTTCTGAGTTCTGGAAGAGCCAAAAGCAATACAAAAGGAAGGCAGACAGATCAAATTTCTGAGCAGAATTATTTTTCTAAGCAGAGTTTAACAGTTAACATTAGGAACAAATGTTAAACAGCTCTGCACAGTTATTTTTCTGTACCTGGAACACATTTTGCCAAACAGTTAAAATGACAAGTTTGAAAGACACATCTTGATGTCATAGAGACAAAGGAAATTCGTCTATGTGACAGGCATGAGAGAATTTTTTTAAAAGAAGAGTTTCTTGGATAACAATTTTTATATTCCTTCAGTCACTTAGTTGTCTGAGATATTCCAAAGCTAATGGTGTCTATTATTTTTCAAGTGAAGAATATGTTGATTCCTTTCAAATCACTGAATACTGGCATTAAGAGATTTTGAAATAATGTACTTTGGCCTCTGCATCTCATCGATGAGGAAAGCAAGATCTACAAAGAGTCTCCAAGCCATCCAATGTCACAAAATCAGAGATCCATGACAGTTTAGGACTAGTACGCTGTTTTTTGATGATGCATTCCATGATCTTCTCTCATTGTCCCTTTCCTCGAGAACATTCTTTATTGTTGTATAGTATTAACTTCCTCCTCCATTATAACCCCATTCCAATTTGCTTCAATGTATCTTGAATCAAAATAGCAAGAACAAACTGGTTCTTGTGGTTGTGCTTGTCTTAATGCCCCCACTGAGGGCACTGAGAAATGCTGGGAGGATGGGTTCCACCCAAGCCCTTTGAAAGCAATTCATGTCTAACTAATAGAATTGGAAAAGGAAAAGATCCCTAAGGGACTAGTTCCAAGATGGGATTCTGGGTCTTAACACACTCCACCGTCACTCTTAATCCTAGACGTGGGGTTCAGTCTAAAGCCGGGTTTCTCAACGCTAGCCCTACTGACTTGGGGGCTGGATGAGTCACTGATCTTGAGTGCTGTCCTGTGCGTTGCTTAGGAGGCTTAGCAGCAACCCTGGCTTCTACCCATTGGATGCTAGTAGTGACCTACCACTGAGCGGTGATAACCAAAAACGTCTTCAGACATTCCAGATGTCCCCTTGGGGTCGGGGGTAAAATCACCCCAGATTGAGAAACACTAGTCTAAATCCTTCAGCCCCTATATAAACCTTGACACAAAATAGGAACAAAAGCCGAGATGAAAAGTGGGATAAAAAGGAACTCACTGGCACCTTTGGCTATGAACCTTCTTTAGCTCTAAAGCCACTTAAATGTTTTGGTGGGGAAAAAAGGAAACTTGTCTTAATCAACCCTATGCCTTTCCTCACTCCCCCTACACTTCTGCCTTCAAAGTCTATTTTTGTTGCCATGAAAACAGAGTCTGCCTGTTTGTAATTATAATATTACTCTGTAGCAAATTTCAGAAAGAGCCAATTGGTGCACTTCCAACCTTAAATTCACTCTCTCCTCTTCTCCATTCCTTAGCGGGGAGTTTGGAGAGAGGGGAGGAATGAGAGAAGAACGCTCCGTACGCTCAGCTCTGGCCTCGTTCTGATACTGAGGTACTGAGGTTGGTACACTCAGTACCAACCTCTCAGGTCTCCAGGACCTGCCCACCAAACTTCAAGCATCACCTTGGCTCTGCCCCAACTTCATGCCACGACAAGGTTCTCATCTGCTCAGCATTTTCACCCAAGACCACAGAACTTTGGTGAGAGATGGTCAGGACTCAACCATAGTGATGTGATGAAGGAAGGGAGGGAAGAGGTAGATAACCCATTCTTAATCAAAATGAGTTAGGATATTTTATTCATAGCTTGGGTTACTTCTTAGAATATACCAATGATAGCCATGCTGCAGAAATTCAATAGACATGTTTAATAGATGTGGTGCTTACATAATTTCTTCTCTGGCTTTTCATAGATTGAGATATAAATAATAAAATGCTCAAATCTGAAGTGTAAAGCTCCATGACTTTTTACATATGTATACATTCATGTCACCGCCTCCCAGATCAAGACCGCGTTACCCTAGGTTTCCCTGCCTCCAGTTAAAACCCACCTGCCACCTCCCAAGGCAAGCAATATTCTGATTTCTATCAATGAAAATTAGCTCTGATTTTTTTTAGAATTAAGTTGCACAATATGTACTCTTTGTAGCTTTTTTCCCACAAAACGTTTCTAAAGTTCATGCATATAGTTTTATGTGTCAGTGGTTTGTTCTTTTTTGTTACTATGTAGTATTCCATCATGGAAATATACCACAGACCCTGTTAATGGATATCTGTGGGGTTTAAAAAATATTTTGGGACCATTCGTAAAGAAAATGTATGCAAGGCTTCGTTTGGATATATGCATGTTGTTCCCTTGGGTGTATAACTAGGAGTGAAACTCTAATATTAACGAATAAAAAATATCAATCATTAAACTGAAGTTTTTATATCAGTATAAAGACTTAAAGGACACAACGATCATCACTCATCTATTTTGCATAAAGGAAAAATAGATGAACTTTTAAATTATGTATCAAGAAAAATATATACTAACATAGCTAACAGTAGGGTGAACACAGAATGTGTCTTGAAACTGGGAAACTTTTCAGAGCACAAAGGGCACTGTTAATATTTGCACTGGGGCCACTTAACCTGGAGTTGCCTGAGAAAACTAAATCTTATGGTCATTCAAGCTAATTCTGACTGAGAAGATGAAAGCTAGGGCCAGGTATCTAATGCCAACTTCATAATCAAGTTCCTTTTTTGACCCTGGCCAACTTGTTTAAACCCTTGTCCTACTTGTTTAAACCCTTGTCCTTTAATCATGACATTGGTCAGAATCTTTTCCACTGAAATTTTATAAATACTTCATTAAGTGGCAAGTCATAAATCATAAATCTCAAAGCCAATAGAGCTGCCTAGGAAGGACTGAGGGCTGGAATGCAGACTTCCAGGGTTGAGGTATACGCTTTCAAGAGCTTGGCTATACCCGCATCTAAAGTGCCACTCAATTAATTTATGAGGTTCTCGCTTCTCTTTCATATTCTCTTTCAGTTCTGAAGACATTCTGACTTAAAAATAAGTTTAGTCTAGCCACATATGCTCTATGTTATTTCACTGAAAAGAAGTGAACTGCAAATTACATCAGTGGTTGCTACGCGTTTGGCAATATCTTTCTTCTTCATGCTTCAGTCACTGGACTTACTGTGTGATGAGAATCCCAGAAGCCCAGTGCGACAGTGCCTGAAATCTTGACTAAATCAAATACCATGAAATTGTTTCATCAAGCTGATTCTCAACATTGGATGGGAGGGGGTGAGAGTCACCCCACTGAAGCTGATGTTTTAGGCTCACATGACAAAACAATGCTTTATTTCTATAGTGTTTAAAAGTGTGAAAGCTACACAAGACAATAACCATAAATTAGCAACGCCTTTTGAATGTGAAGGACTGCCAGGTTTTACAGGCATTTAAAACTACATTTGTTGAAAGACGGAGATAGAAAACTGAAAACTAAAATGGCACCCCTTGAAAGGAAAACAATGTATACTGGCCACATTTAGAATGTCCTCAGATTTGCTGTACCAAAATGATTAGTTGCATAGAAAGAGTAACTTTAAGTGGAATAATGATGATCTGATACTAAGGAAACTGTGCTTCCTACTGCAGAAAAGCAGCCACTCCAAGTGAATTCACGGGGAGTTGGAGCCTGTTACAAATTTACAGGTTAGAACAAGGAATAGAAACACAGTACAAGATTAGAAAACTGAAATAATACTTGTAACATGAATTCCTTGTGGAACAAATCTTATTTTATAAAATCATCGTTATCTTAATGTTAAGTTCATCTTTTCCAACATTTTTGGCTGAGTCTGTACCTTCTAAAAATTAACCAATGTGGTCACATTTTTGCATTTAAAAAAATCCCTATCTACACTAATATACAACCCAGTAATCATACTCCTGGGCCTCTATCTCAGAGAAATGAAAATTTATGTCCACATAGAAACCTATACACAAATATTCACAGCAGCTTTTCTGGTATTAGTCAAAAAGGGGAAGCAACCCAAACATCCATCAACTGATGAACAGATAAACAAACTGGTATGTCCATACCATGGAATACCACTTAGCAATAAAAAGGAACAAAATCGGGCTTCCCTGGTGGCGCAGTGGTTCAGAGTCTGCCTGCCAATGCAGGGGATGCGGGTTTGAGCCCTGGTCTGGGAAGATCCCACATGCCGCGGAGCAACTAAGCCCGTGCACCACAACTACTGAGCCTGCGCGTCTGGAGCCTGTGCTCCGCAACAAGAGAGGCCGCGATAGTGAGAGGCCCGCGCACCGCGATGATGAGTGGCCCCCACTTGCCGCAACTAGAGAAAGCCCTCGCACAGAAACGAAGACCCAACACAGCCATAAATAAATAAATAAAATAAAATAAAATAAATTTAAAAAAATTTTAATTCTAAAAAAAAAAAAGGAACAAAATCTTGATACATGCAACAATTTGGATGGGTCTCCACATAATTATCCTAAGTGGGGGGAGAAAGCTAATCTCAAAAGGCCACAGACTGTGTAATTCCATTTATATAAAATTATCAAAATAGAAAAATTATAGAGCTGGAGAAGAATTTAGTGGTTGCCAAAGGTTCGAGATGGTAAGCAGGAGTGGGTGTGACTATAAGGGGGTAGAGCATGAAGGAGCCTTGTGGTCATGGAACAGTTGTGTATCTTGACAGTGGTAGTGGCTACACGAATTTACATTATGTGATAGAATGGAATAGGATGATACCCACACATTGCACCAATGTCAATTTCATGACTTTGACACTGTAGTATATAGTGTCAAATATCTATATACATAAGATATAACCACTGGAGGAAACGGGGTATATGGTACATTGGATCTCTGTATTATTTTTGCAGCTGCCTGTAAATCGAATTATTTCAAAGTAAAAACTTTTGAAAAAGGTACAGCCACATTTATGTCTGAACACACACACACAGGTCTTGCCCCTACCTTTTGAGTCATTACCTCCTAGAAAAAAATCCTTCCTAAGGTCAATTTTCATAAGTAAGAAATAAAATCACCATTAATAGCAAAGAGGAAAGTTTTCACGCATTTCTGACACCCAAAAATCAACCGATTTATGCTAAGGCAACACCAAGTCATATTAAATGAACCCAATCATGTCAGTATTGTACGCAAGTTGTTATAACATAACAAGGAAACGGTCTTTTAATTCCTCACTGACAGAGTTGTCTATCTGTATGTGTTTCACTCTTTCCCAGCAGTTATGTACTGCGCATGGAAGTCTGTAATCATAATGCCTGCACTTGACACTGACTGTTAAGCAATTGTGCATTTAGTCAAAAAAATAAAAAGAAGAGCAATGACAAAACCATCGGTGATAACAATACAGATGGTGCCTGAGATCATCATTATTTGAAACAAGAAAGCCAGGCATTTTCTTGGAGGAAGAGATGCAAGATGCCATGTGCCTGTTCCCTTTCTACAGCACACAGCTGCCCGGAAGGCAGGGTGAATCTAGCCCATAAATATAAGTAGGAATATTAGACCAAACTCCCCTGAAAAGTCCAATTCTTATAACCTGAATGGCATAAATTGAAAAGAAGAAAGGCTGAAATGGTATATGACTAAATCTTCAAGGCAACTTGCAACCGGATGTTAAAATTATGAGGAAGTTTGTCTCTCATATTCTTTTTTTACACTTTCCACATTCATATTTTACTTATAAAATCAATTTTTGAAATATACGTAACTACTGTATAGCACAGGGAACTATATTCAATATCTTGTAATAAGCTATAATGGAAAAGAATCTGAAAAATAATATTTTCTCTATATATACACATATATATGTGTAACGGAACCACTTTGCTGACACCTGAAACTAACACAACACTGTAAATTAACTATACTTCAATTAAAAAATGGTTTAAAAATGTACATATCCACATACACATTTGTATGTATATGTGTACACATATCTGTGCGTACACACCTATAAATGGCAGTGCTCACCAAGGGTCCTTGATCTGAGATGGAATGGTGGTAGACACTTGCTCCCTCCAGATCCCCTGAAGTCCTTTTCACTCCTTCTGGGCCACCTCCCCTGGTTTTGCTACATTTTGGCCTCCAGCCACTGCACATGGCACTGCCCTTGGACTAGGGGAGCAACTTCGGCTACACCACATCCTGACATACCCGGTAGTTGACCCTTAGCTCATGACTAACAAGAGGGGAGCATGTAAACAAACACAGCTCCAGGCACCAGAGGAGGCGGCAGCCTCTGAGGTGTAAGTTGCTCTTGGAGCTACCCTGTGGCCCAGCAGGAGGAAGATGAGACTTTGCTTGCCATTGCATCCCTGCTTGGCTTCAGCCCTTGCTGCCTGCTTACCCAATCCCGTCAGCTGCATCACCTGCAAGCGTTTTCTTTATCGCTTACATATAAATCCTCATTTCAGAGTTTCTGGGGACCAAACTGAAAACAAGACTACTTTTCACATTAAAAATTTTCTGAAGCCAAGGCGTATCTTACAACTGAAATGAACATTTAATGCAGCTTTTGTTCTTGAAAAATCTATTATTAAATTGATGTTGCATCCTATAATTGATGACATCTAAGATTATAAGCTGTGTGAGGGCAAGGTGGGTCGATTTTATTCTCCACTGTGCATCCAATGCCCCAAACACTGCCTCAAACATATTTTACTCATTAAATTTTTGTTGAATTAATGGATCAAAAAAATATAGTTTTATAATCTGTCCTGTATTATTATTCAAGTGATGAATTTTCTTGATGGTAGGGCATGAATCATGTCCGTATTTATGCTTTCCATAATACTTAATGCAAAGTCTTGTCCAAATTCAGCACCAACAAATGTTGACTACAATTGGAACGCAGATGCAAAAAAATTTTACAGAGGGAAAAATACGTATAAACTAGGAAAAAGCAGGAGAGAGAAAAAAAGGAAAGGGAAAGAAGAGTTGGGGACAATAGGAATAAAGAAAGACTAGAGGGGTGAAATCACAAGAAATGACAAGTGGCAGGTCAACTTTCAAGTGACAACAAAGAAGAGATTACAAAAACCACAATGGCTGGGAATAAGATGTGAACAGGAGGCATCTGATCTACATCGAATTTAAGCAGGAAGAGTACACGCTTTTTTTTTTTCAAGACCAGAAAATTAAAATCTGGAATAGATCTCCCAGAGTATGCAAAATTCCCCATCCAGCAACTATGGACAGGAAGTAAGAAGACGCCCTAACACAGCAGCATAACACAATGGTTTGTAGAGCTCACCACAGTGCCAGGGATTTCTAGACACAAGCATAATATGAGAAGACTCTGAAAGCCAAGCTGGCAACACTGGGCGTCTATATTCTCTGGGCCAACCAATGAGCACTCAAATGCCCTTTCATCTGTCCTTCACCAAGGCCAATCTTCAGGACTGAGTCATCCTTCTCTAGTATTCTTTAAAGACAGCCAAGCAGACATGGGGGTGCTATTTGCAGTTTGGTGAGGACCTGATCAAAGGTAAGGTGACTTTTGAAGCTGTCCTGCATTAAGAGGTGTCTAGATAAGACAATAGTGTAGAGGAACAAAAATACACTATTTCAGTGGGAGCAAAAGTACCGTTATCTGTGTTTGTGTTAAAGCACACATGTGTCCATGTGTGCTGTGATGTGTCTAATCACAGTTGGCAAGTACTGCTGTGGAATTTGCTGAGTTAAGGGAGTTGGTATCATTGGGAGGGAATGAAGTCAACGTAAAGGATGTAATGCTTCCTTTGATACACAAAATTCATCTCGTTCTGATGAGTCTCCCCTTTGACCTGGCACGCCCAAACTCTCCAAGAAGGGGCGGAAAGCAGCGTAAAGGTGAAGGAGGCAGGAAACACAGGGCAGGGGAGACCCAGAAATCTGAGGCAAAAATTCAAAATCTGTTCAGGATGGGAATGGGAGAGGTGCAGGTGTGGGCAAGGCCTCAGCTGCACCTCCACTCCCACTTTCTTGTCCCCTCACGGAGGGAGGAAACCAGAAGAAGAGCACTGGAGCATCAGCCTGTCCTCCCCAGAGGCTCCCCCATCCATCCCCACCTGGCTCATCTCTCATCTCTCATCTCTCAGGGCCATCGCTTTCACCCAATATCCTCGTCTGAACAGGGCCACCCATTGGCACAGCAAATGTGGCTAGAGCGAGTAATGAGGAAGTGTTAAGAGAGGTGAGCAGAGAAGTGGAGTCACCTAATAAGAGATGCCTTCCAACCAGAACCCCTAAAAATTCGTGCTTCTCAACCAAGGGCAATTTTGCCCCTCCCCCCCGACCAGAGAGCACTGGGCAATGTCTGGAGATACTTTCTGTTGTCGTAACTTGGGGTCGGGATGCTGCTGGTTTCTAGCGAGTAGCAGCCAGGGATGTTGCCAAACATTCTATAATGCACAGGACAGCCTCCAACAGCCAAGAATTATGTGATCCCCAAATGTCACTTATGCCATGGTTGAGAAACCCTGGCCTAAAAGAAGCCAATCCCAAAGGTCAGCTTGGTGATGGAGAAGCAGCCGGGTTACACGGCCAAGGACAGAGTTGGATAGAGCCAGGCAGGGGCTCCACAGTCACAATCCAGAGCACGCCTCTTCACAGCTGCATGAGCTCAGGCAATTACTACACATGTCTCAGTCTCAGTTTCTTCATCTACAAGACCTGGGTTCTCACAACGGCACAGGTATTTGCAAGGGTTAAAGAACATGTTGGCCATAAAGCACTTCTCGGCAGGCACTCAACAAAGAGCAGTTCCCTTCCCTTTTCTGGCTCCAGATAATTTCTGGAATGAATACCACAGAGGTAGAGGGAGGAAGGGGACAGTCCGATCCTCTTCCCACAGCCCGATGTTTTCAGGGTTCCTGGATCCTCCTTCACTTCTCTTCTGTTTTCTTTCTCCTCTACCTCCTTTTGAGAATTGAGATTTCCCATCCATCAGTAATCACAGACTCAGGCAGGGGCTTGCGCTACCACTGTTTTCACCTTGTGACTCAGGAAGATCCAGCCGAGTGAACTTGCCAGGGATCTAGACACAAAAGAAACCAAGAGGCCTCTCGGAAAACTCCTCATCCTAAGAGAGCAAAGGGTCAGCAGCAAAAGTGTGTTTCAAAGACAACAGGTGAGCTTTGAAAGAAAGGGGTCATCCTGAGCACAGCATAGGTCCTATAACAGAACTGTTTCCTCGTTCAGTCACTGTAGTGTCACCCTGAGTCTCTGGACAAAGAAACTCTAATAAATATCTACTAGAAACCAAAATTGTTTCTGCAAAATTTCCGAGGGCTACTGAAAGTGCAAAGGAACAGAAAATCTGTGATTGTGGAGGAGGAGTTGGCACTGGAGGAGGCACTGATGGCAGTGGCTGCTTCATTCTGATAATCATACTGGTGACATGGTGGCCACCAGGCACACTCTTGACAGAGGGCGTCAGTTGCAACTGCAGCAGCAATGCCCTCGAGAGACATCGGCAGTGGAAGTAGTTTCTTTGGGGTCATTAAAAGCAATCAAATCCCTCCCCAGTGGACTTCCCTGGTGGCTCAGTGGTTAAGAATCCACCCGCCAATGCAGGGGGCACGGGTTCGAGCCCTGGTCCGGGAAGATCCCACATGCCGCGGAGCAACTAAGCCCGTGCGCCACAACTCCTGAGCCTGCGCTCTACAGCCTGCGAGCCACAACTACTGAGCCCGCGCGCCTAGAGCCTGTGCTCTGCAACAAGAGAAGCCACCGCAATGAGAAGCCCGCGCACCGCAACGCAGAGTAGCCCCCGCTCGCGGCAACTAGAGAAAGCCCGCGCGCAGCAACGAAGACCCAACGCAGCCAATAAATGAGCAGATAGATAGATAAATAAATAAATTTATTTTTAAAAAATCCCTCCCCACAGAGACCCAGAGGAGGGGAGGGGAGAGATGGCAGGCACTTCCCACAGCATCGGGAAGGAAGTCACCTTGTGAGTATGGGGGCGCATCCCCTGGAAAGCCCCAGCGCTCCGGAGGGACCACTCAAGCAGTGGAGGCAGACCAGCCGGATAAACACCGGTGGTTGTCACTGGCATCTTCTTCTCTTCTTTGTGTCAGAGGAATAAATATACTTTAATAATTTACTGATTACAAAAAGTAACACTCATTTTAGAATGGCTGGAAACTTTAACAACAAAAAAGAAACATGACAATTGTCAATCATGCCACTGCTCAGAGATGACCTCTTGCTGAGGTTGCAGTGCATTTGCTTTGGTCCTTTTCTTTGCTGCGGGTATGTTTACATAGTTGGGAACATGCTGGATGTCCATTTCCATGGCCATCTCTTTTTTTCCAGCTCACATGGAGATGGTCTAAGAGGTCGAAGCTGTGGGAAGACTTACCACGGCCCCTACCCACCCAGCTCCATGAGGGGTGGGGAAAGTGGAGTTACTATTCTTATCACTTACCTGATCTCCCAGCAATGCTTAGAGGTCACTGTACCCTCACTTCCCCATTTCAATTAAGAAAATATATTAAGTTCAAATCTTTCCCCTTAGGGTGAGGGAAAGGGAAGTCAAGGTAGCTTGACCTGCCTGGCATCGCGTTAGGAGACAAAGGAATACCCAGGAGCCCTCCCTCACCCAGACAATCATGGCACAGTCTCCCCTGGAATCAGGCAGCCTGGAACACATACAGTGTAAATAAAGACCTAAGGAGGAAATAAAAGCCTGGCTCTCTATGATATATTAGAGGAATGCAAAATATTAGACCTAAGTTATTCATATTCAATCTCTTACATATCCGAAGCTTCTTTTCTTGTTCTTTATGTCATTTTTTTGACAGGATGTTAATCCTCAATCAAGACTGTAAAACTAAACCATTTAAAATATATGCATGCTTAGCAAAAGGATCCCAGGGTTTAAGAATCATTTTTAAAATTAGATTTTTCAATTCCATTCAATAAACATGTATTGAATGTAAGCCCCAGAGTCTCCAACTCCATTCATTTGTAGGCACTAAAGGCCCCCAAGAGGCGAGCCCACTCTAGCCCAACCCCAAGTAATCTGTCCTCCAACCAGTAATACTTTCATTGAGAGCTTCCTATGTGCTGAGGTACTGGGCAAAAAGGTGTTTGAGTTCTGTATCTAATATGTCTACAATCAACACACATTTCTGTCTTTACTGTAGACAAGAAATATTTCACTTTCCTCTTAACTCTCCTATATGTATATATGTATAAGTGTATATAACTCTCCTATACAGTAAGTCCCCTACATACGAACCTTCAAGTTGCGAACTTTCAAAGATGCGAACGTGCCCCTGTACACCAGCTGGCCAGCTGTTGTACTGTACTACTGTACTTTTCAAGGTACTGTACTGTAAGATTTAAAGTGTTTTCTTTATTTTTTATGTTTGTTTTTTATGTATTATTTGTGTGGAAAGTATTATAAACCTATTACAGTACAGTACTATATAGCCGATTGTGTTAGTTGGGTACCTAGGCTAACTTTGTTGGATTTAGGAACAAACTGGACTTAAGAATACACTCTCAGAACGGAACTCGTTCGTACATAGGGGACTTTCTGTATACACATTTTACATATACATGATAATAAATGGCACCAAAGTATGGCTTCAATGTTGGGAGGCAATAGGAAATACTGGGAACTACGGCGACCCAGGGTGCTCATTGCCCACCTAAAGAGAACAGTCACGACCGATCCTAGCTGATTGATGCCTGTGGGTTCGTGGGGTCAATGTCAAGTTTTTCAAGAAAACCCCAATATCTCAGTTTTTAAATTAAATCTCCCTTTTCTAAAAATTCAGGTTTTTTATATACTGTGTAGGCCCAACAGAAAATGACTAAGATGAGGAATGTACTTCATACATTATGAGAGTGTGCATAAATTGGTTCAACCTCTATGGAAGGCAGTTTGGAAATATCTGACAAAATTAAAGTGCACATTCTTTCTGCATCCGATATCCCAGTCCTAAGTATTTATCCTGCAGAGATACTCTCACATTTGTGAATCACATACATGCCCACCAATGTAAAGCTAATTAAGTAGATACAGGACACCCATACAATAGAATTCTATGTCGCTATTTAAAAATTGAAGTAGCTTTGTATAGAATGATTTCACAGATAGAATGCCAAGTTAAAAAAAAAACCCCACAAAGTGCAGAACACTATATACATATGCTAACATTTGTGTAAAAAAAAAAGATGTATACATATAAAACTATCTATGCTTCAAGATGGCCAAGGGCCATTGAATCTCCCTCACACTTGCATGAGAGAAAAAATAAAAATCTGTATGACTCTGGATTCACAGCTTTTGGCCACTCTTCCACGGCTTTGAGGCAGTTGTTAGGAGCACCACACTTATCCTCTTCCATAATCCCCAGCCCCTGTTCCCAGATGGGCACTCCAATTTCTCAGTGCAGCTGGAGCCCTGCCCTAAACAGCTAACAGAAGCTGTGATCATCAGACTTTACCATTTCTCTTTCCCTGGGTGGGACACTGCCTCTGGCCTTCCCTGGCCACTCCTTCCCTTGCTGCTAAACAGTACCTGGGATATGCGCAGCCCCCCCAGAATGAGCCGTCCCTTTGTCATGCCTCTATGGGCATCAAGGAATGGACTACTGTCTCTCTCTTCTGAACCGAGTCCTTCTATGGCCTGGGTAGAGCACCAAGTCCAGGTGTATTGCATGGAGCACAAGAATCTCATTACTTATATGTTCAAATAAACCTTACAAATGCTGCATACACTTGCATATTCATAAGCACACTAACATGATAATGACTCTGAAGACTGCAGTGTAGAAAAACAGTTGCCCGTTGCCACCCGACAGTTACCCAAGATTATGTGATTAATGACTCTTCCCTCTTTTTGTTGAATGCCTGCGAACAACATGCAAAACTAGTGTTTCCCAAGCATAACACACTTGGGAAAATCTATTCTAATCCAAGTCCAGCTTCCATTCTTTCCTCCAGCTTGTCCTTTATAAAAGAGACTCCAGTGACCTTCCCAAACAAAGCCACAAGGGTTACGGTCAACTACAAAGAAAGGAGACAAAACAGGAGAGGGAAAGAAACCCAATAAGGAGGAAAATTTCAAAATTAAATGTCTAATTCTATGATTTCATGGTTACGTTCATTTCAGACAGAAAATGAACCAGATCATGGAAAGTAAATAAATCAGAAACCAGAAGGCAAGCAGGCAGGAGAACAGACAGGAATGTTGAAGGTCACAGCAGGCAATGGGTCATAAATCAGGAGCTAAGAGAACACAAATGCCTAAGAGGAGGTCAAGGTCAGTGGTTCCACTCTGGGCAGCCCATCAGAAACCATTAAAAAGCCACCAGAGTGAAATGGGTTATGGACTCTTCCCCAACAGAAGGTTCAAAGATGACTACTTTAGGTTTGATTGATCTGAATAGTTAGAGGACAACATGATTCCTCACGTTGTATACCTAAAGGAAACCATTAAGATGGCAAACACAGTAGATTTGTATATGTATTGCCATAATTTTATGGCAGACTCCTTCTAGCAAAATTTTTATATTGTGACAATCTAGAAATAGATTACATTTCTCCTTCATGCGAAGGTGCCATATGAGCTGCAGCAGCCCTTCCCCAGAGGTCTACTCAGTCCAAAGAAGGCCATGGGGCACATGGCAGGATGCCAACTCTTCAAGTCAAGTGACTTGCATCCTACACCTGGCTCCACTGGACAGTTTTCTTCACCCCTCTAGGTCTGAATGTCCTCATCAGCTAAATGAAATTTGGTACTAGATGATCTTTCAGTTATTTGAATACACTATGCACTTTCCCACCTCTGATTTTTCACACATCCTGTTGCTTCTACTTGAAATGCTTGTCCTTCACTCATTACCAGGCTGACCCTCCAAATCCTTCAGGTGTTAGCATAAATACCAAATATTCTGGAAGACCTTCACTTCTACCATGGTTAGGTCCCCTACTGAAAGCTTCTTCTATCATCCACCAACATAATTCACATCAGATTTTACCATAATTATTTATTTTGGTGTTCGTCTTTCCCACTAGACTTTAAACACTGCCAGGAAGGAAAACATCTCTTTTGTTCAGGGTTATCTCTTCACTACCAAGCACACAGTGAGACGAAGACATGAATGATCTCAAAATGGAAACCACCAAGTCTCATTTTTAAGGATTTTTTTTCTAGATCTAGTATAATCTCTTCATTTAAATTTAGCAAAATAAGTCAAATTCACTAGTCTCCTGCTTTAGAAAGTCAATTCTTGAATCCTGATTTCTTATCTAGACGTTTTCTTCTAAAAATAAAGTGCTATACAGGTTCAAATACATTCCTGCAAACTTGTATATGTTTTGAGTATGTGAAAATTGGCTTCTATTTTATTTATACTCAGCAGCTTAGAAAAGGCTTAGAAAGATGCCTACCATGCAATATCTGTCGGATGTGACGTTTATTATCTTCAGCTCTCTATTCACGGGCGGAGACTGCGAGGAAGCTGCTGCTGTAAGGCACAGAGTACATCCGGGTTCTCCAGCGCGGTCCGAGGCAATTGACAAAAATGGAAATGGCAACATTTCTTTGGGTCGGGGAGCCCAAAAGAGCCGAGGTCATTTAGAAGTCCCACGGGAACCGCTTGGGATCCTCCAAATTCTCTCACTTCGGTGTGGGCAGTGGCAGCACGGGAGAAGACAGAAGGCAGGGTGGAAACACCGGTTAACACAGGGAGGGTGACAGGATGAGAGAACACCAGTACTCAAGAAGCAGAGATTGGAAATGCCAGGAGACAAAGATCATTAACGTCCCTGGTCAAATGTTTGCCAGGCTTTCCTTTTTAGGTGTCTTCAGAAGGACAGGAGAGCAAGTGCCTCGTGGCAGGAGGCACCCGAGCCTAAAACCTTTACAACTGTCCTCCAGTTCTTTAACTTAACATGGAAAATCTCATTGGACAACACAGAAGCGCTGAGCTGAGAGAAAAAAAAATTAAGTCTCTCCATCAATAAATAATTTGTTAGCCTATTGTTCTCATGTTATAGTTTTGTACCATTTCCTGCCATGAAATACCAGAAACTAATTTTCACCTAAAACTGTATCAAGCTTTACATCTGGGCATTTAGAGACTACTGATTCATCACTAAGTTGTCACAAGCGATGTATATACATTAGCCTCTCTCAAGAGGTCATTTACGAGAGGAAGACACTATCATTAACTTCACTTCCAACAGTTGGCCTATTATAATCTGGTTGTTCCTTTCACAAAGCATCTGTGACATTGCTGGAACTTGTCATTAAGTCCCTTGGCAGCAGGCTCTACCTCTCGTCTTTGCCGGGCACTGGCTTCTTACTGCCCTGTTTTCTCACCCAGCTCCACATGCTGTAACTGAGGACTGTGGCTGGGCTTGCATGTGTAATTAGAGTTGGGCCTCTTTGCCAGGTGGTTTCTCCCTTCTCTACTAATTAGTCCAGTTTTCCCTTTAAGGCATGTAGGAACTATCAGTTGAGTCAAATGAAAACAATAGGCTGGGTGATGTCAGTTTTTAAAACTGTGGATTATTCTCCATATTATATCATATGGCCATGAGGATTACTCTGCACTTATGGGTAAACTATTCAGCCACTCATTAGCTCAGTCCAGACACATCGAGGCTTGTCCTGGGTAACTAACCTTTTCAGCCATGTGACACGGGAAAATCAAATCCTTCTCCAACAGGTGTTAAACTGAATATCGTACTAAGACCTTCCTTTCCTGGTGGCTTTTCTAGTAATTTTTCTCACAACACAACAATTCCAAAGACAAGGATTTGGAACAAAAAGCAATAAAAGAATGGTATCTTGAATATCTCTTAAGAATCTAGAGTCGTATATTTTGCAAATGTATCATTGGTCCATTTTTCCAACAGGGTGACAACAGAATGAGAAACTTCCTGGCAGTAGCATAGGTTGTTCCAACACTTCCAACACATCGATTCCGCAGGTTACCCTAGCACGAGGACTAGCTTCCAGATGTTAACTATGGGGCACGTGTTGTACACTCTTACTTCCCTCTCCAGGAGTTCTCAAAACCTGGTCCAGGACTGGCAACATGAGCATTACCCTGGGAATTTGTTAGATGGGCAACTTCTTGGGACTCACCCAAGACACAGTGAGTCAGAAACTCCGGGGGTAGAAGACAGCAATCCAAGTCCTAAGGAACTCTCTGGGTGATTCTGGTGCATCTCCCTCAGATGGAGCTCCACTGCCAATCATATGGCCAAGCAGATACGGGCAAAGCCAGTCTGTACAGATTTTGGTGGAATCCTTAAAGCTCATCCTGTTACTATGCATCTTAGATCACAGAAAACAGAGTGTTAGGATCACTGTTAGCCCTACGAAGAAAAGGAAGAAGGAAAAAATGCACCAATTTCCTGGTAAATTTCCCCAATGGTTTTAACAATCTTTACCATATGCAAAGCATAATGTTCTCAAAGATTAAATACCACTCTTGGGACTTAAAGAAAAGAGGAATAGAAGACCATACTTGGGAAAAGAAATTTCTCTCTTTCCTGCTATGAAGAAATATAACACTTATTAGGTCATTCCACAATCTACTGCACTGGTTTCTAAGACAAAGAAAACTTTTAAGACAGAATGGCCAAGACGAATCAGAATACCTTCTGTAGTCACTTTTGCAATGCTGCTGACACACAACTTCTCCGAAGAACTTTTTCCTAAAGAGAGTAACCTAATTACTCAAGTTCTCTTTACTGCAGTGACAAAGGAAGGGGGAGGGGAGTTCAGGTGAAACTGCCTTGAAATCAGAGCCCCAGACTTACACACATTCTTCACATTTGTGGCATTCTTGAGGCCACTGGACCACCCCTAATGACAGAGAAAAGACGACTAACTGGAGGCAGCACAAACAGCAATTACTAAAGCCATTTCCAAGTGGGTAACTCATGAAAACACATTTCTTTATAGCCATTAAGTGGCAGTAAGGATAAGGGAGGGCGTGCCAGCTAATGTAAGAGTGTGAACTGAGCAAGAGCCTTCCTGAACTTATCAGCAGGAGAAGGCTTTGAGGGGATGGAGATGCCTGGGCGCTGAGGTCATCTCAGCTCTAGCAGCTACCCCACCACTTCCCAGTGCTGTCAAAATCCAATTGTTTATTTGGATTAGCTCTGCCAATTTACAATAGATGCTTCAAGGAAATCAAAATAATTTATTGTGCTAAGTGAAATTTTAGGACCAGGACTAGCCAGGTAATTTAACCTGGAGGCGGAGCCACTTTGTTCATTAGCACTGACCTTGGTCAATTTATTAAATCCCTCATTGTTCCAGCGACCCCATGAGTGTAGTGGGAATATTACTGTCGTCTCGTTACTGGATGACTCCTGAGAGAAACGGATGAAAAGAGCTGGGCATTCTACAATTTTCTAGGTATTCTGATTTTTATTTTGAAGAACCAATTAGAAGTGGTCCATATTCCAAGTCTCTGTCACTGAAATTGAATGGGAAATTACTGAGCCAGTGGCAGGCATCCTATTGTGCATGACGGTGACCATTAAAAGGAGATCAAATGTTTCTTTTAACAGCAGAGCTTTTCTTCATTCAGAGTGAGGGTGTGCGTGTCTGTGTGTACACGTGCACGCATGTACATTCTTTTGGAATAAATATTCTAGAGGTATCTGGCAATCCAAGCCTTCAAATGAGGAAGTCGCTACACCAGCAGGGGAGATGCCATAGTTTCGGCCTTCAAGGTGGCCCTACATTCACTATCTGCCTACTAATGGCATTTCTCTGAGCTACCTCTGAACCCCTCCCTAGGTAGCACCAGTCCTTCAGGCTCAGCCAGCTGGGGTTGCTGTGCCATGGCCCAAGGGCAGGACAATTAAAATTCATTATGTCAGATCAAGGGAAGAATTCCAAACGCTGGGCCCTCCACCAAGAATGCAGCATCCTGACCCTCCTACTTCAAAAGCCCTGAGAAGTTTTCAGTAAAAATAACCCTAGCTAATCATAACTCCTGGGGAAGATAAAGATAATCTCGGTGAGGTCACAAGGAGCTAAAAAAAAAAAAAAAAAAGTCTTTAGAGATCAAAGAGTTATACTAAGAAAGGGTCAGAAAATTCAGGATATAATGATTCATCTTATATCCTCCTGCTCTTTCTGAGCCTCAGATGGGGCTGGGATGCTGGCATACTGGGATGAGGCTATCTGTGCCACAGGTAAAGCCTTATGTTGAATCAACTCCTATTACTTCCACGCTGAAAAGAAACCTCATTTTACCTTTTCAAATAAATGAGTAGCATGCAGCTAAATAACGTTCAAAACAGAGAAAGTCATCATTGTGACAGACTTGTAAAAGGCACTTGCAGGAAACTGCACATAATAAGCAGAATAAATATTACTGAAGTGAACTGGATGCTTCGTGTAACAACCGCCTGAAACGCCAACTTTCTTTCACATTTCACTTTTCCTCCTTTCTCTTTTTTGCCAGATGAATGTACTTCCAGCTGGACCAAGGAGAAGCAACGGTGTCAAACAACGACTTGTTAAGAAATACACACCTGTCATAAATGCAAGATTCTCTCAGGGGATATATTGAATTGCGTTCCCTGCTTCCTATGAAAAGGTGCAATGAAAAAATGAATTAACTATCAACTACCAGATGTTTCTAGCATCTCTATTAGTTTGAGAAAGATGAGACAATTGCTGCATTGTACAGATGTATAACTCACATAAACATAAGTATTTAGGATGTGGGAAGAAGGCTCAACTAAATGCGTCTTGAGAGTAATTGATCTTTTCTTTTTGGCAATGCTTCATAATAACAGGAAGAAATCTCTTCTCCTTGAATTGACACATCTTCTACCAACACAAAGAATAAATGGGCATTTTTCTAAGGGCACAATCATACAGATATGCATTTTTAGTTTGACTTTGCTTCACTGCATCAATTATAATTAACTTGAATTTGCTGGTGATTCTCATACATGTACATTTCATGATTTGAAAGCTGTCTAGTTACAGAAAGTTCTAAGTGCTGTAAATCCCATTCTAAATAACAAGAATGGATTCTAGTGAGGAGAGACATTGTGATCAATGGTGTGGGAAGCACAGAGCTGCCTGCTCTGTAAAAATATTAAAAGAGAATATATACAAAATGTTTGAGTTCCTTTCGACTTCACCACCATCAGTTCAATGTTCAAGTATGTGGCACAGTCAATGTGTCATTCAAGGGAAGGGACAGAAGTATATCATGACAACAGCCTCGATGTTTGCCTCTGGCTCCACATTACTGGGTCTCCCAAGTGACTGGGCTTTGAATTCAGTCCTCTGCCATCTCAGTTCCAAAGGAGAACCACAAAATGGAAAGCAGAAGGGGAACACCATTTTGTGTCACATAGTACATGACTCACAAACAGGAGTCACTCACATTTGGCTCACATGCCAAAGCTGATGGATTTTCCCTAGTGGCTGCATAGGCCCTTTCTGAAGGATTGTGAGATCATATCTGGGCAGAAAGAGGGTTGGAGTCTCTTAGCAACATCTGACAGTACTCCAGAAAGACAGGGTGTCAGCTCTCGGGCAGGAATTTTCCAGCTTGGAGCCTGGTAGCAGTTAAGGCAGTGGGCTTTCTGATCAACCAGACCTTGGTTCAAAACCACAGCTCCACTACTTACAAGCTCAGACAGTCTAGGAAATTTACTTCACCTCCCTTAGATTATTATCCCTACTTGAGAAAACAGGAAACAATGAAAATTACCCAAAAAGGCCACTGTAAAGATTAAATGAGATAATGTATGTAAAGCTTCACCCATTTCATGCCATAGAGTAAGGGCTACAAGAATGACAACTGTGGCTATGACAGTAATGGCTGCCCTAACAGCAGTAATAGCAGCAGTAACAGTCTAGTAGTAATGGTAAGAGTAGGAGCAGCAGTAACATTACTTAGTAGTTTAAAGACTCAAATGTGAAACATTTCCAGTATGGATCAGAGATGAAAACTAATATCAAAGGGGAGAGAGGGAATGGGAGGGAAGGAGGGAGGGAGGGGGAAGGGGAGAGAAAGAGCGAGAAAGATTGAGAGAGAGAGACTGAGAGACTGAGATTGAAAAAGAGGTGTTCTGACTAGCCAAGTAAACTGGAACCTGAAATCATCTCTGGAGATCATACCGACGGTGATCATCCTTCTATTGAAGTGACCCCCTCAGCCCCAGTGAGGTTTACCCTTCTCTCTTGGGTGTTCTCATAGTGTGACATGTGCCATATCTATTGGACTAAAACTGTGTCAGTACCTCTGAGGTGAAGGTTATGGTTTGAACTCTCTGAGTAAAGTGAGTAGCAACCAAGAAAGAAGTGAGGCAATGACTGGTGGTCAGGTGCTACTGAAAATCTTGAAAACATAGAGAAAACAGAAATGGAGGGAAAAGCCACCATCCCTTGAACTAATCCTTCATCCCAATGGTGCCAGTTCTTAGGACTCTGCTTTCTGAGTGGCACCCAAAGGTGAGTTATCAGGTGGCTTGGAGAGTTGAGAGCATCTGTGGATGAGTAAGAAAGAAGGAAACTGGTGAGTAGTTGAATGCTGAGAACACAGGTGGTGAGTATGTTCCCTCTGGATACTGGAGCTACTAACTGTAGCAGGGTGGGTTTGAGAGGATCAAAGACTATCGGTGTTTTACAAAGGCAGCATGTTCCAGTAAATTTGTTAGAGAAATAATGGCCACCCTCCAGACAAATAGTGAAAAAAGGAAAATTCAGAGGGAAGAGTTTAAAAGAATTTTAAAGAGCAGTGTTGGTAGAATAATAAAGAAATAGTAGCTATAGATCATAGACTTTTATTCCTGGAATAAGCCTTTGAGATCATTTAATCTAATCCCATTACTTATAAATGAAGAAATATACACCTTATGAATAACAGACCTGTGGAAATACCCTATTAAAACCATGAGTTAGGGACCTGGTGGGGATCCCTGACACCCAAGGAGACAGGAAGAATCCCCAAATGAACCTGATCTTGGTTCATGAGCCAGGGGTCGGGCCAAAGCTCCTGCGGTGGGAGCTCTGAGTCCAAACCACTGGACTAACAGAGAACCTCAGACCCCAGGGAATATTCATCGCAGTGAGGTCTCCCAGAGGTCCTCATCTCAGCACCAAGACCCAGCTCTACCCAATAGCCTACAAACTCCAGTGTTGGAAGCCTCAGGCCAAACAACCAGTAAAACAGGAACACAATCCCACTCGTAAAAAAAGGAAAAAAAAAAAATGAGATGGTAAAAAAATATGTCACAGATGAAGGAGCAAGGTAAAAACCTACAAGACCAAATAAATGAAGAGGAAATAGGCAATCTACCTGAAAAAGAATTCAGAGTAATAATAGTAAAGATGATGCAGAACCTTGGGAATAGAATGGAGGCACGGATTGAGAAAATACAAGAAATGTTTAACAAAGATCTAGAAGAACTAAAAAACAAACAAACAGAGATGAACAACACAATAACTGAAATGAAAAATACACTAGAAGGAATCAATAACAGAATAACTGAGGCAGAAGAACGAATAAGTGAGCTGGAAGACAAAATGGTGGAAATAACTACTGAGGAGCAGAATAAAGAAAAAAGAATGAAAAGAATTGAAGACAATCTCAGAGACCTCTGGGACAACACTAAATGCACCAACATTCGAATTATAGGGGTCCCAGAAGAAGAAGAGAAAAAGAAAGGGTCTGAGAAAATATTTGAAGAGATTATAGTGGAAAACTTCCCTAACATGGGAAAGGAAATAGTCACCCAAGTCCAGGAAGCACAGAGAGTTCCATACAGGATGAACCCTAGGAGAAGCACACCAAGACACATATTAATCAAACTAACAAAAATTAAATTCAAAGAAAAAATATTAAAAGCACCAAGGGAAAAACAAAAAATAACATACAAAGGAATCCCCATAAGGTTATCAGCTGATTTTTCAGCAGAAACTCTACAGGCCAGAGGGAGTGGCAGGATATACTTAAAGTGATGAAAGAGAAAAACCTACAACCAAGATTACTCTACCCAACAAGGATCTCATTCAGATTCGAAGGAGAAATCAAAAGTTTTTCAGACAAGCCAAAGCTGAAAGAATTCAGCACCACCGAAGAAACTTCTCTAGGTGGGAAACACAAGAGAAGAAAAAGACCCACAAAAACAAACCCAAAACAATTAAGAAAATGGTAATAGGGACATACATATCGATAATAACCTTGAATGTAAATGGATTAAATGCCCCAACCAAAAGACGCAGACTGGCTGAATGGATACAAAAACAAGACCCATATATATGCTGTCTACAAGAGACCCACTTCAGACCTAGGGACACATACAGACTGAAAGTGAGGGGATAGAAAAAGACATTCCATGCAAATGGAAATCACAAGAAAGCTGGAGTAGCAATTCTCATATCAGATAAAGTAGACTTTAAAATAAAGAATGTTACAAGAGACAAGGAAAGACACTACATAATGATCAAGGGATCAATCCAAGAAGAAGATATAACAATTATAAATGTTTATGCACCCCAAGTAAGAGTACCTCAATACATAAGGCAAATGCTAACAACCATGAAAGGGGAAATCGACAGTAACACAATAATAGTAGGGGACTTTAACACCCCACTTACATCAATGGACAGATCATCATCATCCAAACAGGAAATAAGGAAACACAAGCTTTAAATGACACAATAGACCAGATAGGTTTAATTGATATTTACAGAACATTCCACCCGAAAGTGGCAGAATACAGTTTCTTCTCAAGTGCACATGGAACATTCTCCAGGATAGATCACATCTTGGGTCACAAATCAAGCCTCGGAAGATTTAAGAAAACTGAAAATGTATCAAGCATCTTTTCTGCCCACTATGAGACTGGAAATCAATTACAGGAAAAAAAAAAACAGTAAAAAACACAAATACATAGAGGCTAAACAGTGCACTACTAAATAACCAAGAGATCACTGAAGAAATCAAAGAAGAAAATAAAAAATGCATGGAAACAAATGACAACAAAAACACAATGACCCCAAACCTATGGGACACAGCAAAAGCAGTTCTAAGAGGGAAGTTTATAGCAATTCAATCTGAGCTCAAGAAACAAGAAAAATCTCCAATAAACAATCTAACTCTACACCTAAAGCAACTAGAGAAAGAACAAAGAAAAC
Organism: Balaenoptera ricei; assembly: GCF_028023285.1. NCBI lineage: Eukaryota > Metazoa > Chordata > Mammalia > Artiodactyla > Balaenopteridae > Balaenoptera > Balaenoptera ricei. The sequence continues at coordinate 8,643,111 of NC_082660.1, forward strand.
CCAAAGTCAGTAGAGGAAAGAAATCATAAAGATCAGATCAGAAATAAATGAAATAGAAATGAAGAAAACAATAGCAAAGATCAATAAAACCAAAAGCTGGTTCTTTGAGAAGATGAACAAAATTGATAAACCTTTAGCCAGACTCATCAAGAAAAAGAGGGAGAGGACTCAAATCAATAAAATTAGAAATGAAAAAGAAGAAGTTACAACAGACACCACAGAAATACAAAGGATTATAAGAGACTACTACAAACAACTCTATGGCAGTAAAATGGACAACCACGAAGAAATGGACGAATTCTTGGAAAGGTACAATTTTCCAAGACTGAACCAGGAAGAATTAGAAAATATAAAGAGACCAATCACAAGTAATGAAATTGAAACTGTGATTAAAAATCTTCCAACAAACAAAAGTCCAGGATCATATGGCTTCACAGCCGAATTCTATCAAATATTTAGAGAAGAGCTAACACTGATCCTTCTCAAACTCTCCCAAAAAATTGCAGAGGAAGGAACACTCCCAAATTCATTCTACGAAGCCACCATCACCCTGATACCAAAACCAGAAAAAGATACTACAAAAAGAAAATTATAGACCAATATCACTGATGAACATAGATGCAAAAATCCTCAACAAAATACTAAGAAAACAGAATCCAACGACATATTAAAAGGATCATACACCATGATCAAGTGGGATTTATCCCAGGGATGCAAGGATTCTTCAATTACGCAAATCAATCAATGTGATACACCATATTAACAAATTAAGGAATAAAAACCATATGATCATCTCAGTAGATGCAGAAAAAGCTTTTGACAAAATTCAACACCCATTTATGATGAAAACTCTCCAGAAAATGGTCATAGCGGGAAGCTACCTCAACATAATAAAGGCCATATATGACAAATCCACAGCAAACATCGTTCTCAGTGGAGAAAATTGAAAGCACTTCCACTAAGATCAGGAACAAGACAAGGATGTCCATTCTCGCCACTATTATTCAACATAGCTTTGGAAGTCCTAGCCACGGCAATCAGAGAAGAAAAATAAAAGGACTATAAATTAGAAAAGAAGAAGTAAAACTGTCACTGTTTGCAGATGACATGACACTATACATAGAAAATACTAAAGGTGCCACCAAAAACTACTAGAACTAATCAATGAATTTGGTAAGGTTGCAGGATATAAAATTAATGCACAGAAATCTCTGGCATTCCTATACAACAACAATGAAAAATCAGAAAGAGAATTTAAGGAAACAATCCCCCTTACCATTGCAACAAAAAGAATAAAATACCTAGGAATAAACCTGCCTAAGGAGGCAAAAGACTTGTACTTCGAAAACTATAAAACACTGATGAAAGAAATCAAAGATGACATAAACAGATGGAGAAATATACCATGTTCTTGGATTGGAAGAATCAATATTGTGAAAATGACTATACTACCCAAAGCAATCTACAGATTCAACACAATCCCTACCAAACTACCAATGGCATTCTTCACAGAATTAGAACAAAAAATTTTACAATTCGTATGGAAACACAAAAGACCCCGAATAGCCAAAGCAATCTTGAGAAAGAAAAACGGAGCTGGAGGAATCAGGATCCCTGACTTCAAACTATACTACAAAGCTACAGTAATCAAGACAGCATGGTACTGGCACAAAAACAGAAATATAGAACAATGGTACAAGATAGAATGCCCAGAGATAAACCCATGCACATATGGTCACCTTATCTTTGATTAAGGAGGCAAGAACATGCAATGGAGAAAAGACAGCCTCTTCAATAAATGCTGCTGGGAAAACTGGACAGCTACATGTAAAAGAATGAAATTAGAACATTCCCTAACACCATACACAAAAATAAACTCCAAATGGATTAAAGACCTAAATCTAAGACCAGAAACTATAAAACTCTTAGAGGAAAACATAGGAAAAACACTCTTTGACATAAACCACAGCAAGATCTTTTTTGACCCACCTCCTAGAGTAATGGGAATAAAAACAAAAATAAACAAATGGGACTTAATTAAACTTCAAAGCTTTTGCACACCAAAGGAAACCATAAACAAGACGAAAAGACAACCCTCAGGATAGGAGAAAATATTTGCAAATGAAACAACGGACAAAGGATGAATCGCCAAAATATATGAACAACTCATGGAGCTCAGCATCAAAAAAACAAACAATTCAATTAAAAAATGGGTGGAAGACCTAAATAGACATTTCACCAAAGAAGACATACAGATGGCCAAGAGGCACATGAAAAGCTGCTCAACATCACTAATCATTAGAGAAATGCAAATCAAAACTACAATGAGGTATCACCTCACACTGGTCCGAATGGCCATTATCAAAAAAATCTGGAAACAATAAATGCTGGAAAGGGTGTGGTGAAAAAGGAACCCTCCTGCATTGTTGGTGGGAATGTAAATTGATACAGCCACTATGGAGAACAGTATCGATATTCCTTAAAAAACTAAAAATAGAACTACCATACGACCCAGCAATACCACTACTGGGCATATACCCTGAGAAAACCATCATTCAAAAAGAGACATGTAACACAATGTTCATTAAAGCTCTATTTACAAAAGCCAGGACATGGAAGCAACCTAAGTGGCCACTGACAGATGAATGGATAAAGAAGATGTGGCACATCTATACAATGGAGTATTACTCAGCCAAAAAAGAAATGAAATTGAGTTATTTGTAGTGAGGTGGATGGACCCAGAGTCTGTCAGAGTGAAGAAAGTCAGAAAGAGAAAAGTGAATACCGTATGCTAACACATATATATGGAATCTAAAAAAAAAAAAAAAAATGGTACTGATGAACCTAGTGGCAGGACAGGAATAAAGACGTAGACATAGAGAGTGGACCTGAGGACATGCGGTGGGGAGGGGGAAGCTGGGGCAAAGTGAGAGTAGCATCGACATATATACAGTACTGAATGTAAAACAAATAGCTAGTGGGAAGCAGCATCATAGCACAGGGAGATCAGCTCGGTGCTTTGCTATGACCTAGAGAGGTGGGATGGGGAAGGTGGGAGGGACACTCAGTGGGGAGGGGATGTGGAGATGTGTGCACGTGGCTGATTCACTTTGTTGTACAACAGAGACTAACACAGTACTGTGAAGCAATTATACTCCAATAAAGATCTATTAAAAAAAAACAAGAGTTATTGTACTAGAAAGAGGAAGAGAGTACAGAAATGGAGATGCAGACTTAGGAGTCATCTAGGTACATGCAGTAATTGAAATCATGTATGATGATACAGTTCACCCTAGCAGAGGGAAGAGATGCATTTCAGCTTCCAAGCAAAGCACGTAGAGAGTGGCACACCCATACTGAAATAGCCAAATGGGAAACACCCAAACAAAGAAAACTCTATGGTCCAAACCATGTGACTCAGAGGGAGCTGGACAGTTATAGTTCATATTTTTTTGGCATATCGGTTGAACTTTATTTTTTACTCTTGGGATGATTCTGCTTCTCAAAGATTGTTAAGGAAATAAAGGCAGATTCAAACTTTACACAGTGTGATACTGTTTGGCTAACAACTGTAAATATGTAAAGGAAAAAGAATATAAGAGAGACCTTCTGTCTGTTGGTAAGCACTGAAAATATTTAGATCCAAAGTGAGTCAAATACATATGATTATAGTACAGAATGCAAAATAATTCATCATTCTTGAAAGCAAATGTATGAGTTAAAATAGTTTCAATATTAAATAATATGGCTCTACAATCTCAGACAATTCCAACAAAAATCATGAACTGCGATATACACAGGGGAGGGGAAAATAAAAGCAACTAATAACCTCATCTTACATGGGATACAAATAATTATATTTCCTTTGTGAAACTGACTAATAGAGATATACAGGCTGTATTTTTTTAATTTAATGGTAACCATTATAATGAAAATACATTGTGTTTCCAGAGGAAAACAGCCCAGGAGTTAACTAATAATAGTTATATACTCTTTACTATATACCAGGTACATTCAAGGTATTTATTTATATGGCCCTCAGAATAACCCTGTGAAATGGGTACTATTTTTATCCCCACTTTACAAATTTTACAAATGAGGACATTTAGGTACAAAGAATTTAAGAGCTACTGATTCTTGAAAAGTTGAAATGAGATCCATGCTCAGGAAGGCATATGCTTGAGCTAATGGTCTTAACTCATATGCTACACATGCATCAAAAGATGGAAACCAATAGGGACAACAGAAAAATACTGTTAAATGTAAACCAAGATGTTAGAAGATCAAATACATTAGCATAAATATAAACACAAACTTGTTAAACTAATTTTTTAAATGTTTAAGTAATAGAACTATATATTATGTACAAAAGATTTAATACATAGAGCAAAATGAGGTAGAAACATTACACATGAAAGGATGGGAAAATATGTATCAAGCAACTAAAAGACAAAAATAGAAAGCATTACACAGATTGTAATAAATAATAAATACAGCAACACTACACTGATCAAAAGTATAATCCACAATAAAATATAATAGTCTAGATCAGTGTTGTATAATAGAACTTTCAATGACAATGGAAATGGTCTATACTTGTGCTGTCCAGTATGGTAGCTAGTAGCCATATGTGGCTACTGAGCATGTGAAATACAGCTAGAGTGATACATGAACTGCACTTTTAATTATAATTCAAATTGAAATTTAAGAAGCCACATGTGATGAGTGACTACAATATTGGACCGTGCACATGTAGGTCTTAGTAAATATGTAGTAAATGTTGCTGTAATTAAAAGTAGAGTTTAAAGGAGCACCTTTTAGCCATAAAAAGAATGAAATAATGCCATTTGCAGCAACATGGATGGACCTAGAGATTATCATAAGTCAAGTAAGTCAGGCAGAAAAAGAGAAACATCATATGATATTGCTTATATGTGGAATCTAAAAAAAAAATGATACAAACGAACTTATTTACAAAACGGAAATAGAGTCACAGATGTAGAAAACACACTTATGGTTACCGGGGGGAAGGGGAGGATAAATTGGGAGATTGGGATCAACATATACACACTACTATATATAAAACAGATAACTAAGTAAGGACCTACTGTGTAGCACAGGGAACTCTACTCAGTACTCTGTAATGGCCTATATGGGAAAAAAATCTAAGAAAAGAGTGGATATATGTATATGTATAACTGATTCACTTTGCTGTACAGCAGAAACTAACAACATTGTAAATCAACTATATTCCAATAAAAATTAAAAAAAAATAAAGGAGCATGTTTTAGTGTTAGATTATAAAACAATATTGAAATATTAAATAGACCTGAAACAAATAATAAAATCTGAATAAGTACTAAAATTACTTAATATTTACATATAGAACTGTGCCCTCTACAAAGAATGTGTACCCACATTCATAAATGTTTACAAATGGCAATACATAGACACACAGACACACAAAAACCTATTTTTCGATTTCCCCAAAGTAAAAATTTTACTGGCTTCAATGCAACAAACTAGAAATTCATAACAAAATTTTAGTTAAATACACATAAAAATCAACAAGTTGGAAATTTTAAAGCATAAATCTAAATTTGTATCAGTTTATAATGGAAATAAGCTCTACAAATAAAGCTAATTATAACATATCAAGATATAAGGCTGGGTCAAAATTATACTAAAGGTAACTTCACCACCTTAAAGTTTATTGATATTGATAAGAAAAAGAGAAATGGAAATAAATGAGCTAATGCAATCAAGAAGAGAACAAGAAATAACATAAGAAAATTCAGAGAACAGAAACTATAAAGGTAAAAGGTGAAATTAATGAATTAGAAAATAGAATAAAGTAGTAATTACAAAATCAAATATCTGAGAATTGAAAAATAAAATAATACCGGGAAAACCCTCAGTCAAGTTTTAGTGAAAAATCTTGAAAAGTATCAAACACAAAATGTGGAAATGAGAAAGGGAATATACAACAGTCACAGACATGATTTTTTAAATATTAAAATATTATAATTATATGCTAACACTTTTATTTTTTTAATATCTTTATTGGAGTATAATTGCTTTACAATGTTGTGTTAGTTTCTGCTGTACAACAAAGTGAATCACCTATATGCATACGTAGATCCCCATATCCCCTCCCTCTTGCGTCTCCCTCCCACCCTCCTTATTCCACCCCTCTAGGTGGTCACAAAGCACCAAGCTGATCTCCCTGTGCTATGCAGCTGCTTCCCACTAGCTATCTATTTTACATTTGGTAGTGTATATATGTCAATATTACTCTCTCACTCCGTCCCAGCTTACCCTTCCCCTTCCCCGTGTCCTCAAGTCCATTCTCTACGTCTGTGTCTTTATTCCTGTCCTGCCCCTAGGTTCATCAGAAGCACCTTTTCTTTTTAGATTCCATACATATGTGTTAGCATACAGTATTTGTTTTTCTCTTTCTGACTTACTTTACTCTGTATGACAGACTCTAGGTCCATCCACCTCACTACAAATAACTCAATTTTGCTAACACATTTTAAAATCTTAATAAATGGGTTATTTCTAGCAAAGTATAAATCACCAAGCTGACATGAGAAAAAACAGAAAACTTCTGGTTGTAACAATAATTTGTAAAATGTCTTCTATGGTTCTCAAAAATTATCTCCCAAAAAAATCCACCATGTCTAAATAGTTCTACAGATGAGTTCTGTCAAATCTTCAAGAGACAGAATACTAGATGCCCCAGAAACATTTCAGACCATAAATATGTAAACATAAGGCTGATTAAAAACCTGACAAAGAAAGATTAAAGAGAAAATTATAGCCTAAATCATTCTTAAATCCATAAGCAAAAATCAACGTTGAATAGAAGCAAATCAAGACAGTGAATTCAAACAACTGCTGTGTATTATTAGAATGACACACCTTAGAAACATGAGACTTATCTAAGATTTACTGCTAGGAATTTTATTATTTTGATTGAACACTTAAATATGTCAGAGGAGAAAAATGTTATTTCAAGTACATCTCAGAGGGGTATTTTGTTAAATACAATACTTGTTGCCAACTTCTTAAAATTCTAGAATCCAGGAATATGACTATTTCCATATCATAATAATTAACATCTCTGTTAGGAAAACAGTATCACAGTTGAATGTCAGCACAAATGCATTCTCACGGAAATCAAGAGCAACTCAGGATGCCCAATATCACCACATTTCCTGAAATTGTCCTAGAAGTTGTAGCCAACGTACTAAGACATGAAAGAAAACATTTATAGCTAATTCCCATAGAAAGGGAAAACTCTTACTTTGTGACTGATTTTATCTATGTAGAAAATTTAAATAACAAAACAAAGCTAGTATTGGTACAAATAACAGTAAAGTACCTCAAGATAAAAATATAGAAATATAAAATATTCTTCTATATATCTCTAGTAATAATATAATGATATAAATATTATAGTCACAATATGAGGAAAAAACCCTAGATTTAATCTAGGATTAATAGGGAATGTAAAGAAATTGTTAAATCTATTGTGAGACTTAAGATTCAAAAACTTGAAAAGGCATTCCATTTTCCTGGATGGAAAGACTAATGAGTAAGACGTCAACAATTCTTCGCAAACAGTAAGATTAACCTAATTCCAACTACAATTCCACCAGCACATTTGAAGAGTCTTTAAAAAGTTATTCAAAATTATATCAAGATCAAAGGGATATCATGTAAAAATAAAATTTTGAAAAAGAAAAAGAAAGTGTGAGAAAGTATGATCTACCAAATATTAAATTATATGCATGCAAATTTGATACATATCAGAATTTATTATATATTATATAATTACATTTATTGTATATTATAGCTTATTAATGATAAAAGGAAGGCAAATTCATTAAACAGTACTGTGACAAAAGCACAGATTTTATCTTCATGACTATATATATTTCAAAGTAAATTTCAGAAGAATTAAAGATTTAAATATAGGAAACTTCCAGCTACAGTAGCATTGACGTGGTGCTACTACAAATGCATATAAATGCTGGATACAATAAAAACTTTTAGTATACAGCCGACCTTGAAAGAAGGAAAGGAAAGAAGGCAGAGAGGGAGGGAGGAAAGCAGAGAGGGAGGGAGGAAGGAAGGAAGGGGAAAAGAGAATAGAGAGAAGAAAATCCTCTCAAAAAAATAAATAAATAAAAAGGGAAAAAGAAGGACTCTCAAGCCAGAGTAGTAAATGAGTAAACTGACACCAAAGTATCCCAAGAGGACATGGACCTTATTAAGACTGGGGTCTGTTCTGCTTTGGCATGGGGGTGGTCTGGGAATGAATTTATAGGAGCCTGTATTATGGAAATACCAGTCCAACAAATTATATGAGCCCCCCTATTGAAAGTCACACAGTAAGTCCTAAGGAGGAGAAAAATAAATCCATAGACATAGGGAAAGCACACAACACGAAAGACTACTAGAAAATTTTTAAAGCAGCCAGGGAGAAAAGACAGATTCCATATAAAAACAAACAAACAAACACAATTAGACTTCTAGCAGACTTCTGAACAGAAGTGGAAGATAATGGCTTAATATCATCAATGTGCTGAGGATAACTGTCAACCTAAAATTCCATACGCAGAAAAAATATCATTCAAAGGGGCTGGGAAAATGAAGGTATTTTTCAAACAAGATTGAGAGACTTTCCCATTCTCAGACCTTTAATAAAAGGATTGCCAAAGCTTAGTTATAACTCAGGAAAGAAAACTGACGTGAGAGGCAAGAGTGAACAAATGGAAAAACGAGATAATAAATGTAAACAATCACTGCTTGTAACTGAGAACAATGAACATTACAATAATGCTGACTAATGGGTATAGTAACAGTAAGTTGGAACTAAAAATCCAGACCACAATAACATCGATAGGGCAAAGAGAATAATCAAAGTTAAAGAGTTCTAAGGTCTCATATTGCTTGGAAAGAGGCTGACTGTAGAAAGTGACTGAGACCTTTTGTAGAGTCACAGAGGCACAGTCATGAGCATTATTTGAATGAGAACACAGAAACCCATCTGGGCTGCAGACAGGCAGCAGGCTGGGACTGGGCTCCACATGAAGCACTAAACAGCTGGAACCCGAGAATTCCTATAATCAACTGGCACCCCAAATCTAGATAGAAAACTCAAAGCAGCCTGTGTGTTCACCCTGATTGTTGAGGATGCTTTCCATGCTGCCCTGTAGCAAGGGAGAGGTTCCATGCTGCCTTGTAGGAAGGGGCACATTCCCACTACCAAACACAGGCACATACTGCAGGCTCAGCAGCACCATGGGCCCAAGACAGCTCTCTGTAGGATGGTGGATTGAAGGGAGACCTGCATCTTCCAGTCTCTTGCTTCAATTTCCCCTATAAAAGCCCCTTCTTTAAAGAGCCCCATATGCCAGAGTGGACTTTGCTCCAAATCCAGAGGCATAACATGTGGTGACCCAGAAGAAATCCACCTGGCATAAAAGTCATATATGCTTTTTTAATTTTAAGGCTAACATTAAATTAACAGAATGCAATAATTCCAACCAGCAGAGAAATATGGGGAGATAAAAACAACTCAAACAGAAAAGTGAGAAAAAATTGGAAAAAAGAAAATGAAAAATAAAAGGGCAGAAATAAATTTATATATCACAATAATCACAAAAATATAAACAAATTAAATATACTTGTAAAAGGATATTCTCCAATTGAGTAATATAACAAAACTAGTTTTGTGGTGTTTATAAGAGACATAACTCAAAGACAATCCACAGACTTGGAGAAAATCATTGCACATCATTTATCTGATAAAGGGCTTGTATCCAGAACACACCAAGAACTTTCAAAACTCAGTAATAAGAAAACCAACAGCCCAACAGATAAAATTGTGCAGAAGATTTGAATAGACACTTCAAAAGTAAGATATACATATAGGAGAAAAAGAAAAACCACACGCACACGAAAAGATACTCAACATTAGTCATTAAGGAAACACAAATTAAAATCATGAGATACAATCACATGCCTACTAAAACTTTAAAAATGAACCAAACTAGGTGTTGGAAAGAATTCAGAGGAACTGGAACTCTGAGACTGCAGGTGGGAGTATTAATTGGCACAACCACTTTGGAAAACATTTTGGCAATTCCTTAAAAACTTAATTATATACCTCCCATATACTCCAGACATTCCAACAGAATACATACTCATAACAAATAATTGCACATAAATTATCACACCAATTTGTAATAGTCCATAAGTGGAATCAGCCTAAATGTCCATCAGCAGGTGACTAGATTAAGAAAACTGTGGTATATCCATACAATGGAATACTATTGAGCAATCAAAAAGGAATGAGCTACTTATACATGCAACAATGTGGATCAACCCAAAATAATTACACTGAAAAAAGCCAGACTAATAAAAGTATAATTCAAACTATAATTCAATTTACATAAAACTCTAGAAAATGCAAACTAACCTATAATGACAGAAAGGAGACTGGTGGTTGTCTGGGGATAGGAGATGGGGAGGGCCCGGAAGGAAAGGTTAAAAAGGGACACAAAGTAACCTGGGGGGGGGGGTGATGGATATGTTCATTATCTTGATTTTAATGATGGATTCACATGTGTATACATTTGCCAAAAGTTATGAGATTGTACATTTAAATATGTACAGTTCATTATATGTCAATTATACTTCAATAAAGCTGTTATTATAGAATGACATACAAAAGGTTAAAGTAAAAGAATGAAAAAAATATTTAAGAGGCACATTCCAAAAGAAAGCTGGTACACATTAAACAGAATAGATTTGAGAGCAAAGAAAAAATTTTAAAAAAAGGTTAAGGTGAAGAGGATCTTCATAAAATGGTAATTGAAAAAATTCAACAGGAATATGTGAAGATCCTGAACATGTGTGCATCCGACAGTGTAGGCTCAAAATATATAAAGCAAAAAGTGAAAGTAATATAAGGAGAAATGGTGAAAATGATACTCATAAGAGTAAACTAAAATAACTCTTTCAGAAATCAAGTATAGGACTTCCCTTGTGGCACAGTGGTTAAGAATCCGCCTGCCAATGTAGGGGACAGGGGTTCGAGCCCTGATCCGGGAAGATCCCACATGCCGTGGAGCAACTAACCCCACGAGCCACAACTACTGAAGCCTGCGTGCCTAGAGCCCGTGTTCTGCAACAAGAGAAGCCACTGAAATGAGAAGCCTGTGCACCGCAAGGAAGAGTAGCCCCCGCTCGCCACAACTAGAGAAAGCCTGCGTATGCAATGAAGACCCAACGCAGCCAAAAATAAAAGAAATTTATAAAAAAAAAAAGAAACCAAGTATATAGCAAGGACAAAGAAGATTTGAATGACACAATTAACAACCCTGAACTAAATGAATTAGAAAATTCCCTGCACTCCACAATACCAGAGAACTGATTTTCACGTATTCATGGGACATTTATAAAAATGACCATGTAATAGTTCACAAAGAAAATTTCAACACCAAGGAGTATCATACAGCCCATGTTTTCCAATCGTAATTACGATACAGCTATAAATTAATCTTTAAATGTTAAAAAAAATACAATATGAACTAAAAATCACACATCTAATTTCCAATATCACACATCAACCTGGATATACACGTTTACCTCTACACCCTCCCCAGACTCCACTAAAATTACAGAGTTATAAAAGGGCCAAAACTCACAAGAATAAAGAAGTGGGGAAAAAGCCTGTACCCAAACATTTGGAATCTGAAACACAGATGGAATTTAAAATGGCAATGAGAAACCCCTAAAGCAAGCCAATTCATACCACAGGACCCTGGGATCATTCAGGAATTGGAGTCACTGAGTACCTTTAAAATTGGGTTACAGGCAATGCAGAAAATAGTATGATCAGTTGCATTTTAAAAAGCAGTTAAAGTCATGTATCTTTTCCCTAACCCAGGTGATCTGGAACTACTCTCATTTTGGTAAAAGTTTGCAGGTATATTTTTGGGAGGTGATGGGTTGCAGGTGCTTTGGGTTTAGGGATGGTCAGGGGGAAAGATGCAGTAGTGTATACAGGGCAATTAAGTGAAATTCCACTGTCTAATAAGTGATAACCTACTGAGTAGCTTCCAGCCAGCATTAAATCTCCTAGGAAGGAGATGGAGCACTTCTCCCTGGGGAAACTCGTCTCAAAGAAAAGACTCACAGATCCTGAGATTTGTGGAGCCTTCACAAAATAACTCATCCCAATGATTCCACATTGAAGCCCACTGCTCTAAAAGGCCCTCCTTCCCCAATACCCACACAGGAATCCAGAGCAACCAATTAGCTCCTTTTTATAAGCTGGAAGCCAAGGATCCCTAGACCTTCCAGAAAGCTTCCAGCAGGAATGACAGAGCAATACCAAAGAGGACCTGAAGAAAAGATAGGTAGTCAGGGAGGACACTTTAAAAAATTATATCATCCAAGAGATAAGAAACGATACGGCATTCAGAAAGGAAAGACAGGGTGGTATTTTCAAAAAGAAAGAAATATCAGACTTTAGAAAGTAAAATCATGATGATAGGCATTAAAATGTATGAGAAGGATTAAAAGTTGAAGTTGATAATGTTGCCAAAGAGGTAAAACAAAAAATTAGGGAAACTAGATAGAAAAAAATACTAGAGGGTAAGTTTAGGAGGTCTAAAATCCAACTTATTAGAAATTTCAGAGAGAGCAGAGAATATTGTAGGGAGAAAAGTATGTAAGAAATAATACATAAATTTCCCAGAATTTAAGAAGTTTCCAGATTGAAAATTCCTGTCAAGTGTGTAACACAATGGAGTCCTTCATCAGGTTGAGCACCACTCTGCTTTATTATATGACTATGAAATAGCATACCATGAACTAATTATATTCCCAGGAAAAGTACAAATGCAGTACTGTTGTCACAGAACCACTAACAGTCTAGCATCATGATACATAGCAAAAGCAGCCCAGGGCATCTCTGTATCATTTATAAGATCAGCTTTCCTATATCACCATGGAGAATATTGCTAGAAACGTTCTACTATGAAGAAATATATTCACAAGGGCTTTCCTGGTGGTGCAGTGGTTAAGAATCTGCCTGCCAATGCAGGGGACACGGGTTCAAGACCTGGTCTGGGAAGATCCCACATGCCACGGAGCAACTAAGTCTGTGCACCACAACTACTGAGCCTGAGCTCTAGAGCCCGCGAGCCACAACTACTGAAGCCCACGCACCTAGAGCCCATGCTCCACAATGAGAAGCCACCACAAGGAGAAGCCCGCACACTGCAAAGAAGAGTAGCCCCCACTTGCCGCAACTAGAGAAAGCCCATGCACAGCAACGAAGACCCAATGCAGCAAAAAAATAATAAAAATAAATTAATTAATTAATTAAAAAAAAATACGTTCCCAAGAGTCAAAAGCTGAAAGCAACCAAGTGACCATCAACAGATGAATGGATAGACAAAATGTAGTCTACCCATACAGTGGAATATTACTTAGCCTTAAAAAGGAAGGAAACTCTGACCTATGCTCCAGCAGGATGAATCTTGAAGACTTTATGCTAAGTAAGCCAGACACAAAGGGACAAATTCTGTATGCTTTCACTCATATGAAGTACGTAAGAGTTGTCAGAGTCATAGAGACAGAAAGTAGAATGGTGGTTGCCAGGGCCTGGAGAAAAAGGGGGAATACAGAGTTATTCTGTAGTGGATACATGGTTTCAGTTTTACAAGATGAAAACAGTTCTGGAGGTGGATGGAGTGATGGTTGCACAACAATAAGGATGTACTTAATGCTGCTGAACTGTATATTTAAAATGATTTAAATGGTGTATTTTGTTACGTATATTTTACCACAATTAAAATTTTTAAAAAATAAGGTATTAAGGAGTTGTGGGAAGTTAAACATTTAAAATTTTACCTTTTCTTTAAAAAGTAAAAAACCTTTGATTCAACATTCCCAGCCACACATGTATGGATGTATACATACATACAAACATGTATGTGTGTATAGCATTTTCATTTAACTTTTTTAAATTAATTTTTTTATTGGAGTATAGTTGATTTACTATGTTCTGTTAGTTTCTGCGGTACAGCAAAGTGAGTCAGTTATACATACACATATATTGACTCTTTTTTAGACTCTATTCCCTTATAGGTCATTACAAAGTACTGAATAGAGTTCCGTGTGTTATTCAGTAGGTTCTTATTAGTTATCTATTCTATATATAATAGTGTGTATATGTCAATCCTAATCTCCCAATTTATCCCCCCCTTCCCCCTCCCCTTTCCCTCCTGGTAACCACAAGTTCGTTTTCTACATCTGTGACAACTTCTGTTTTGTAAATAGGTTCATTTGTACCATTTCTTTAGATTCCACATATAAGCGATATCATATGATATTTGTCTTTCTCTGTCTGACTTACTTCACTCAGTATGACAATCTCTAGGTCCATCCATGCTTATGCAAATGGCATTATTTTGTTCCTTTTTTATGGCTGAGTAATATTCCATTGTATATATGTGCCACATCTTCTTTATCCATTCCTCTGTCAGTGGACATTTAGCATATTTAACTTTACGTCTATACTTCATAACTGATCTAAAGTGCACAGATCTTCATGTAGGTAATCACATGACTACAGTTAATCAAACTGTAATTTTACTAAAAATCGTTTTGAGTTCATGGTGGTCATAATTATGCTCAACTTAGCATTACTTGCCTTACAATTAAATGGCCTAAGAAAGAACTAATGTGCAGAAATATTTTTTTAAAAGGAAAGACACAGAGTGGGTGATCATAGGAGCTTTGCATTCTTTAAATAAAATGTTCCAGAACATTAAATTTATAATAGTGTACATTCAAATACAGAGGAATGAAAAAGTGTGCTTCCTTCAGTTTTCTGCTGAGAGATATCTCTTCTTATCTTTCTCCTGCCCTCCCATTATCCTCTTATCAGGTTAGACACAAACTTTAAAATGCTACCTTCTGTATATTAATTTTGTATACAGCAACTTTACTGAATTCATTGATGAGCTATCTGTTGTTTTTCTATACACTAACAGTGCAATATCAGAAAGAAATTAACCATTTACCATCGCATCAAAAAGAATAAAATACCTAGGAATAAACCTACCTAAGGAGGCAAAAGACCTGTACTCCAAAAACTGTAAGATGCTGATGAAAGAAACTGAAGATGACACAAACAGATGGAAAGATATACCATGTTCTTGGGTTGGAAGAATCAATATTGTTAAAATGTCCATACTACTCAAGGCAATCTACAGATTCAATGCAATCCCTATCGAATTACCAATGGCATTTTTCACAGAACTAGAACAAAAATTTTTTTAATTTGTATGGAAACACAAAAGACCCCGAATAGCCAAAACAATCTTGAGAAAGAAGAACAGAGCTGGAGGAATCACACTCCCTGATTTCAGACTATACTACAAAGCTACAGTAATCAAAACAATATGATACTGGCATGAAAACAGACACATGGGTCAACAGAACAGGATAGAAAGCCCAGAAATAAACCCATGCACTTACAGTCAATTAATCTTTGACAAAGGAGGCAAGAATATACAATGGAGAAAAGACAGTCTCTTCAGTAAGTGTTGCTGGGAAAACTGGACAGCTACATGTAAAAGAATGAAATTAGAACATTCTCTAACACCACACACAAAAGTAAACTCAAAATGGATTAAAGACCTAAATGTAAGACTGGATACTATAAAACTCCTAGAGGAAAACCTAAGCAGAACACACTTTGACATAAATCACAGCAGTATTTTTTTGTATCTATCTCCTAGAGTAATGGAAATGAAAACAAAAATAAACAAATGGGACCTAATTAAACTTCAAAGCTTCTGCACAGTAAAAGAAACCACAAACAAAACGAAAAGACAACCTACGGACTGGGAGAAAACATTTGCAAATGATGCTACCAACAAGGGATTAACTTCCAAAATAAACAAACAGCTCATACAGCTTAATATCAAAGAAAGAGCGCAATTAAAAAATGGGCAGAAAGGGGCTTCCCTAGTGGTGCAGTGGTTAAGAATCCACCTGCCAACGCAGGGAATACGTGTTCAAGCCCTGGTCTAGGAAGATCCCACATGCCGTGGAGCAACTGAGTCCACGTGCCACAACTACTGAAGCCCGCGCGCCTACAGCCTGCGCTCTGCAACAAGAGAAGCCACCGCAATGAGAAGTCCGCGCGCTGCAACGAAGAGTAGCCCCTGCTCACGGCAACTAGAGAAAGCCCGCGTGCAGCAACGAAGACCCAACACAGCCAAAAGTAAATAAATAAAAATAAATTTATTTTAAAAAAATGGGCTGAAGACCTAAACAGACATTTCTCCAAAGAAGACATACAGATGGCCAACAGGCACATGAAAAGATACTCAACATTGCTAATTATTAGAGAAATGCAAATCAAAGCTACAATGAAGTACCACCTGTCACACCAGTCAGAATGACCATCATTAAAAACTCTACAAATAATAAATGCTGGAGAGGGTGTGGAGAAAAAGGAACTCTCTTACACTGTTGGTGGAAATGTAAATTGGTGCAGCCACTAGGGAGGTTCCTCAAAAAACTAAAAATAGAGTTACCATATGATCCAGCAATCCCATTCCTGGGCATATATCCAGAAAAAAACTATAATTCAAAAAGAAACACGCACCCCAATGTTTGTAGCAGCACTGTTTACAATAATGAAGACATGGAAGCAATCTAAATGTGCACTGACAGATGAATGGATAAAGAAGATGTGGTACGTATATACAATGGAATAGTATTCAGACATAAAAAGAATGAAACAATGCTAATTGCAGCAACATGGAAGGACCTAGAAATTATCATACTATGTGAAGTCAGTCAGACAAAGACAAATATGGTGTGATATCACTTATATGTGGAATCTAAAAAAATGATATAAATGAACTCATTTACAAAACAGAAACAGACTCACAGACATAGAAAACAAACTTATGGTTACCAAAGGGGATAGCGGGGAAGGGGGATAAATTAGGAGTTGGGGATTAAGATATACACACTACTATATATAAAATAAATGACAAGGACCTACTATATAGCACAGGGAACTATACTCAATATCTTGTAATAACCTATAATGGAAAAGAATCTGAAAAAGAATCAGTTTATATATATATATATATAAATATATATAATTATACATATATATAATCACTTTGCTATATACCTGAAGCTAACACAACATTGTAAATTAACTATACTTCAATTAAAAGGAATGGTAAAAAAAAAAAAAAAAGTTATCTTCTACTCCATCTCAGTCAGCCTTGAAGGAAAGTCAGTGTTCCACCAGCACTTGGTGAGTATGCATCTATTTATGGTCTCTAAGTCAGAGATTTTACGAGCTCCCTGATAACTCAGATCTGTTCTAACTATCTCTTCTCTTAAGTAATCAAAGTTCTTCATTTCTTTCCTGCTTTGCCTTTATTGGAAAAAGACAGTTGAAATCTGTATGTTTTAGATTCAAATCATGTTTTAATGTGGTCACTGAAGAAACATTTTAAAAGTAGATTAAAGCTTTATAACTATAGTCTTATATACTATATGATGCCATTTATGTGAAATTCAAGAAATGGCAAAATTTTAGTGACAGAAAGACCAGTTGTCTGGGGCTAGGGGTGGGGAGAGGGGATTCACGGTGAAAGTTGGGAAGGTGATAATCGACTGAATACCACAATTCATTATACCATATACTAAAAATGGGTGAATTTTATCGTGTATAAATAATACCTTAATTTTTTTAAAGTGCTTTTTTAAAAAGGAAAAACAAATCCAGCCTGTAGTCTCACTACTCAAACACAACCACTATTAATTGATGTGTTCCCTAATGTTTATCATACAATTTTTCTTCATTTATAAACATAAATGGGCTCATATAGCCTTTTTGCAGCCTGTTATTATAACAATTTAATGTATTTTCTATATTACATGGTCTTTGAAATCACCATTTTCACTACCTAATATTCAATCAAGTGACAAGAATTACTTAACTGTGAAAACTATTTAATCACGTGTCTACTGTTACTCATATTGGTTCTTGCTCATTACTTATTTATGCAAACACTACTGAGAAAAAATTTTTGTACATAAAGTTCTTTTTTCCTTCAAAATTTAGAAATATTTTTTAGACTATATTCCCAGAAGTATAATATTGAGCCAAACAGTATAAGCATGTTTAAGGCTCTTGCCAAACTCTAGATTCTTGCCAAAAGAGCCATACACATTTTTACTGCCTCCAGCAATGCTTAATGCCCTATTCACCTGTCCAGAATTGGTTATTATCATTTTTTACATCTTAAAGACTTCCTAAGGACCTCTCCCCACAGCCTTTCAGCCATAATGAACTCCTGTAACCTTTTTTGTGTCAAGCTTCTCAAAATATCTTTTTCAGACCCCGAATAGCCAAAGCAATCTTGAGAAAGAAAAACGGAGCTGGAGGAATTAGGCTCCCTGACTTCAGACTATACTATAAGGCTACAGTAATCAAGACAGTATGGTACTGGCACAAAAACAGAAATATAGATCATTGAAACAGGACAGAAAGCTCAGAGATAAACTCATGCACGTATGGTCACCTTACTTTTGATAAAGGAGGCAAGGACATACAATGGAGAAAAGACAGCCTCTTCAATAAGTGGTGCTGGGAAAACTGGACAGCTACATGTAAAAGATTGAAATTAGAACATTCTCTAACACTACACACAAAAGTAAACTCAAAATGGATTAAAGACCTAAATGTAAGGCCAGACACTATCAAACTCTTAGAGGAAAACATAGGCAGAACACTCTATGACATAAATCACAGCAAGATCCTTTTTGACCCACCTCCTAGAGAAATGGAAATAAAAACAAAAACAAACAAATGGGACCTAATAAAACTTAAAAGCTTTTGCACAGCAAAGGAAACCATAAACAAGACGAAAAGACAACCCTCAGAATGGGAGAAAATATTAGCAAATGAAGCAACTGTCAAAGGATTAATCTCCAAAATATACAAGAAGCTCATGCAGCTCAATATCAAAATAACAAACAACCCAATCCAAAAATGGGCAGAAGACCTAAATAGGCATTTCTCCAAAGATATACAGATTGCCAACAAACACATGAAAGGATGCTCAACATCATTAATCATTAGAGAAATGCAAAAATGCAAAACTACAATGAGGTATCACCTCACACCGGTCAAAATGGCCATCATCAAAAAATCTACAAACAATAAATGCTGGAGAGGGTGTGGAGAAAAGGGAACCCTCTTGCACTGCTGGTGGGAATGTAAATTGATACAGCCACTATGGAGAACAGTATGGAGGTTCCTTAAAAAGCTAAAAACAGAACTACCATATGACCCAGCAATCCCACTACTGGGCATATACCCTGAGAAAACCATAACTCAAAAAGAGTCATGTACCACAATGTTCACTGCAGCATTATCTACTATAGCCAGGACATGGAAGCAACCTAAGTGTCCATCGACAGATGAATGGATAAAGAAGATGTGGCACATATATACAATGGAATATTATTCAGCCATAAAAAGAAACGAAATTGAGTTATTTGTAGTGAGGTGGATGGGCCTAGAGTCTGTCATACAGAATGAAGTAAGTCAGAAAGAGAAAAACAAATACCGTATGCTAACACATACATATGAAATCTAAAAAACAAAAAACAAACCAAAAAAACGGTTCTGATGAACCTAGGGGCAGGACAGGAATAAAGATGCAAACGTAGAGAATGGACTTGAGGACACGGGGAGGGGGAAGGGTAAGCTGGGACGAAGTGAGAGAGTGGCATTGACATATATACACTACCCAATGTCAAATAGATAGCTAGTGGGAAGCAGCCGCATAGCACAGGGAGATCAGCTCGGTGCTTTGCGACCACCTAGAGGGGTGGGATGGGGAGGGTGAGAGGGAGACGCAAGAGGGAGGGGATATGGGGATATATGTATGTGTATAGCTGATTCACTTTGTTATACAGCAGAAACTAACACAACATTAAGGCAATTATACTCCAATAAAGATGTTTTAAAAAGTATCTTTTTCTTTTTGTTCCTGTCTTCATTCCCCATTTTCTCTTCCTTCTTCCCTTCTCTCATCCACTGCATCTCCCCCCATTCCCAACACAACTGTAATTGATATTTTGCTTCTTTATCAAACAGAACACCCGTTATAATATAAATCTGAGAAGGTTTCGCCTCGGCCAGAACAGAATCTAAGGCATGGGAATAACAACAGCTCTTCGTGTAACACACTGCAGAAGATACTCAGAAAAATCAAACGCATTTCAGAGACTGGAGTGTCAGAGGCCAGAGACTGCAGACCTTCTTAGTGATAGGGAGTCTAGGAAAGCAGAGAGTCAAGGAGTCGGGCTTGAAGGCTGTCATCTCCTTTCTTAAATCCTTCCTTAACAAAGCAGAAATCTGGGGATAGAAGAGTCACTGGGACCTGGTGAGAATCAGGCACATAGTAATCAGCTAATGGTTGAACAATAAACCATTGTTATTGATCAGAATCAATAAACTCATAAACTGCCCTTCCCAATTTGGACTCCAGGGTCAGTCATTCCCTTGGATCTCCTGGGAACCTTCAGTTTGCCCACTGTGCCTCCCTGTCTCTCTCACACACACACACGCACATGGTCCTTTTCTTGTAAAGTCTCAGTCTTACTCTGTATTTCTATTCCCTTCTCTTGCCACTCATTGACCAGTGGTGTACCAAAAGGGCGGGGAGGGGAGGTAGTGGTATTTTATCACTGACAGTGTTTACAATCACAGGTGCATGGTAATAATGAAAATAAGACCACCTTTCAGCCAGTTTTATTAGTCTTTTAAAATTATCTGTATACGATGTACCTCCTTCTCTCTGGACCCAGGGTGAACTGGCCCCCTGCATACACTGTGGCTGGTATATTCTTTTCCCCCACTTCATTTATCTTTTCATTAACTCATAGCTTCAGCTAACTCATGACTTGTGAATCCTCATAACCACAGCTTCTCTGTTTCATTGCCAAGGTTGCCATATATGGCCACCCAGGTTCTGTACTGCACAACTGTGGGAGTCCTGCTCATGGCCCTCCTTCTACCTTGCTACTTTTTACCTTAGGCTTTTGATCTTTCCTAAAGAAGAGCTGGAAGGAAAATCCAACATTTCGCTTTGCACGTCCTAATTTAAATTTCCAAGGGGCAGGAATCTGACTGGCTTGACTCGCCTTTCCATGCAAGGCCACGCGGGAGGATCAACTCCACTGAGTCATGGACACATCTTGGATCCAGTAGATGATCACCCTGCTGCATCCTAGACCAATTCCTGTGGGGCGGAAAGTTGCACTTCGGAAAGGGAAGAATTTAGACATGCAGGCCTACCTGATAGGCATACCTCATGGAAAAAAATCTTGTCTTACTTACAGGATATCAGTAGCTCACACAACGTACTGAGTGGTATTAGGAAATGTACAGAATCTCCACAAAAAACAAGGACCAGTTTGTTTACTCGGAAGCCAAGAACAATACCCAACCACTCTAGTCTCTTCCAAATGAGGCCAACATCACAGCTTTCCCACCCTTGTACAGCTCACACCAAAACTCTACTTCTGTCTTCAGAAGGCAAATCCCATACACTTACATTGCTCACTTCTATATCAATGTCTCCTATGGGTGCCTTTGACTGCTGAAATCTAGGTCATGGGCAAGTGTCTGGCTGCCAATGAGGCTGGGGGAGAGTTTTTTGCCTTCTACTTTGGGAGGCAAGAAGCTTCCCACTTATTACAAGAGTGTTTAAAAGAATCTAGACAACAATCATCCACTATATCCTTCCTTCTTTATGACCAAATTCATATCCTCCTCCTAAGACACATCATCAGATTCCCTCAGGCATCGGGCTCTCAATCTCACGGAGCACACCTACATAGTGGCACGCTGTACTGGAATTACGCATTTGTGTTTCCCCGACTCATAACCTCCATAAAACCCGTGAGTGTCATGGGTGTGCCTTCTTTGCATTCTTCTTCTCCCTATTTAACATGTAACCAATGTCTGGCATATGGTAAGCACTTAATAAATGTTCCTCTTGGAAGACTGAGTAAAAACTGAAGAAATCCTAATTCAAATGTTCTTTATCTGCAAATAGTCCAATGATACACCATTAGCTGAATTCTTTGACTCAATACCCCCAATTCAAGGGAAGATTTTAAATTCCGATGCAATAATATAGCATTGTAATGTACGAAGTGCCTAACCAACACTAAAAACCTTTTATATAGTTTGTGGGTTTCTAATGTGCCCAAGGGAAATTAGAACACTAGCGTGAGTCTTCCCAAAATTAGCAATACACAAGCAATTTGAATTCAGGACCCCATGATATTATTAACAAAGATGTGACTTTGAAATGGAGACACAGCAGTGAGGAAGAGTCCAGAGAGGGGACCTCAACTGTAAAAGTCATTTAAAATGAGTTCCGTTTGTTTTGTTAATAACCATGGGATCTGCATCAATGTTACTCTGCCTTTACTTTGACATCATAAGGTGGTCTCCATGGACCTGCTGACAGCTTCATGAGCTGATTGTGACAACAGTCTATGTCCAGTGAGAGGAATAGGCAAGTAGGGAGTACATATTTTTATAAATGAACATAAAGGGAATAGTGAATAAGCAAGTTCCCTTTCTATGTTTGAAATGTACATGTTTAAATTTTTGAAAAAGAATTGGTCATTTGGAGTCAATTCAAGGAATTTAACGTCGAACTTTGATAGCCATTTAGTTGAAATTGTTATGAATCAGTTCTGCAAGTGGGACAATTCACAGAGTATCTGAATGGTAGATCCTCACCCCACACCCCCAAATTGTACAATTCCATGGCCCTGTAGCCTTGTAGAGTAGACAGTGTATGCAGGGGATGAGAGTGAGGTAGGCAAAGGGGAGAATTAATGCAACATATACCAAATGTATTAGAAAACACTCAAAAAAGATACATCCTAGAGCTACTCTGATCACGGAGAATAAAGGTAGAAAAACAAAGTCAATTTTAATACTCATTTCCACTCTTCCCTCCACATTTTTAAAGGTAAAAAAATAAAAAGAAAACTTGATCCTGAGCCTAAGTCATCCATTCCCTCTTGCATAATGAAATTTCTTTGATAGGAAAATCACACGAACTTCCCTGTGCTAAATACATTCACTGTTTTCCTCAATTTTTTGTTAAAGAGGAGAAAGAGTCCAGTTACAATTCCTACAGTAGTATGTTTATTATCGCAGGTAGTATACAGGGCTACTTTAAACATATTGAAAGCATTTCAGTACAATATAGATAATTTACTTTCCAATTATGACAGGCCAGGTTCAATTTCACGGTAGACTTGGCTAGCAAGGAAGGATGGGCTAGCATTCATCTGTGGTCTCCACATAGTTCTTGGCTTAATTTCAGCAATATACAGTATGAACTATGAGGGACCATTAATTAAAGTCCAAAAGACCAAGTGGAAGATGGATGTTTATTCGACAAAACTACTATTTTCTCGGTCTGTTTCTACATTGTGCAAATAAGGATTTTCTCCATCAAATGAAGAAAAGAAAACATTTCAGAAATGTCTGTATTTCCAAATATTAGGCTGAAATTCAAACGCTTCTAATAAATTTTGACAGTGTTTATACATGTTTTTAATCTAATCATTTATATATTCTTTTTTCTTCTAAAATGATTAATCTGTAAATGCATGTGACTTTGGCAAATAGCAGAATTGTGTTTTTCACTATGGTTTCAGCGGTTATGACTTCTTTTTCCTGCAATACTTCACTACTAGATTTCTCTTCCTCACCCTTTCATCCGCCATCCCTTCTTTGCTCTATTTTTCTTCCTTAAAATATCTTGCACTTTAAATAAAATGGAAATGACGCTAACACTAACTTCATTGGGTTCTTGTGATGATTAAATAAGTTAATGTAAGACTGGGAGTAACATATACACACTACTATATATAAAACAGACAACTAATAAGGACCTACTGTATAGCACAGGGAACTCTACTCAATACTCTGTCATGGCCTATATGGGAAAAGAATCTATAAGGAGTGGATATATGTATATGTATAACTGACTCACTTTGCTGTACACCTGAAACTAATACAACATAGTAAATCAACTATGCTCCAATAAAAATTTAAAAAAATAAAAATACAAAATACAAAGAACAACTGGAAAAAATAAATAAGTTAAAGTATGCAATATGCTTAGAACATTGCTGGGTACATATAAGTTAGCAAATGTCATCTTTATTTTTGGTAGCTATTGAATTTTATAATCCTTGTTCTTAATTTCAAAGCAGATGAGTGAAACGTCTAGCATTTCTCTTAAAAAAGCAATCTGAATAACTTACTCTTTATTTGTTCTTCAGTCTCCTCTCCTGCTTTGAGGAATTCCCAGTATCCCCAACTTTTTACAACAGTGGTTCTTCAGCTTTTGGGGATGGCAAGAGAAGCTCTAGCCTTCACCCCCAGAAAAGTGCCCATACACTAACCCAACACTTTGCACACTACTCGGGGTTTCATTGACATCTTTAGTTCATCTACTGGTTGCTTAGTGGTCCATTAACCTTATTTGAGAAACTCTGCTCCACAGAGAAGTTTTCCTACCCCGACTAGTACCATGTTACATAAATGAAAAACAAAAAGCATGTGCTTATGACAATACCAAAGTGGGGCGGGGAGGGGGGGAGAAAGAGGGGTTGGGGTGCTCTTTGAAAATATTTGTTACTGCTATTTCCATAGTAACTAAACATAATATTAGCCTTGGGGAAAATGTAAAACCCCACGGGACCTCTTTGCACTTATTTAGGCTTTGGCATTATTTTATTTTGCATCACGTTGGAGGGATTCATCTTTGTAGGTGTCGGGATCGTGATCCACACATGTCTTGCCTCAGGACTAAAAACAGTGTGGTCAAGGGAAGAGAGCAGGGATTTTGGAAGTTTATGTCCTGGAGTTTGTGTTCTGGCTCTCTTCTTTCACTTCCTTGCTTTGGATGAGATATTACATTTCTCAGAAGCCTCATCTCTTAAGGTTTTAAGAAGGTAATACCACCTACTGCACAGGCTGTTGGAGAGAATATGAGATTGGTATGTTAAGATTCATAATGCTTGTAGGCCCCCTTTCCTTGGATTTTTAATAGTTAAAGTTTGCTGAATGAACAAATGATAGTGAAGCCTGTTGCCCTTATTGTTTTAAGAGCAATTTTAGGGCTGTCACACCATGATCTCCATGCCTTACTGATCGTATCTGAGTGACAGATTTTGCTTTTGTTGGTTTTACTGTAAAATTTGAATTTAGAAACATAACTGTGGCATAGTGTTGCTGTTTTGAGGATGGGACATCCTTAAACAACACAGAGAAACTGTCCATGTGCCTATTTTCTTTGACTTTATAAGGGAAGGTATAGAGAAAAAAATGAGGAGATAAGAATGAAATGGTAAAAATGGGTGTGAAGTATCTGTATTCCTTTACATATTTTATAATAGAGAACAGTACAATTGGTATTAATCCTCTGATGCTTTAAACTTTCCATTTTAAAGACAAATTCTTATTCTTTTACCCTTATTCCTGTTTTTCTACTTGCTTCATAGTCTAAAAGGTGAAGAAATAAAATATCACACCTGGCAATGGTTTTTCACAGCAATATTCTGTTTGGAGTATAAACTTCTTCATACTATTTGACAAATTAAGAATTGCACACAAATTCCATCTGCTTATGCCATGTGCAGTAATTAATCTATTGTAAGCAAAGCAATTTTTCTTAACTTATAAAAGAATTTCCACTGAGAGGAAAAATTAATATTTCCTTAATTCTTTCCCATCCACATCTTATGCCAAAAGTACACTTTTTTCTGTACTCTTAAATATTGCTACAGGGACTTCCCTGGTGGCACAGTGGTTAAGAATCCGCCTGCCAATGCAGGGAACCCGGGTTCAAGCCCTGGTCCAGGAAGATCCCACATGCCGCGGAGCAACTAAGCCCGTGCACCATAGCTACTGAGCCTGAGCTCTAGAGCCCGCGAACCACAACTACTGAGCCTGCGAACCACAACTACTGAGCCTGCGTGCCACAACTACTGAAGCCTGCATGCCTAGAGCCCGTGCTCCACAAGAGAAGCTACCACAATGAGAAGCACGTGCACTGCAACGAAGAGTAGCCCCCGCTTGCTGCAACTACAAAAAGCCCATGCGCAGCAACGAAGACCCAATGCAGCCATTAAAAAATATATATATTGCTACAAAATTCACCGATCGAATATCCACTCACCTAAACGTTGAGATGGATACCTCTGAGAACAATTGTCCAAATAACTTTTGAATTTCCATTCTACCAGGCATTGAGTAAATGTAAAATGTTAGAGGCAGATATTTGGGTAGCACGTGATGTTCCTTTGGGGGACAGAGGCATACATGCAGAGGCTGAATGACGCAAATAGACTAGCATTTGGAAAATCATCCCTTTAAATCTATGTATCAGGACTTTTTCTTCCTTTTTCCCTTCCTAACCTTGATGGTTACTGTACTTCTCTTTTTGTATTTCCCCATCCTTCCTTTGATAAAAGCAAAGACGATACTTGCTTTTTAAAATTTCCATATCAGAAGCACCCTAAAAGAGACAAGTAAGTTCTGCTTTTTTTTTTTTTTTTTTTTGGTTTTCCTTCTTTATTTTTTCTTCCTGTGGTGGGAGGATAGCTATTAAATGATTTTTGAGATGCTGAATTTATAAAGACATGAAATTTACATGAAATACCAACCATTTCCACCAATAAACACTTACTGAGCACCTACTATATGCATCAACATTAGGCACTGAGGACACAAACATGGGTTAGGTATAATCGGGGCCCTTTACACAGGAACTGTCTATTGGGAGAAACAGATGCTTAAATAAGTAATTATAAAATAGACATACTCTCTAATCAAGTATGTGCCCATGAGTTTGCTGGCACAGAGGATGACATGATGACTTGTGCCTAGAAGGAACGGGTATCAGAGATATAACATCACAAAGGAATGATGTAGAAATGAATTTAAAAGGTGAAGGGTTCCAATAATGGCAGAGTAGATCACTGGAAGCACCCCTCCCCAGAAGGAAAACTGGACAAGATATTTAAAACAGCTCATTTATGGCATTAAACAACAAGGAAGTAAGCCATTTTATTTTACTTTTATTTATTTTTTATACATCTTTATTGGCGTATTAAAGTCAAGGAACTGGAAACAGAATCACAAAGAGGTAATCCTGCCATTTGGGTGCTCCTTCTCCCTGAGGGAGATTTGTCGAGTCCAAGAGAAGGGAGTGAGAAGCGGAGAAGTTGAGTAGAACTTCTGACAGTCTCCTAAGTCTAGGGGAACAAAATTGGGAATCCGGGATCACCAAAGAGAGCGGGAGCCTGCTAGCCACGCGAGGCTGTGGAACGGGACCGTGAGGGGCTGGCGTGGAGGAGTCAGGCTGCTGGAAAAACATCATCCCTCACAAGCAACTGTTGATTGACTAAATGATCAGATCTGTCCATCAAGGGGGTGGTGGCCCCTCTCTTTGCCAGCTGCCCCGTCAGAGAGCGTACAGTGGCTTGATGGCTATGTGGCAGAGGCAAGGTGGGGCAGTGTGGCCCAAGCACCAAAAGAATGTGAATCCACAGAATTGGGGTTCTGAAGTAGGAGGATTTAGGCAAGAAAAAAAAGAGCGGAAGAGACGTGCATCTGGGACCACCATCTCCAGCCAATTCTGTCCCATTTGGAACATTAAAATAGAGAGAGGGGGAGAGAGGGACAGGGATGGGGATGAGGAGGTGGGAAAATAACCCAGTTAAAAAAAAGGAAAAAAAAAACCCATTCTATTATATAGTGATCATAGTTTCCTACAGTTGCACAGAAGACATATTCCTTAAATCCACCATGATATTAACTAATTATGTTAACATCAATTTCACTTTGCACCATATTGGACAGCTCTGATCTCTCTTCATTCCCAATCCCCTTCTAGATCCCCAGTATTTAATAGTTTGAATCTCCAAATAAAAATTTCTTACCTTGTTGAAATTTTTTTCTAAGTTCTAAAACCTTCGGGTTTCAAGTTGACCACTCAGAAGAAGTGGGAGTTGTTCAAATTTGTGCACATTTCTTGAAACATTAGAGTTGTGAGTGAACAAAGGCAAAGTTTCCATTTTGTAGCTCAGTGATAAATGAGGCAAGTCTAGCATAGCTCTTGTACAAAATACAATTTGTCTTTCTCTTCCTCTCATTAGGCTTAGAAGGACCAGGTGACTGCCTCACGAAGTATTTATTCCAACAGCAAACGTGGTCTTATTGAACTGTTTTCTGTGGACGCCATGTGTTTATAAATCTCCTTATCCTGTTACCTCCTCTTCTCTCAAGCTGATACTCTGTATGGTATGCATTAATGCAAAATTGTTTAAAGGGTGAAAAATCAACACTCAGGAAATTTCTAGTTCAGGATCTTAGGCGCAATGAGAACTTGGCCATATTATATATTCTGGGTAAATTATGACACGGGTTTTACCACATGAACAGAACTGCACTGAAGGTATAAGTTTACAAGGGAGAGAGGAATAGAAAAATTACATTCAGGCCACAACACCCACGTAATTGGGCTGTAGAACTTTTGGAATTTCCTGACAACTGTTCTAAAAATTGGACTTTGCACGTTGATATTGTGGTAGCAATATTTGTATTTAGTTTCCATGGGCTTATTAAAGGAAGAAAGCATTCTAGAGAAATCTTCAACTTAGCAGTCCCTAACTCAAAAGTTCTTAATTCTTGTGTCTTTATGGGATTGCAATGGAACAACAATAAATCAGAACAAAAGATTAATATGTCTTTATGGGTTCTTATTCTTTACGTTTGTATTAAGAATCTTTCCTGAGAAATTACCATTCTGCTAAAGTGAACTTTTAACAATTTATCATTCAGAAATATCAAAGCACAGGTATCTGTGCTTTAAAATTTGTTTTTGAGCAAGAAATAAATGGGTAAAAGTGATGGAAAAAGCTGAACTGGGGAACTATCATTCATATTCATTTCCTCTCTCCCTCTCTCCCTCTTTCCTGACCACAGCCTTAATAACTAAAGAATCAAGTTTTAACAAGGATAAATCTTTAGCACTTCTTCTTGCTTCATATATGCAAATAGTAACCACAGATAGTCATGTGGTTTTCTAGATAAGATCAATTAATCCTTTGGTATCTGCTAAGAATTAGAAATCAGTGGCTATCTAAATATAATTTCCTTACCAACTTCCTGAAGGGATTGAGGATTTTAAATAAAATTTGTTATTAAATTCTAAGTCTGAAAAGTTACATCTTTCATGAATGTAACATCAAAAGCTCTTTTGGACTGCACAGATTCTAACAGTTGAAAAAAAGAGTATGTGAATTACCATGCTTCCTAAGTTTAATTCAGTTTCAGAAAGAGGGTAGAAATACATCAATTCACCATTTATCTCCTGGAGTGGGTGAGAAAATTCCACAAACAAAATTGAAAAGCCTCTACTGGATTAGAGTTAGAATTTCATTCTTAAATTTATGGCACACGAATATAAATGATTATTACTAACAATTCTGTTCCCCTGAGTAACAACGATAACAGCAGCTAACACTTGATTTCTCACTTTGTGTGAGTCATTGTGCTAATAAGCCCTTCACCGCCTTATCGCATTTAAGCCGCTCAAAAATACTATACCCAAATATGTATAAAATAGATAACTAATAAGAACCTGCTGTATAAAAAAATAAAATTCCAAAATTCCAAAAAAATTCTATATCCGAGATGCTATTACTATATCCTTCAGATGGAAATGGCAACAGCTGCTTAACAAGGTTTAGGAACTTGCACGGCAAGTGCATGTTTGGCAACAGGTGCACACTGCTGGTGCGCAGCTAGTGAATACTATTCAGTAGAAAATACAGAAACAACCGCAACACGTGGCCTTCCAGAAGCTCAATCACAGCTTCTGGAGAGTGCGAAGTGAAAAAAAAAAAAATGAATTTAGAGTCCTGCTATTCCGAACAAGAAGTTGATCGCTGAAGAAACAGACACTGAAGAAGTGTTCCATCTTTCACGGGGGGTGTTAATATATTACAAGTATTTTAACTACTCTCGGGAACAAACTGGTAAACAGAGACAACCACCCTCTTAACTCTACGATGTGCTAAAAATTGAGAAGCGGCAGCTCTCGTTTATTTGGTCACGTTAGCTTCTTGAAGGTCATTTTTCAAGGGCAGTGTATGTAATCGAGAGCAAAAGAAATTCTTTTATTTTGTGGCATTTGTTCACACATGGAAGAAGCGAATTGAATTTTACCGTTTATAATCTTGTTCATTTATCAACAGCCCAAAAGGGAGAGGGATTTGAAAATGCAATTAAATGAAAATGTCATCTCAAGAGCCAATCTTTAAATTCATCTATTGAACTTTCAATTCTTTGTTTGAGATTCATCTTGATTTTTGTCCCATCTATACAATCACATATTTTAAAGAGTCAAGTACTTCCACAAGGTTTTAACAAGGTCCCTGATCCATTGAATAGTTACCTGTCCCTCGACTCCAATGTTCCCCGTCCCATAGACACTATGATAGACATATATTGCTACTCCTGCCTATTTCCATTCTGGTCATTACCTATTACTTCTACTATGGCAGACGAAGGGTTTGGTTCTTGTTCCTCCTCACCCCGACTCCCCACAGACACCTCCCATCTCCAGCCCTCCTAAGTACTGACAGGGTTCAGGACATGCTATCCCCAAATACGGCACCTTGTCATATTGCATTTTTTCAGCTGAAGGAATTTGAGAAAAGGCAGGTGTGCGAAGGACTTTCTGACCTTCTCCTGATCAGGTCAGAAACCCCTCCGTGAGAGGTGCCCTCCCTACACGGGGAGGAAAGGAGCACCTTCATCTCCAAAGTCAAAGGGACAGAGAGAGGAATCTGAATGAACGGGTCTTGCTATGTTTCCCTCACTTCACTCTACTCATTTCATACCCTTTGTCCTATCGTATCTTTCCACGACTTTCTACTCTTCATCAAACCTGGCACAAAAACACTCATGTTCAGTCATTTCTCTGGGTCTTCATTTCCTTATGAAGGCTCCTGTGTCACATAAAACTCACGTTAAATAAATTTGTATGCTTTTCTCCTGTCGATCTGTTTTTGTCAGTCTGATTTTCAGACCCAGCCAGGGACCCAAATAAGATCAAGGAAAAGTTTTTCCTCCTTTACAGTATTCATCCTGTAATTTTGCTTAGGCTGTCATTTGCTTTTTATATTATTATGACTCTGTAAATCCTATTTATAACTGAGTCATGTTATATACTATGACTGTTTTCCCATGCAACATTTTGTTTTTCTTACAGTTACTAATGGTCTTGTGTTTGATTGCTTAGTTTTGTATGTACTTATTACCAACACATTTTCCAATTATCCTCAAGTTGTGTACATCTTTCAAGACATTAGGACACATTGACACCTCTGGATAAATCCAGAGTCTTCTGATAAATCTGATACATGAGTCTTCAATCAATCTGGATTGATTATCCTTTATACCCACATTAGTTATCTACTGATATAAATTTAGTGGCTTAAAACAATACTCATTCATTATCACATTGTTTGTCTGGGTCAGGGGTCCAGGCACGGCAGAACTGATTCTCTATGCAGAGTCTTACAGGGCTGAAATCAAGATGATGGCCAGGGATGCATTCCCATCTGAGGCCCGGAGTCCTCTTCCAAGCCCATGCGGCTCTTGGCAGGATACCGTTCCCTGTGGTGATAGAACTGAGGCCCTCAGCTTCTACAGACCACCCACCATTCCCTGCCATGTGATCCTCTCCATAAAATGGCTGTCTGCTTCTCTAAAGCCAACAGGAGAGAATATCTGCTGCTTCAAATCTCTCTGACTTCTTCACTCTATGATCTCTGGACCCTCTTAAAGGGCTCACCTGATCAAGTCAGGCCCACCAAAAATAATGTCCGTTTTGATGAACTTAAAATCAACTGGTTAGGGGCTTTAATTACATCTGCAAAATCTCTTCACCTTCACCATATAACTTAACTTAATCACGGGAGTGATATCCCATCATGTTCACAGGCCCTGCCCAGACACAGGGGAGGGGATTATTCACAGCATGTCTATCAGGGATTGGAAATCTTGGGGGCTGTCCTAGAATTCTGCCTACTACTACACCTAATAACTGGAAGTCATCCAGGAATCTTCTTTCATTACTTTCTCTTGGGTTGGAGTCCCTGTTTCCTGGACCCTATGTCTTCTTTCTTGATTAACTCCATAATTTTGTAGAAGCACATCTCAAACAGCTTCCTGAAAAGGGCAGCATGGGAAGCTAAGTTCTGTTTTTAGACACTGAATATGCAATTCTCAGTTTGAAGGGTTTTTTCCTCAGAATTTTCAGTGTGTGCTCCTCCATTGCTTTCTAGCTTACACTGCTGCTACTGATAACTCTGATGTCTTCTAATACTTGATACTGTGTATAAAACTTGCTTTTTTTTCCCCCTCCCTCGGAGTTGGTAGAATCTATTTTCTGTCCCCAGCTTTCTGAAATTCATTGATAACGTGCCTTGGAGTGGGTCTGCTTTACCCATTGTTCTGGACACTTAGTCATCCCTTTCTATTGGAACATTCACGTTCTTCGATTCTGGGAGACATTTTTTGAATTATTTTATTGATGATTTCCTTTCCTCTGTTATCTCTGTCCTCTATTCATAGAACATCAATTATTCCAGAACATTCTAGATGGGTCTTTTTTTAAAAAAAATCTTGTCTTATTTTCCTCTTTATTTTCTATTCTACTTTCTGGGCAGTTCCCTTAATTTTGTCTCCTAACAGTGTGCGTTAGCACGCTTTTAATGTCTAAGATTTTGCGTTCACTGAATTTTTTTATAGTCTCTATTTCTTGCCTCACAGATTCATATCTTCTCTGAAGATATTAATAAAAGTTATTATGCATTTTTTTTCTTTCCATTGGTATTTCAAGTTAGTTTTTAAAAAATCAATGTCTGGCAGTCCTTGACTGCCTGGTCATATTTAAGGGTGAGGTACTAAAAAGGTGACTGGGAGCTCTTGGGGGCAATGCTCGTCAATGGTGCTTTTCTCTCTATGGTGATATTTGGAAGACCTCCGATTCCAGTATCTTCTGCTCATTTCTTTTGGAAGTTAGGTTTTCAGAGAAGATACTTCTGACCTCTTGCATTGAAAGTACATGTCTGGCTGCCAAAATTCTTGAGCCATGGGAGGGGAGAAGGCTGGAGATCTCAAGTCTCATATATAAGGTTTATCTTAATCCCCATGTTTTCTACTTGGTCTCTCTGTTTTAGCTGTGCCTCATATTGTCTCGTTCAAAGATCATCTGTTTATCCTCTTTACAGAACAAACCTCAAGCCTCTGGCCAGAATAGGGGAGGGATGTTTGCTCAGCTGCCGAAATTTGGAAGGGAGCTATGAGGGGCTAAATTCTTAAACAGACTTTCAACCAATTCTTCCACCTGCCAAACTCTGCTCCTTTGGAGGATTCTGCAATGGACATTAGGTCATTTCTCCCCTTTCCCAACTTCCAGCTTAGGATTCAGCTTTCTCATGTCTGTGAAGTCATTTAACTCCCATCTACCTTCATACCAACCTCTAAGATTTTGTCACTGTTGTCTCCTATCTCATTATTTGTCCTTGTCTATTTATATCTTCTTTTCACATTCTTTTACTCTCATTTAGTGGGATTTGGGGAAGAAGAGGAGTTAAAGTACTTATATGTTCAACCTGCCATTCTTAACTATTTGCATAGAAGACAATCACAATCAAAGTTTTGGGGGGTAATCTCACCAAATGATTTGACAGCCTGCCTGGAAGAATATACTAGTGAGAAAGCCAATAGACTTCCGGACAAAAATAATGATGAGACATTTCTCTACAAGATATTAAAATATAAGTACATCATTACTAAAATGGAGTCATTTTAGTGGTTACAGACAGATACGTTAATGGAGCAAAACACAGCAAAACCAAATACAGAAAAATATTTGGTATATGTTAATGTACTAACTCGAATGGTGAGAAAAGGATTAACATGCAAATTAGCCAGTTGACAAATGACATTATAACAAATAACTAACACTTTTCATATACATATGTATAAAGACTTCATCAGAATAAATTCTGAGAGTCCCTACCACCTCCCAGGATCAGAAAAGGGTCCCAGGGGCTGACAAGGATTCCAAGGATGTCTTTCAGTATTTGCTCGTATCTCTGCCATTTCTCTTTGCTCTGGCTCTTGTGGGCCATCTGAAGGCAGCTGGCTTTTCTGACACCACCTGCCCCCTACACACACATGCACACCCTAAGGGATCATGACAGCCTTTTACCACCACTCTGAAGTTCTGCCGCTTCCTTAAGGCCCAGTTGAGAGTGGGGCACCTTCTCCACTGCTCTCAGAACTCCCAGCTCTTATCCGTGGGGCTTGGGAATTTTGCTCCTTAGGGGCCGGGACTGCTGCCTCACTTCTTGAACTCTTTGAGCCCTGATCTTGTTCTCCCTGACCTCTGAAAACAAGGGCCCCTTATCTGTCCCCTGAAGCAAAAAACTATACATGCCTCCAGACAGGAAGCCCTGGGGTTCCACAATTCTGTCATCTTGATGAACAAATTACCCCCCAACTTTGCACCTTAAGCAATAACATGAGGAGACATGTTTTGCTTGAAACCCTGCAACTTGGGGCTGCTCAAAGGCTGAGGACTGGGATATGGAGTTATCTGAAGGCTAGGACACTAACATTTCTGGTGGCTGATCGCGGCTGCCACTGCGGGAGATGGTCTCCGCTACTGCTGCCGAGTCAGGAATGAACACATGGTCTCCTCGTGGCTGAGGCTTCCTCACAGCACGGTGGGTGGATCTCAAGGATAAGTGTCCCAAAGAGAGAGCACGCCAGGTACAGCCAGAACACTACTTATGACCTGGCCTCGTAAGTCATACAGTGTCACTTCCACTACATTCTATTTGTTGAGCCCATCCCAAAGTTCTACTCAGGCTCAGAGGAGGAGAAATGGATTATACCTCTTGATAGGGTTGTGGCATGGTTCTAGAGGACCATGTGGGACTGGATATGTTGCTGTGGCAGTTTGAGAAAATATCATTTGCCATACCTGCCTTCCTAAGTTAAAAAAGAAGAGGAAGAAAAAAAAGTTTCCTTTATCTGTGTGTGAAAAGCCCACAGGCAAGAAAAGATACAGTTAATTTCTCAGTTAAGTTACCCTGCCCATCTGGTTTCATGGTTGAGATACAAGTGCTAACAAATGCTTGGCTACATCAATTAACTCTGCTTTGCTCCAAGGTCATGGAATAGGTCCTTAACTAGAGCCAGTCATCTTGAAAATAAATGATACTGCTAACAAGCGCAACCAGACAATAAAAAGAATGGCTCAGTGTAATTCCATTTCCACTAGCACATGATCTATTAAAGATGCATCAGAAAAAAAAAAAGATATATCAGGACATCTTCTTTGCCTAAATAAGGGCAGCCTATAAACATTTACAGTGACAGGAGTAGGAAATCATCTTCTGTTTTCTTTCCAAGTAAATTACTTGTACATTACTGTTCTATTGAACTCATTTATAGAAGAACAGATCACGTTTTTGTTTTTGTTTTAACTAAGAACAAGCCACCTTATTGCTAAAATGCAACATTACTGTCTTGGCAGCCACATTTAGCTAAATCTTTGTAGAGGTTCTGTCATTTGATTTTCTATCATGACTACATTTTCTGCAAATGTACCCATGAAAAATTAGCAATTGCCTTTTGCAGTGATTTTTTCTTTTAGGAATTAGGCAATCTGCTTAGAGATTTCTAACACAGAATAACTGCATTTCCTTTATTATCATATTATAAACAGTTAATAATCTAAACCAAATTCTTGGTTAGTTTCACTAAATGACATGACAAAAAGTTGCCTGAGGCTAGATTCTAAAATTCATAAGCAATATATTTGCATCTGGAATAGGGCGAGGGAGAAAGTTTGATTTGCTTATATCCTTTCTTGTTTCAAATAAATAAGATGTGAGCTAAGTAAGGAAGCTTTGTCCCATGTACTGAGGGTCTTTCTTAATAAATGAGTCAAAAAATAATTCGCTAATGACCTTAAATCTAATGTGAACAAGAGACATGGCCTATTTAACTCCCAAATCTGACTTTGATCAACGGAATTTCCTGGGAGACTTGTTAGAAACATAGATGCCTAGAACGACCCTTAAGAATTTGCTTACGTCTGGTGTAACACCCCAGAATCTGCATTTTCAACAATGCCCCTATTTGGAGACTGATACAAATGGACCGATTAACCCAGATGAAGTTTTATTGTTAGTTTTGACAATGTAATAAGAGAACTCCTACTCTATGCCAGCCGTGGTTCCAAATGCTTTACAAATATTAACTCATTTCATCCTCATAACAAGCTAATGACGTAGGGGCTATCATCCTCAACTTACAGATGAGGAACCTGAACGACAAAGAGGTCAAGTAACTTGTCTAAGGGCCCACAATTGAACCCAGGCAGCCCAGCTCCAAAGTCTATGCTCATATTCACTACGCTTTGCTGACTTCTGGGAGACTTAATCACAAACACATACAAAGTATTTGTGGCCACGGACCTATAGGATCAAAGACCAATAGACTGGAAGTCGTCAGCTTCCCTTTATCTCAGCCCTTTGTAGCTGGGGTTACCATGGTGGGCTCGACGTCATGGGGTTTCTGTGACAATATAGCCATGGAGTACCAAGTCCTACCACCAGGAGGAGACAGTGCTACCCAATTGTTGGCCATCCTAATTCCCCTAATTCCCATTATGGCAATCATCCTTATCCTCTGGGTTCTCCACTGGGACGGCCTGGAACTATCCCTGCCATCCCTACCCATTCCCAACTCTTGCCAACTTTGTCCCTTGAGTGACCGACTGATGGGTGCCATTTCCCATAAACCCACAGCTCCTGCCTGAGGTCCTTCTCTGAGGGACTCGTTTACAACCATGAAGTTTGTCCTCCCAGTGACTACCACTCTGACCCAGCAACCAGATCACATTACCCTGGACACATCCGCCATCCAGAACCAAGCCCTCATCTTTCCCTAGGCCTGGTGTCTTCAGCCTCACCCTAGCCCGTGCCTCAGAGCATTCAAATCCAGAAATAAAATACACAGCTCCCCAGCATGCTTTATGGGGTATTCCACATCCCCATATCTGGAAATAAGCTGATAGCTCAAAACTATACTTACAACTTGCTATCCCAACTCATTCCTTCCCTGAAAATGAGGGCAATCCAAAAATGAGACTTAAAAAGCTTTAATTTACATATAAGTAATTTATGATGCCTCTGAATTAGACATTTTCAACTTTTGCCTTAAAAAGATGGGATCTGTCAGATCCCATAATCTGGTTGTAGAAGTTTAACTCCATGAATTGACTCTATATAAAATATGTAAAACATAAGAGATGTGTTATAGAAGTTCATTATGGCCCTTTTTTAGCTCATCAAGAGGTACATTACGATAACTAGGACTAGTTCTTAGCTGCACATGCAGTATGAATGGGTATAAGGCTAAATTTTTCATTCCTAAGCATTTGGGTCATACATAATCAATGTGATATTGTGTGTTTTCTTGGTTTTATCTCTTAACTGTATTTATGTACCACAGGAGGCAGCAGAAAGAAAATGTTAACTATCCATTCTTAAAATAAAATTTGAAGAGAAAGATGATCTGTCAAGGTAGCATGGTATGGTGGAAATATTATCGACAATGGAGTCAGAGCAATCAGGGCTCAAATTCAACTCTGCAACTTCCAAATTACTTAGCTTTTCAAAGTTAAGTAAAGGTTCACAGCCTTATGCCTTGCTAGAAGCCATGCCAGTAGAGAAGCTGACAATGCAACAGGACACAGTGAAGAAAATTAATTGGTTTCTTAAAAATGTACTTTGAACCTTAGAAAGGAAAGGAAGTGGGTAACACATCAACCCCACCATGGGCCTTTTCCAAATGTCTGAATTATATCATTTTATTAAGTTGTTTCAGGGATCTGGTAAGTTGAATTGGGTGGTTTTGATATTTGAGGTAGTGTTAGGTGAGCAAAAGGGAGAGGGATTATACCATGGACAATAAATAAAAGGGTTATAGATGATTAGTTCAACTCCCCTCTCATTTCCTGGCATTCTCCATCAAGAGGTCACTGGGGAGATGACAAGTTTTCTTGGGTGTGAATTGCCAGTTGAAACAATTAACTCCACAGAAGCATCCTGCCTAATTCACAAAGCTTCAAATGAGGGTCACAGAGGAGCACCAGAATACTAAACTGGTTACATTGAAGAGGTCACCAAAGGACAACTGCGTGTGCATATTTATCCTGCAGGCAGAAATCAACAAAGACAAGGAACCTAATGATGAAGAATCAAGTTCTTGCTGTGACTGCGTATTAAATTCTCTCTTCAGCTCCTGGCTTTTCACTTCATTTAAGTCTACTTAAGCAACTGACCTTTTATCAAAGGTCACCAATGAAATCCTGGCCACCAGGCTCAACAAGTTTGTTTCAATCTTTTCCTTCTTTCGATTCTTCTGGGTTGCCCCTACTGGACACATCTTCTTCCCCAAGTGTTCCCTTGATTCCAGGACAGGTTTTTTTTGTTTGTTTGTTTTTTTCTGGTGTTCCTACTTCTTCTCTGTCCATTTCTTAGTTTTTGTTCCTTTTTTTTTTTTTCCTCCTCAGGCTTCTAAATGAAGGCATACCTCACAGCTTAGTTTGGGGCCCTCTTTTAATATTTACTCTTCTGGTAGTCTGTTCACGCCTTTGGCTCCTATTTTTCTATCTCAAACCCTGATCAACTTCTTAAGCATGGTTCAACATTTCTAAGTTGCTTGTACACATCGTTACCATGTACACATCGCTAACAGATGACTCACCGACCGCCGCAACTTTACATCATGCTTCTCTTCTTACATTCCCTGCCCCAGCACCCTCAAATTCCCCAGTATAGCTCCTCTTTGTGCCTTCCTCTCAAGCTACCCAGGATCACAAACTTGAGGTCACCCAGGACATCCCCTTCTCATCCGCCCTTGTACCTTAACAGATTTTAATTACTACAGATTTTGCCTCACAAATTCATCCAGGCCTATGTCACTCCTTTCCTTCCCCACTGACACTGTGTTTTACACCCCCATTACATCCTGCCTAGAGTTAACATCAAGAGAAATACAAGTCAAGTATTCAACTTGTTCAAAGATTATTAAATCTTAAATGGATTATTCACGTATCTGTTCCAAATAACACAAGGCAAAAAACACTGAATGATTATCAATCCAGGGAAAATAACCCAAAAGGCTAAAATGAATGCTGTGTCTTTAGATAGAAGCTAACTGTTGTAGAAAGAATTAATATTTACAAGGGGCAGGGCTCCTTTTTAAAGTAGACAAAGCAGACTCCGTGCTCCCAATACAGGGGGCCTGGGTTCAATCCCTGGTCGGAGAACTAGATCCTACATGCCGCAACCAAAATAGACAAAGCAAAGGTAAAAATCCATAGTTTCTTCCCTCCTCTAGTCAGTGTATAATACAGAGATGATGGCAACATAAGGATGCATATCAGTCTTTCCAAGTGCTTTTTATAGACCATCTGAATCAGGATCATCTGTGGGTATCTGTTAAAATGCTGTTTCCCAGGCCCCATACTTTACCCTTCTTTTGTAGTGTACGTAGAACATGCTTTTTAAACAAGTTCTCACTATGATTCCTATGCACATTAGAGTTAAGGAACCGCTAAAATCTAACAAGAAAAAGGTTATAAAACTTAGATAAGAGTATTATAAATTACATTCATTTTCCTTTTTATACTTGTCTCTCTTTTTCAAATTTTATAGTTATATAAGAAAAGGAATGTGTGATTTTAAAACCAAATTTGTAGACTATCCCTGAATTTTGCCTACATATATCAGGCAATACCTCATAGATAAATTCTTTCAAAATACTAGGAGGATTCTGTGAAAGGAGAAGAGATTTGAGGCAGAACTTTTCCATATATTCTCAAAAGTACAATGAAACTCAAGAGTGACTTAAATAATCTAATGGGATTTTTTTATTCAAAAATTTTTTTCAAAATTCCAGATGTGTAGGAAAAAGATAATAAAATTATAATACCATTGTTCTTTTTTAAAAACTTAAGTTCTCTTGCTAATAGTTAAGAATACTGATTTATTTAAAACATAACATGTTTCTGCTTCATAACAACATCTGTATTATTTTACATTTTTATTGGCAACTTTCACTGTACCCTGGTGATTTCTAAAAATCCTCATACTTCCCTGCTGGTCAAAGTTTCCAAAAAATAATAAACAAATGATTATTAACTCTGATCTTTTTATTCCATGACCATGTATCCCGTAAGAAACATTTGAGAAAGCTGAGCTATTAACTTTGGGGAAAATAAGGTCCATATACCAGATCTCAACTGTAGAGATTATTTTGAGATGGGCAGATCATCAAGAGTAGACAGTGAAATACCCACCACAAGTGCATTATTCCCAAGAGAGAGTGTCAGTATCTGGACTTCCATTAGCATTAAACACACTCCTAAGTTTTCCTCCTCCCAAAAGCAATGTCCATTGCTCACAGAGAAGCTGCCATCATGGCAAGTGTTGCCTATTGCTAAAGTTTCTAGCCAAGTTGTTCTAACTGGGAATGATTTGGACCTCTAGTGGACATTTGGCAATATCTATATATTTTATTGGTTGTCAGACCTGAGGAGAACTATTGGTATCTAGTGGGTAGAAGCCAGGGATACTGCTAAACATGTATCAAGCACAGGACAGCCCCCATAACAAAGAATTGTGAAGCCCAAAATATCAATAGCACCAAAGTTGAGAAACCCTGGGCTAAACCCATAGTTCCATAAATTAATGCCCACTACCATAAAGTGCTAGGCTCTGTTCCTGCTTCCCAACCTTCCACCATAATAACCATCATTTGAATCAAGCACCTGGGCTTCAGAGTTCTTTATACCCTCATATTAATGGTTACTAATCTCTTTGAAGCCTTCCTTAATCCATGACCTCGCCCCTAGCCCCTGAACCAACTCTGTCCATCAGAGAGTTTAGATCCTTCCATATCACCTTAAACTTCTATTAGTACTATTTGCATTGGAACTAAAGGTCTGTCCCTCTTGCTCTCGAGAATCATCTTCTTGAGTGTGAATTCTTACTTAAGTCTCCCTAGCATTCAACACAGTGCCTTAAACATAATAGGTGCATAATAAATATTTGTCAAACTAATGAAATAACTTTAGACTTGTGTTGTGCCAAACATGGATGATGATTCATGGAATACAAAACATAACCTTTGCCCTCAACTACTTCCGTTTTGGGGTGAAGACACACACAGGAAAGCATAGCTGGCAATGTAAAACAGTACCTACAGAGTAGCAGACGTATAACTCAGATAATAATTACTACAAAAGATTTCTGATGAGTGTGAATTCCCTTAGAATCCAGGTAAGCAGGGAGTGCCTCACAAAAGTGAAAATTTAGATATACCTCAAAGGATGTGTCTATCTTTTGTGAGTTACTAAAAGTGAGGAGGCCATTCCATGCTGGTAGGAGGTGGGTGTGAAAAACGGAGCTTGAGCAAAACTGGTCTTTGCAAAAGCATTTTGCCAAACAGAACTATGGCCTTTGAAGGCACATTCGTGGGCTCCTCTTTCATACTCCTTCTCATACAGTACTCCGAGGAGGTAGGGGCTTTACAGAAGAGCAGTGGTAGAGGCCTAGGCATTATCATCTCCGAAAGAGAACTTTGCGTCTGATTCTACTTCTTAGAGATAGATTTCGCTAGTGTAGTAGATGCTGTAGTGCGCTGCCCAGACCCCCAGTTGCCATGCATATTGGATAGGGATGACTCACAGCTGAGTTCCTCTCTAGGAATTACTCATTGCTTAAGAGAGCCACCTCACCCTAGTTCACACCCCCCTCTCTGAGTGCAGCTTGCATCCAATGACTGTTCAATGGAGAGGGATATAAAAGCCTGGGCCCCTTGTCTCAAGGCAGGACAACTCTGAAGATCCGTCAAAGCTCTAAGTCTTCCTAACCCACGACCACTTCAACTCCTCCCTCTCTCTATCCTACTTCTATCATTCCTCCAAAGGGGTTGAGAGCACTCTCCAATAAATTATTTGCATGAAAATCTCCATCTCAGAGTTTGTTTTCTGGAGAACCCAACTAAGACTACAGGAGAGGAAAAGAACCAACACCACCGGTGGTGGCAATGAGAAAGGTTGGGGTCCAGCAGATTTTAACACTGTCCTTCTTGGGCAATCAGCAGTTAGGCCACTGTAAGTATGTAAGGAATAACTGGTCAACCACCTTGCTCACCCTGCAGTATTTCATTCCTACTACCGAGCTGGTACCCTTGGAATTTTTCCCACCTACCCTCAAACAAGACCTGCTTTCAAAGCCTCATC
The DNA here is from genome assembly GCF_028023285.1 of Balaenoptera ricei. Classification (NCBI taxonomy): domain Eukaryota; kingdom Metazoa; phylum Chordata; class Mammalia; order Artiodactyla; family Balaenopteridae; genus Balaenoptera; species Balaenoptera ricei. The sequence continues at coordinate 8,685,707 of NC_082660.1, forward strand.
CACATGGGAGATTAAATGACTGACAATATTTTAAAGTCTCACCTAACAGAAATCAGTGTTTCCATTTAACCTCGATGCAAGCTAAATCAAGGAATCAGCTTGCCGTAGGAAAGTGGTTGGGGAACATCAGGGGCCTTGACGGTACCTTTGAAATCATAGCAGTCAACCTGTATGGTGGCAGAGTCAAGGCCATAAACTCACCAAACTCCATTTTCTTACCCACCTAGGCTCCATGTTATAGATTTCCCAGCCTCCTCTGTGATGCCGCCGGGCCGTATGAATGAATCCTGGCCCACATAGTGTGGGTGGAAGTGATGGTTGCCCACTGCGAGGCCAGGTCCTTAACTACCACCCCCCCCCGAAAAAAAACAGACAGTTCTCCATGCATCCTCTCTTCCTTTTTCTACCATTTGGTTGAAAATAATCTAGTCAAATTCTGAGGCCTCAGGGGAGAGTAGAGCCATAAAACGTATGGAACCTGGGTCCCTGAATGGCTGAATGTAATACAGCCTTCTGACACACCATATCAACCGTGCTTGGGTTATGCCATGGAGATTTACAGGTCACTTATCACTACAGATAGTTTTGCTTACCTTAACACATTTGAATGCAGTCATAAGAGCTAGGTTTGTGAGAAGGTTCCTCGATATTTGAGGAAACTTGTCTCAGAGAAGCTCCACACATAAAAATATCCTAGAAAATTCAGGAAAAAGCAAAGACTTCTATGCTGTTATAGGCTTAGCTAGTGGAGATAATTTAATCAAAGGCATAGCCACTTACACACCAACAAACAACTGGCATCCTGTATTCAGCTACGGAAGATATGAGTGGATCATGTAATTGCATTCACCCATACATATTATACACATCATTGATTGTGTGTTAATGTGTTTAAATTTTGTTTCAAAAACAAAGTACCCTGTCAGCATGCTCTGGGTAAACAGACTCTTAGAAAAAATGATGAACAATGTCTGGGAAAAGAGAAGGAAAACTTGAGGAAAATGGACTAAGATTTTCACTTTTAAGTGAAAACTTGGATAAAATATAAGGCTGGTTGGGTAAATATAGAAATTATACAAGTCAGAAATTTAAGAAATGCGTATTTTAAAAGCCAAGATAAACAAAACATGATGAATATTAACTCACTGTTACCCTGCTTTCTAGATTCCTATATTCCATATTTGGAAGAGAAAATAACCAAGTGAAACAGGACGACTTGCTTTTCTCTTTTAAGTGAATTTTCTATGTTGAGGGATTTGGCTATGCTTTAGTTCTCTGGAGGGACTATTTTTTTTTAAAAAAACACAGATTGTTATCTTTGAAACCATCTTCACAAAGGGCTCAAACTTGAAGTAGTAAGAAACTTTGGTTTCAAACCTAGAAACGCATCTGATTTCATTTTATTTTGAATTTTATCCTCAAAGAGCACATTACGTATTTTAAGTCACTCTGGAAGGGGGCGTTCAAAAATCTTTCAGTTCACAGGAGTATTCACTAGACTGCAACATTTTCGTCCAGTTACTAATGTCTGAACACCTCTAACACTCATTGCTGGTTCAATCCACAGTATGGGTGTGTGCGCGAGCGCGCACACAGGCCAGTTTGTTGCATCAGAGGCACTTTTAAGTTTCTTTAAATGTGGGATCACACACTGCTTCAGGGAAAAAATGCATTAGATAAGATACAATGAATGGATATTCAAGCAGCTACACACATTCAACTTGAACAAATTTGAGGAAACTCAAATTTATGCTTCTGGTACTAGAAGTCTGTGCACTGTCAACACAACATTTTGATAAATTATATTTCTCTTGATTTCAATCAAAAATGCAAAAACAATGACACATTTATAATTAGGTTTGCAGCACTGAGTATATTTCTGACTGGATAGGATTTCTAGTTTAACTAGGTATCAACGAGAACTAAATCCAATGCATATAATTTTACACATCTGTTGATTAGCAAAAATGTCCATAGACTGACTTCTGGCTTCATACATTTCAAACTTTATTGTTTTCCCCACTATCTACATACTTTTGTGCCACATCCCACGGGGCACGCTCATACCCCAATACAATCTGTGGTCCTGTGCTTCAAGTCATAACACAGAGTGAGTCAGCAGTGGACAGAAGGAGTCTTCATGGAAGCCATTCTTACACTAGAACAACTAGTGGTAATATACACATAAGAGACTGATAATAAATATATTCCACCACTAATTATGGGGGTGTCAAAGTACATGTAACAACTGGGAATTTTATATCTGTATTTTTCATTCATGAGTAAACATACCAAAAGTTAGCTATGTGTATCCCCAACTCAACTTTCCCTTAGCTAGATTCCCCAAAAGCCCACGGCCTCTCAAACACCCTGAAGAGAGGTATAATGGAGGGGATTTTGAAATGGGAAGACACAGCAGTTTTAGCCCACTGTAGTTAAATTATATTACTTCTGCAAATTTTACAAAAACACAGAACATTTGAAAACAGGGGCTCCTCCCAGCATTCTAGAAGGGACCCATCCAGTGGCGGGTCCTCAGGTTTATGCTTTATCAGCTTCAGGATGTTTCTACTTCTACATATTTCTTTTTTTGCTCTGTAAAAAGTTTGTATATGGAAACTTTCAAACATATACAGAAGTCAGGAGAATATATAATAACTCACCACGTACTCATCACTCAGTTTCAGGAACTATCAGCTCAGGAAACTTTCTTATTTTCCTCCATACCCTTACCCACTTTTCCCTCTCCTCCTCACCCTGGCTTATTACCATTTCACCTACAATTATTTCTATATATACATATATGTTTAAGTTTATATTTCTTGTGAGATTTTATGCCAATTTTATCAATGGCTATAATTAAATAAACATTTGTTTTGACTTCTGCAAGGAGAATTACCTCTATTTCTACTATTTTCGTAACACAGACTGAGTCTGTTCAACACTACTCATTTTAACATTTGCAAAAAGACGAGATGTCATTTGACCTTAAACTTACATAATGTTATGTGTCGATTATATCTCAATAAAGCTAGGGGAAAAAAAGATTGCATTTGAACTGACAATGACCTTTCCTTAACAATTGAGCTGTGAATGAACTTTGCTCCAAGAACTCCCACATGTTCCATTTTTCTTATCTTTAATAATAGTCATTAATCAATCATCATATATGCATACATACAAATACACACAGAAAGACACATGTAATTTTTCTTCCTCTATCACATTCTTCTAGCCTAAACCAGATTTTTTTTGGTCACGGGGAAAAAATCTATAAATAAGGTGTTAAAGAAATAAGAAAAATACATGAAAAGTCATCTAACATGTTAACACAGTTAAGGAAATCAATGCCACACCCCATTCCACAGATTCCATGGGCAGATTTTCCTATCACATTTTATACCATAGTTATATACAACTTCACATTATCATAAAGCATGCCTAAAATTAAAATACTTTAAAATCTCATTACTAGCATTTTAGTCAAAGTCAAAAGAAGGAATTTAAGTTGGTGCCTTTAGTTCAAGAAAAAATTTATAAGATTTTACTATTCTCATTATTTAAAACAAAGGCTGTTGGGATACAGCACACCTTGGGGAATTTTCCTTTAGAGCCGTAAATGTACTAGCATGAGAAAAATAGTATATTAGTAGTATATTAGTACATTAAAGAGTGTTGGTACATGCCTTGGCTCTAAACTGGTCTAATATTAAAGTTATGATAAATTCCTTCATAATTTGAGAGATTCACCCTGGGCCGGAAGCCAAGAGTTCTGGGATTAACAAAACGAGCAGTCCCTACCCTCACAGAACTCGTGATCTACTGAAAAATACAACTACTCGAGAAGTCACAATCAAGTGTGACACTTGTTACGACAGAGGAATTACAAGGGGCTTCAGGAGGGCAGAGTAAGGGAGTTGAACCCAGGAATGGCCTGGGGAAGTGATGTGTAAGCTGAGACTTGCAGATCCTGCTTGGTGCAGTTTTATTTTATTCAAAGTTTGGATCTATGCAGAGTGGAACAGAGATTGGAGAAGACAATATGGGGGCAGAGAGAACAGGTAGAAGACCACTGACATTGACACGGACGAGAGAAGATGGCATCCTGAACCAGGGCAATGGCAAGGAAAACGGGCAGACGTAGACAGATTCATGAGCTATTTCAGAGCTAACACCCATGGAGTTTAGTGATGAGTTAGTAGGAGTGGTAAGAAAACAGGGAGAATTGGGAATGTAGCTGAGAATGGAAGGTGATGGTTTTTGTTTTGTGAAGTCGAACGAGTTGAGCTCTTTGGCTTCAAGATTTCTATTTTAGTTGATTCTCCAGAGACAGACACAAACATCTCAAATTAGAGCTTGGCCTTGTGATTCACGAAATTTTTAAGAATGTGCATGCGTGGTGTAATCACTGCTATAATTTAACGGGGCTGCTTTGTGCCCTAAAGCTGAGAAGCAAGCATACCTTTGTGTGTTCAGAATGTTAATTGAATTACCTCCGACTTTAGTTTATGTTCCTTAAGTACAAGCTCTTAAGTCAGGCAAAAGGGATCACAGTTATGTAGTACCATACTTAACTATCCTTTTTATAAGCAAGGATTTTTATACCGAAAATAAACAGAGGCATACAGACATAAACCCATAAATTATGTGGGCAAGTACTTTAAAGGAACATGTATTTGCACGAGGACCAAGAGAGCTTTCCTAAAAGGGACTAGGTCCTGGGAATTCTCTCTAAAAGTGATTTATTTCTGTCAACATTCTTCTTCAGTTTAAACATACGCATTCACATATATTTAAATTTCTCCAGACATCTGACTTTAAAGCTTTACTTCTGATGTTCTGAATAAATACCTTTAGCAAAGAAGCAATAAAGTAAGTTAAGGCAGCTTTTCTTTTTGAATCTACTTTTCTTGTACAGATCTTCCTCTAAACACCTCAAGATTATTTGATAATATTTCTTCAGAGATGGTTCTGTATATATATATGTATAATATATACATAATACATATCATACACACGTATGTTACAAACTATTGAAATGTTTTTTATTGCTTTGAATTTTTTTTCTTACAGAAGAGTTCTCAGCTTTCTGGCAACACAGATTTCAAACTTTATTAATGTATTTATATAATCACTTTCAACAAGGATTTATTAAACATCTACTCTGTATAGATGGATGTGCTGGTGTGTGTCAATGCATACTATCACCATAATAAGTCAACTGTCAAAAAACAACTAATAAGTAATAATGTTAAAAAAAATTCACAGCCACAGGTAAAAACAGACATATGCAACAATTTTCTACCTTTCTAGTTTATTAAGGGACAAGTGAGAATAAAACAAACTTTTATAAAGCTTGGTCCCTGGTGTATGGTAACAGGAATTGTCCGTTCTCCAGCCTTGATAACCCATTCGCCATAGAATCCGGACAATCACCTTCAATAGAAGGATACTGCACATGGCCAATGAATGGCACAGGTCAAGTTATTTCACATTCTAGGTTATTACTCAGTGCCCAGAAAGTCTTCACATTATTTCTCTTTCCTGTAAAATAATCTTTAGTTCCCAGGAGGAGGTCATTTTGCATTAAATGATGAAACTGCACTTTTGAGTTCTGTATCCTCTTAGAGTGTATCATATTAGTACATTATCCGTAATAGAAAAATCTCATCCGTTAGTTTAATGCAAAGCTTTACTTTCCCCTCACTTATAACTTACAGAAAGACATGTTGAACAAGTTAGTTATGTCAATACATGTCTGTTAAGCCCATGAGCTGAATTCCAAAAGGACTGGAGGAATTTTTTTAAATGCTCTGCTTACACTGCTGCTACGTTAACATCGCTGACCCAATTAAAAACATACATGGACAGTTCTGTATCTGTAACATTCTGTATGATTTAAATGACAAGGTACCTTAAAATGGAGCCAACATGTGTGTTTTGATGTTCCAGAAGAGATTCTCTCTGGCAGAGGGAATGTGATTCTTCAGCTAATTAGAGAGTGATCTCTCTTTAAATCTGGAGTTGGAGATCCCCAGCATAAGAAAGAGAATGGGCGCAAAAGTTACCCAGAACAGAGTGAATTTTTGTATCGTTCCTCAGGTCTTGGGGTACCAGGGAATTTTGCTGGCGTGAAGACGGGTGCATCCAAAGAGGAATCGCTCCAAGGAGTTGCTGACTTGCCCTGGGTAGCCCACCGCACACCCAACGGCTGCCCCTGAGATGACCATGCCTTGGCTCTCCCTTTGCTATGTAATGAAACATCATGGACAGACTCTCTTCCCTGGTTCCTGCTCCATCACTGCCTTTACTCAGCTCCAAACCTTTTGGCTCTACTTCCTGCCTCTCCCTGCCAGTCCCATACTTGATCTTTGGACAGATTTGGACACATGGACATTTGGCGCCTTGTCTGAATATGGTTTGAACTCACTCTCTGGCACCCATGTCTCTGGCTATCCCTCCATCCGAACTCCTGTGTCCAGTGCATCCACTAGACTCAATCCTGCCCAACAAGAGCAAAGCAAACAGTCTGAATTGTCCTAAAAGTACTGCATCAGTCAATCGGGATAGGCTTAGTGACGCTTATGTAACAAACAGCTCCAAATTCTCCATCGTCCAAAGCAGAGGTTTATGTTTGGCTTATTCTACACATCCATCGTGGCCCAGCTATGATTCTGCTCCAAGATACCTTCGCTCAGAGGCTCCTCTACTTGGAACATCCCTGGTCCCCATGGCTAGGGGAAGAAAGCACGATGCAGTGCAAATGAGCTCTTAAAGACTTGTCCAGGGCTTCCCTGGTGGCCCTGCGCTTCCCTGGTGGCGCAGTGGTTGAGAATCTGCCTGCCAATGCAGGGGACACGGGTTCGAGCCCTGGTCTGGGAAGATCCCACATGCCGCGGAGCGACTGGGCCCGTGAGCCACAACTACTGAGCCTGCGCGTCTGGAGCCTGTGCTCCGCAACAAGAGAGGCCACGATAGTGAGAGGCCCGCACACCGCAATGAAGAGTGGCCCCCGGGGCTTCCCTGGTGGCGCAGTGGTTGAGAATCTGCCTGCCAATGCAGAGGACACGGGTTCGAGCGCTGGTCTGGGAAGATCCCACATGCCGCGGAGCGGCTGGGCCCGTGAGCCACAACTACTGAGCCTGCGCGTCTGGAGCCTGTGCTCCGCAACAAGAGAGGCCGCGATAGTGAGAGGCCCGCGCGCCGCGATGAAGAGTGGCCCCCGCTCGCCGCAACTAGAGAAAGCCCTCGCACAGAAAGGAAGACCCAACACAGCCAAAAATTTAAAAAAAAAAAAAAAGCCTACCTGATTAAAAAAAAAAAAAAAAAAAAGACTTGTCCAGAAGCAATACATTCCCAGCCACATTTCATTGGCCAATGCAAGTCATGTAGCCCTGCCTCATGTCAAGGGGGCACAAAGGTACAATCCCACCCAAAGGCAGAAGAACCAAAGATATTGCTGAATAATATTAACTATTACCACAGGCATCAATTTTGAAGCCACAGTTTTCTGATCTCTTTGTTCATGGAACTGGAATATGGATTCAGTGTTGGTTGGCTCTATCTGTTAACTCTTAGTAATCCCTAGAGAAAGTTTGATTTAAGGTTTAATTAAGATACAAAAGGGATTGGCTGAGAGGAAGTAAGTCCTTGATAAAAAAAAAAAAACTTCCAATGCTGTAACTACTAACTGTCATTACTCCCAATATATTAATAACAGCTAGGGTTTCATTTATCAGGCATTTGCTATATGCCTCTAAGCTCTTTACATATACTAATTTGTTTAATCCTCCAGCAACACCATGATGCAAGTACTCTTTTTATTCCCATTTTATAGACAAGGAAACTTGACACAGTGATGTTTAGTAACGTGCTCAGGGTCAACAGCTATCGTGGTTTACTGGATGTTATTTTAATCTTTAAAATATTAACATAAAAGTGTAATATAGTTTGGCTCTTCTACTGTACTAACTCCAGGGTTTCCACACTGGGTTACTATAAGCCTCCTGGCCCATGATTTCTAAAGCAATGTCCCACTCTTTAGGCTTTAATCCAGAGAACATTTCTGGCACATCACAGCAAAGAATGGAGTAGGGGGGAAAGTGCAGGACTTCTGACTCTGGCTAGAATGTACAAAGTCTTAAGAGAGCATCATTCTTACCCCAACCACCAAAATAAGCCTGATAAGCTACAAAATCAAAGTTTTATAAACTCTATCTAAGAGTGGGGTATGCAAAGAACCCGAAATGAACAAATTTCCAGAAAACAATGAGCCTGTCCTAGGTGAGAAGAGAGCCGTTAAGTGTTCTCACTCAGAGCAGAAAGATGAGTGGAGAAGAACTTCACATGGAAAGGATAAGGAGAAAGAAGCCAAGATTGCAGTGAAAGTTCAATGGTCACATGTGGCCTGGCAGGACAGAGGACAACATCAAGGGTTCAGCCACAGAGCGAGTCTATGCTGAGCCATCAAATCATTCCCACGGCTTGTCACCAAGTTCTCAGGGGACAGGACAGAAGACGGATTTCCCCGTGAGAAGAACAGGGCCTCTCCCAAGTGCACAGCAGCCACCTCCCATCTCTAAAAGCAGAACGGAGAAAACTGCATCAGTGGCCCTCCGGGCTCTGAGGTACCAGAGGCATCGGGCTTCTCAGTTGAGAGAAATCCATCTATGACACTCCTACAAGTCAGCAATAAGAAAATAGTAAGAATGGACAAGTTACCAGGGAAATGCAAATTAAACCCAAATTTAAGAGACAGACATCAAATACCGGTGAGGATACGGAGCAACTAGAATTCTCATACATTTCTGGTCAGAGGTGAAAATAGTACAACCACTTTGGAGAACTGTCTGGCAGTTTCTAACAGTTAAACACGTATCTGTCCTAAGAACCAGCATTCCACTCCTGGGTAATTATCTAAGATTAATAAAATACATGTCCAAAAATAGATTTGTTTACCAATGACCAAAGCAGTCTTACTGATGAGCTCAAAACTGGAGACTACCTATGCTATGTGTTCATCAACATGTAAGTAGATAAAATTTTGTACGTTCACACAATACTACTCAGCAATCAATCAACGATGCGAATTACCAATACAATCAAAAACTAAGATGATTCTCAGAAACATTATGCTGAGTGAAAGAAGCCAAGCATGAGAGTACACACGTATGCATCCATTTATATGAAGTTCTAGAACAGGCAAAAGAATGCATGGCGATGAAACCCAAGACAGTAGTTGAATTAACCAGAAAGGGGCACAAGAGAGCTTCTGGCATAGTGGAAATGTTCTGTTTTTTGGCTTCGGATGGTTAATACATGCAGTTGTCAAAATTTAATCAAAATGAACTTTTGTGCAATTTACTATAGCTTAATTATACCTCGCTTTTAAAATGTACAAGGTTAAATATCATTCTTTCATTATACTGTAATGAGTCAGCTCCAAACTGAGTCCATGATACAAGAATAAAAGCCAGGTCCTGTAGGCCACCCAAGGTCAATATAAAACAATCACAGCACTTCTCTTATTCAGAGCATTTAACAGTCGGGTGCAGACACGACGGGACTTGCTATGAAAAAGGCACAACCCCACACCTCGTGAGTGATCCTATCCTTTCATCTGTTTCTATCCAGTGTTATCTCATGCTGATTCACCCAAAACCTGCTGATGTGTCACTGCATAATCTCTCAGTGTCAGCCTTTAATTGTTCAAGGTCAGCCCTTAAAGCACTGGGGATTCCCACTCTAACCACACAGAGCTTATCAACGTATGGCTTGCTAGAGCTCTACCATTAACTGCTTGATTATTTTGTTATTGCCATCTCTGATCTTAACTTCTCCATACAAGCCTGTGCAAACACTTTCCTGTGAGGCTCCTTCGACACGCTCAGAAACAACTACTCCTATAGAGAAGAAAAGTGGTATTAGGCAGTAGGGTGACTGTAGTTGAAAAAACACACATCTTGTCTTAATACTTCCTAAAATGGCACTTCTCGCACTTTAGTGTGCAGAGGAATCACCAAGGAATATTGTTAAAATGACGATTCTGATTCAGCAGGTCTGGAGTGAAGCTCCAGATTCTGCATTGCTAACAAGCTCCCAGGTTACGGAGTGTTGCTGGTCCACGGACCACAGTTTGAGTTGTAAGGACCAAGTTTTCTTTTCTCTAGGATTAAGTTCTCTGTTTCTCGAAGGTGCCTCTCTCCATGTGTGAATTCTCAGTCCAGGCTTCAACATTGGACTGCTTCAGGTTCAAACATGCAAGCTAGGGTCCCAGCAGTGGACCAAGGATAGCTTTTGGAATTCAAAATCAACATTCTGGAAAGGCATTTTAATTTTCATGTATTAACTCAAAATTAATATCAATACATCCCCTCTGATGTATTCCCATCATCCATCTGTAGGACTTCCCTTGACCAGCAGCTTCCACAGAGTAGGCAGACCTTCCAGAATCATCTGGGACTAGAGCCATGGACCATATGCAGGAGCTACACCAAAACTTCAGCTCACACTGGTTAGCAGGAGCACGCTGCCTGACAGCCAAGGACGGAAGGAGGGACGCAGGTCAGTAATCCCTCTCTGGAATGGGTCAGAGCCTGCTTCCATAACCAAGTGGGGAAACAGCTTCCTTCCCCAACGACTCTGCTGAGTACAGTGTTTCTCCTCAGAGGGATACAAAGGAACACAGATTTTGCCTCAGAGTGACCTTCTGGTAATAGCATTACAAGAGATGGTAAGATTATAATGACAGTATGATACTTGGCATCCAAGTCTTAAATCTTTCCAAAAATATTTAAGATATTATCTCTACACAAGAATTCCAGACCTCCTCTTTTATTTTTTTTAGAGAAATACACTTGGGTCATTGAATCTAAATAATTCAGAATATTCATAAATCCCCCAACCATTTTACTTAAGCATTTGATTTATCATTCAGAACAAAACTTTATATGTAAAACAAGAAATACTAATGCTTAATGTAGTATGATATACAAGAGTTATTGCAATTGATCAGGTTTAATTGGATTAGTGGCAGGACTTCACTGGTGGCACAGTGGTTAAGAATCTGCCTGCCAATGCAGGGGACACAGGTTCGATTCCTGGTCCGGGAAGATCCCACATGCTGCGGAGCAGCTAAGCCCGTGCACCACAACTACTGAGCCTGTGCGCCACAGCTACTGAAGCCCGTGCGCCTACAGCCCGTGCTCCGCAACAAGAGAAGCCACCGCAATGAGAAGCCCGCGCACCGCAACGAAGAGTAGCTCCCGCTCGCTGCAACTAGAGAAAGCCCGCGCACAGCAATGAAGACCCAACACAGCCAAAAATAAATAATAAATTAATTAATTTAAAAAATTGGATTAGTGGCATTAGTTCTTGAGCACACAAATACTTTGTCAAAGAAACACAAACAACTAAAACGTATGTGCACACAACATGTCAGCAAAAGAAGTCTTCAATCTGCCCATAGTTTTGCTAGTTTAAGAAGATGAGCCCGTCATAATGCGATGAAAGTTTAGGAGTTCTAAATTTTGCATAACAAGCTTAAAAATGTATACATAAACCCTAAATGGAGGCATCCAGTTAAGTGCTGCCTCTGACGTTCAGGAATCCACCTATATACAGAAATCTGTGGATTTATTAAGAAACAAACACTGGAGGAGTTCAGCTGGGATTCCCGGTACTCAGCAAGACAACTACATAAGCATATACCAACAGTCAACTATTTTATTTTCATTGCTTGCCTTCCCTTCTTAAAGTCTTCCTCTGCCATCGTAGGACATTTTATGACAGTGGTTCAAGGTTGTGGGAGTCTTTATTCCTAAAAAAGTAATTCTGCATAACTCAACATTGCAATACTAAAGCACTCACCTAGCATTGGCCCAATACTTTGGTAGCAATTATAAAATGGATACTGTCAGTCAAGCCTAGTTTTCCTAACATGGCTTTAGCTGAAGCATCCGGATTTCTCTCCACGCGCAAAATGAGGAGTGATAAAATCTGCAGCTGATCAGATATCTGAGGATAATCAGAGGTAAACTGAATTATTACAGAAAAGCCCTGGGTTCTTCTGCAACATAGTATAATCATCCCACCACCACCACTGCACTACAATCACCACTGGCACCCTTATCACTATATCATTACAATTAGCATCACCATTACTGCCACCATCATATACTAGTGATGGTACAGAAAACTGTACAAGCCTTACTGAAAATAATTTTGGTGGTAACTATTAAATCTTAAAAATGCATATCCCACTTGCATCCTGTAAAAATACATATGCAAAAAAAAGCATGGAAAAACTTATAAAAATGTCAATTCTCACCAATAAAATTCCAAAGTCCCAACAGGATTATTTTTAGGCAAATTGACAAAGGGACTCTAAAATTTACATAGAAACATTGCTTGAAACATGGAAAAGTTACAAATGCCCTAAGTAATTTCAAAGACAAATTTATTTACCAAATGTTTATCAAGTGGTTATTATGTGCTAGGTACTGTTTTAGCCAAAGGGATGACTAAATAAAATCTTGGTATGTTCCTACTACAGAACACTGGGTTCATGTAATAAGAATAAAAGACACCTAATCAACTAATGTGGAAAAATCTACAAGACATATCGTGAAGTTAAAAAAATCATGGCACAATATATGCAGTATAAGGCTGTTTCCTAAAAATCATCTCGATCTGAGCATGTAAAAATATAACTGCATAGAAAATAATCTAGGAAGATATCTACTAATAGGGGATGGATGATTACTTCTGGAGAGGAAAGTGGGATTGAGTCATGGACAAATTTGGCTTTGTGTAATATCTGAATTCTTAAAAGAAGAATGTGTTTATTACATGCATACCTAAAATCTACCAGGCTACCTGAAAAATACTGATGAAGTATTACTTGTCACAATCTAGTCTAGAATAAACTGTACGTAATAGAATGTTTTCAAATACCCTTGCTGTTGGCCATTTTTCTAGGAATTCAAATTCCGTAGGCTAATAACGGCAGACAAAGTTTATTTTTGTTTAAAGAAAAGGCAGGAAGGCAGGTGGTAAGAGAGAGAACATACCAGGATGGTGCTAACCATCAGTTAAATGTAGATTCTAATCCCTATTCTAGTACCTGACAAACACATATGTTCTCAGAATGTATGCTTTCAATAACAAGTAACATGATATCTAACAAAAAGTGGCTTAAACAATAGGGATTTCTTCACTCACACAACCAGAAATCTAGAAACGGAACCATGCCAAGGAGGACAACTGCAATAGTTCTCCCTTGGCTTTTACCTCATAGTTGCAACATGGCTGCTGCAGCTCCAACAAAACACCACATCCTTACAAGACAGCAGTCCAATGTAAGAAGGAATGAGGTCTTTTAAATATGCAGATCGCTACTTTATTAGGGAGGATAGCTTTTCACAGCAGTCCCCACAATTTCCCCTTACATTTAATTGGCCAGAACCAGGTCACATGGCTACCCTCAAATGAATCACTGGGAAAGAGAATAATGTTTGACTTAAGCCCAAACATATTTCATATCCCGAGACTGAGCCCTCCTTCCCTGAGCACATAACTACCTGCTACCTGCAGTAATTCTGGGTTCCTCTGTTAACAAAAGAATAAAAAAGAAATCACCACTGAACAGCAAATGAACTGTTACAATAAGTGATTAAAGATTCAGTTTGGGCATCTGTAAATTGATCCAAATGACCTATTCTCATAATTGTCTGGTACGCTAAATGAGATAGTATATGGTGAACACTTGGCTTATACTAGCTGCTTGATAAATGTCAGTTTTCTTCCTCAACCCCTTCCCCATCAGTAATTATAGCATTATTTCCATACAGAGCCTTTTAAAAGATAGACATCAAGAAAACTAGAAGGTGAAGTATCTAGATATAGTTCTCCATTCCTTGCATTTAGGTAGTTCTATGTACAAAATATATTTATATTCTGCAACCAGAAATGTCACTACCTGTCTGAGGACTGTTACCTAAAATGCCAAATTAGTTTCTGCAAAGAGTCCTGTAGCAGCACAACTAAGTGATAGAAGCCATTAGA